>NC_045442.1:109677990-109745039 GCF_002776525.5 Piliocolobus tephrosceles | reverse complement strand
ATTTTTTAGTAGAGACGGGGTTTCACTAGGTTAGCCAGGATGGTCTCAATCTCCTGACCTCGTGATCCGCCCGTCTCGGCCTCCCAAAGTGCTGGGATTACAGGCTGGAGCCACCGCTCCCGGCCCCCCCTCTTTTTTTTTTTTTTTGAGACGGAGTCTGGCTCTATTGCCTAGGCTGGAGTGCAGTGGCAACATCTCGGCTCACCGCAAGCTCCACCTCCCGGATTTACGCCATTCTCCTGCCTCAGCCTCCTGGGTAGCTGGGACTATTGGTGCCCGCCACCACGCCTGGCTGATTTTTTTGTATTTTTAGTAGAGACGGGGTTTCACTGTGTTAGCCTGGGTGGTCTTGATTTCCTGACCTCATGATCCGCCCGCCTCAGCCTCCCAAAGTGCTGGGATTACAGGCGTGAGCCACCGCACCCAGCCAAGAATTTAATTTTTAAAAAGGAGGTGAGCGAGGGGTGCCTGTTGTGTTGGACGACCCCCCCCCCCAGCTCCACTGGTGCCACAAGGTTGATGGCAGAGGCAGGGAGATTGAGTGTGATTCCACACCCCTGCCTCCCATGTACTGCCCATGGGTGTAAACAGAGACGAGAGGCCCGCAGGGCAAAAGAAGACGAGTTTCATTTTCCATGAATGTGGGTCCCTTTTCTATCATGCCTCAGGCCTGGTCCACCACATTGACCCTGGCGTCTGTTTCTCTTTGTGTATTTAAAAATACTATTTTTTGAAGTATAAATAAGTGATACTGTTATTTTATATTTAATATTAAATACTATGGTATCCAAATTATTTAAAAATGAAATAAACAACAACTTTTAACTTACAATTTCATATGGTTATAGGAAAAATTTAAAAATATATAGCCTTTGCTTTGCAGAGAAGTGCTGTGTGATTCAAGCTGTATTAGCACTGGTTAGGTACTACCTATAGTGTGAGCAAGGGGAGAAGAAAAGTTAATGGTGAAATAGGGCTTTGAATAAGGAAGGGATACTTTGTTTTTTCTTGTTTCTTTCTTTCTTTCTTTTTTTGAGATTAAGTATCGCTCTGTGGCCCAGACTGGAGTGCAGTGGCACTGCAATAGTTCACTGCAGCCTTGATCTCTGGGGCTCAAGGGATCCTCCTCCTTCAGCCTCCTGAGTAGCTGGGACCACAAGCATATGTCACCATGCCTGGCCAATTTTTTTTTTTTTTTTTAATTTGTAGAGACGGGGTCTCCCTATGTTGCCTAGGCTGGTCTCTAATGCCTGCATAGAAGCCATCCTGCTTTGGCCTCCCAAAGTGCTGGGATTACAGGCGTGAGCCACCACCCAGGCTGATTTAAAGGATGGTTTCTGCAAAAATTGAAAATTTGGTATATATTTTAAAAGGAACCAGAGTGTATATTTGGAATTAATTAAAGCCATGTCTGTCAGGGTTAAATTCAGTCACTAAGAGTTCAAATTGTGAATTATTATTTCAGTAGAACGCCTTCTAATATTTATTATGTCTGTTAATGTTAGTTGATGTTGATTAGTAAAAGGAAAGCATACTGTTGTTCTATAATTACACTTTTGACAATAATCATGTGGGTTTTTTCCTACACCAATTAATCATCCAATTCTCTGTGGACACCAAGTGGGTGTCCTGCAATTCAGTTCTGATATTACCTAGACTTAGTGCAGATTCCATAGATACTGGGTCCCATGAGACTGCCTCCATTTCAGTGGCCAGTTGCGAGTCCCAGATTGTTGCCTGTACTTTGACCATCTGGTTATGAATTAGGGGTTCCACACAACCTTCTCCTTAGATTAGGTAATTTGCTACAGTAGCTCACAGAACTCCAGAACACTATTTATTATTATGTATTGTGAAAGATACAGCTCAGGAACAGCTGGATGGAAGAGACACATAGGACAAGTTATGGGGAGGTAGGTGGAGCTTCCATGTCCTCTCCAGGTGCTCCACCCACACAGCATCTCATTGTGTTCACTGACCAGGAACCTCTCAGAGCTTCATTGTTAAGATTTTTTGTGGAGGTTTCCCATTATGTAGGCACAATTTATTAAATGTTTGGTCATTGGTGATTGAATTCAACCTCCAGCCCTTCACCCCTCCACAGAGGTACCAGGGTAGGGCTTAAAGTTCTAAATCTCTGATCACATGGTTGGTTCCTCTGGTGACCAGCATCTATCCTCCAAGATTTACCTTATTAGTGTAAACTCAAGTGTGGTTGAAAGGGGCTTATTATGATCACTAGGGGAATTCAAAGAGTTTTACAAGCTCTGTGCCAGGAATCTGAGAATAAGACCAACTATTATAACAAAAAATGCTCTTACTACCCCATCACTCAGGACGTCAAAGAGTTTTTAGAAGTTCTGTGCCAGAAACTGGGGGCAGAGATCAAACACACACACACACACACACACACACACACAAATATATGTCACAACTGTAAAACAGAGTTGTATTTTCCTTCAGTAACGCAAGTGATACATAGAATGCACAGTTGATTTGACTGTAGTCAAAATCACTAGGAATGATCTTTAGTAAGAGTTACTGCTGTCAAAGGACTCTGTTAGTTTTTTCTAATTCTTTTTATACTTGTTAGAAAGTTTTAAAAGCACCAACCTCACTTCTACCCCACTCAATTTGAAATCTTTTAAAAAGCCCTCTAAGAACTGTGAAGCTGTGTTTTCATGGAGAGTTTAAATGACTTGTTCAAAGGTCAATGATTTGCAGTAACTTATAGTGGTTAGAAGAAAATGGAGTTGTGTTGACTTTTAATCTATGGTTCTTTTTTTTTTTTTTGAATAGATTTTTTAGTTTTATTGAAATCTTACATGAACAAGAAATTGGAAATACAATCACATCAAAGAACAAATTGTCATGGCTTTTGATGTTTAAGCCAAACAAATTTTGTAGGGCAGATTTCAAAATGGCTTGAAGTTATAACAATTTAAAAACACAGTTAACCTATTTCTAAAAATGCAAAACATACAATCATAGGTTATTTTCAGTACAAGAAAACTTAAATGTGTTTGCTTTAATTTCTTAAAACTACTAAGACATAGCACTAGCTTGTATTTTTATTTACAGCATACTCCATACTTCTATGTAATTTATCCTAGATCCAAAAAAGTGAAACTCTTCAAAAGCAAAGGTTCTGCAAAATCATGACTTAACAGTGTGCTCAGCTTGTTTTGAAGCTAAAATGAAGCCTGAAATGATAAAAACATTATAACTCCCAGAATAAGGGAACTCTGTAAGCCCACTAATGTCCAAGAGCATTTATGAAAAGAGCAAAAATAAACGTACTTGAGTATATACACAATAGTGATTTATTCAGCCCAATACAAATGGTAGCAAATTGCTACTTAAAGATGAAACAGTTAAGCAAAAATTTTTTTGAAGAATGTAGTTCTAGAGCCAGTCGTATCTTGCCATTATCATTTTCAAGCACTTACTTGTCTACTTCCACTGTTGCCCATGAGTATCCTGATAAAATTCCTGGTTGTCATTATTGTAACCATAGTTACCAGAATAGTCACCACCTTGCTGAAGTGGCTGCTGAGCGATGGGTTGAGAGACCCAGTTCTGCTAGTTGGTCTGACGATGCTTGGAATCAGGTTGGTTGTAAGCATCTGCCTTCTCTTGCCTCCTACATTGCCTCCTGATTGCCCCAAGATCCACGGGAACCGCAGCCACGGCCTCTCTGCTGTTGTGCAGGACCCCCTCTGCCACCCCTAGAGCCTCTTGGTGGTCCCAAAGGTGCCCCCCTTTGTTAATAGCCAGCTCTACCTCTTGGAGGTGGTGCTCCCCTCCCCCTTGGTGGTGGTGGAGCACCTCGCCCTCCCCTTCCTCCTCTTTCTGTTACTGCATAGCCATCATCATAGCCATAATAGGGAATTTTCATAACCTCCATGATAGTTGTGATATTAATAACCATAGTAATCTTCATGCCATAGTGATCTGGAGGGTAGCCATATCCACCTCTCCCCCAACCTCTAGTCGGAGGCAGCATTCGAGGAGGAGGGTGTAGCGATAATCTTCATATGCAGTGCTTCTGGAGGCCTGTCTAGCAGCTTGGCGCTCTTTCCTTTTCTTGTCTGGTGGCTTGGCTAAGACTATTTCAAGTTTTTCCCCTTCTATTTCTTTGCTATTCATTTCATCCATAGCCTTAATGACTGCTCCTCTGTCTTCAGAATGAACAAATGCATAATTTTTCAACTTATTTACTCTTTGAAGTTCTCCAAATTCAGAAAATGACTTTTCCAATATTTCGTCTGTGCCCGAATTTCTCACAAACAATACTTTTACCTTAGCTATGACTTCTGGATCTGGTTCTTCACGGGATCAGTCCATTCAACTGTAACTGCATTTCCCCGTACTTTTACTTTTCCACTCATCAGCCGGCATCTGGCTTGTGATCCTCATATTCCAGGAAGCAGAACTCCCATTTCTTCTTTTTGTCATCAGGTTGATGATAGAGAATAACGTCCACCGAACCCTCTGTGACTTTACTGAATTCTTCCAGAATATTTTCTTTAGTGTTATTCTTCAGAATGGATCCAACAAAAAGTCTGTTGTTTGCCACAGAAATGCGTACAACTTTGGTTGTTTACCAAAGGGCGAATTTCATAGCTGTCACACTTTCACAGCTTCCTGTGCAGCTTCCTTTCCACAGGAAGTGATAAATGCATACCCTCTATTCTGACCAGACAGTGGATCTGTCATAAGACATAGATCGCAAATGGTACTGGCCTTCTCAAAAAGGGGCACCAACTCATCCTCATATAAATCTCTTGGTATTTTGCCTATAAACACCTTTGTTCCAATTCCAGGTTGCACGCCAGAGTACACACTGTTTGATGGAGGCCCACCATACTTCCTCTCTCCTGTGGTTACATTCAGAGTATAACCAGTTCTCTCAAGCAAGGCCTTGATCTTTGCTTCATCAGGTCCCTTTGTGGACTCTTGCACCTAGCTCCCCTGTTTTCTCTCTGCCTATAGGTCTCCACAGGTCTCCTATAGGTCTCCTATAGGTCTGCCATAACTCCACATAAAAATGCACTTTTGTTCTGAACATGTGATAAGTCACTTTCCTTGAACTGCTGTAGTACAGACAGAGCTCCTTCATTAAATTCGCTGAGAGCATCAATTGCTCTTTCATCAAGATCGATAACAGCTATCAATCCAGGGCAGAGCTGGGGCAGATGGCTAGGCCCGTGAGAATCAGCACAAGGCACGTTGAAAATTACTAGAAATCACGTGTGCATGCTACCCTCCAAGTCTGGTTATTATGTTTACATGGCAAACAAGCTGAAGGGGAAACAGGTACACATTTGCAGAATGGGAGACCAAACATGAGAGGCAGCCTTCTAATCTATTCCTGCAAGAATCAACCCAGCCTCACGAAAGCTGCATTAATACATTCATGAGGATAGTCCCGTAACCCAAATGCCTCTTAAAGGCCCCATCAGCTCTCAGTACTATCACATTGGCAAATTTCAACATGAGTTTTGGCAGGAACACACCACGCTTAAACCATAGAATAGGATTACTCGTCTCTTTGAAGAGAGCTAGACTGCTTTCTTCCGTGGCCCTCAAAGGAATAAAACTCTCAGTCAAATCATTGGAATGACTTTTCTATGTCTTTGTAAAAGTTTTCTAGCATTGAGAGTTACCTGGTACCTCTGTCCTTTTTGTGTACTTTCCTTTTGGAATCTTGCGCTCTAGTTGAACCTTTCAGAGTCTATGTGAAGAGTTAAGAGAGGACAGGTCTTTTCAGGAACATCAGTTTGGAATGTGAGGGTAGGTTGGGTGAGACTGAAGAGTATGGTAAGATGAGATAGCTAAGAAGAGGCCAGTTTATGAAGAATTTATAAGCAGTTTTAGACTTCATTCTTGGACGTTGAGCCAGGCAGCCAGTAGGATTAATTCTTTTTTTAACTTTTCGTTTTTCAATAATTTCAAAGTTAAAGTTGCAAAAATACTACAAATAATAATGCTATACTACTCACTCATTCCAAAAATGTGAACATTTTACCATATTAATGTTACCATGTCCTTCCCTCCACCCTCTTTTGCTGGCTCTCTTTCTCCTCTACTCTCTATAGAATCTTTTTGAACCATTGCAGGGTAAATTACAAATACAATGCCTCTTTAACCCAAGTACTGTAAGTGTATAGTTTTAATTAAAGGGAATTTCCTAAACAAAGTATAGTGATCAAAATCAATAAATTAATATTATTACAGATTATTATCTAATCTACAGATCATATTCAGGTCGCACCCGCTGATGTCATCTACACCAAAGGGGGAAACCTTTTACTCTTCCAGGTCCAGGATCCAATCCAAGATCACAAGTTGCATTTAGCTGTCATGTCTATTCAGTGTTTCCCAGTTTGGAATATGTCCTCATTCATTGTTTTTTATGACCTTGACATCTCTTAAAGTCCTATTTCAGGTTATCTGAGGTATTGCTTTCTGTATTTCTTAGGTCTTAACAAAGGAGTTTACAGCTACACTCTTGTTTTAATCTTCATACAGCTGTTTTCTAACAGTGGCCTAGATTTTCTCTGGGAGCCATTCTTTGATTTTAGCTTTGTTTGCTATCTGGAGAGACTGGGAATTTTTAAAACCAGCAAGTCTTGGTTCTTTTTTTGTCAATAGTCTTTCCATTAGCTTATTTCTGTACTCCTGCTTTTTACTATAAAAGTAAGAAGGAGTTAGACTGCATCTTCCACAGAATACCTAGAAATCTCCATGTTAAATTATGCAACTCGTTAAATACATTTTCTATTTTTCATGTTACCACAGGCAGTGTTGTGCCTAAACTTTCAGTTACTAATTATGAAGTATTCAGCTTCTTCCAATTTTCAGTTACTTTTTTCTCACT
The DNA here is from genome assembly GCF_002776525.5 of Piliocolobus tephrosceles. NCBI lineage: Eukaryota > Metazoa > Chordata > Mammalia > Primates > Cercopithecidae > Piliocolobus > Piliocolobus tephrosceles. The sequence continues at coordinate 109,738,156 of NC_045442.1, read as the reverse complement.
TTCATTTAAGTCCTTAGTAGCAGCCTCCTAAGGACCATGAAGTTTCTAGTGACAGTGTCTTCATTGCTTATGAAGCTTTCGCTGATACTCTGCTGCAAGTCCTGTCAGCTTCTGTCTACTACCTGATTCCAAGCAGCGCCTGCATTTTCAAGTTTTACTGTATGGGAACACCCCTCTCCTGGTAACATATACCCAGGAGTAATCTGTAAATCTGTGTTAGTTAACTATTGTAGCACAGTAATTTACCCTAAAATATACTGGCTTAAAACTCCAATAAACATTTATAGTGTCACAGCTTCTGTGGGTCAGGAATTTGGATTTAGTGGGTGTTTCTACCCCAGAGTCTATTATCAGATTGCCTTCACGTTGTTGGCTTGGGTTATAGTCATTTAAAGGCCAGACTAAAGTTGAAGGATACTCTCGTTTTTTTTGTTTGTTTGTTTGTTTTTGTTTTTTTTTGAGACGGAGTCTAGCTCTGTCACCCAGGCTGGAGTGCAGGGGTGCAATCTTGGCTCAGACTCACTACAGTCTCCAGCTCCCAGGTTCAAGCAATTCTCCTGCCTCAGCCTCCTAAATAGCTGGGATTACAGGCTTTCACAACACCCAGCTAATTTTTGTATCTTTTAGTAGAGATGGGGTTTCGCCATGTTGGCCAGGCTGGTTTTGAACACCTGACCTCAGGTGATCTGCCTGCGTTGGCCTCCCAAAGTGCTGGGATTACAGGCGTGAGGCACTGTGCCCTGCCCCCCGCTTTTTTTTTTTTAACACGATGTCTCGCTGTATCTCCCAGGCTGGAGTGAGGTGACATGATCTTGGCTCACTGTAACCTTCGCTCCCAAGTTCAAGTGATTCTCCTGCCTCAGCTTCCCCCTTAGCTGGGACTACAGGTGTGCACCACCACGCCCGGCTAAATTTTGTATTTTTAGTGGAGGTGGGATTTCACCATGCTGGCCAGGCTGGTCTCCAACTCCTGACCTCAGGTGATTGCCCATCTTGGCCTCCCAAAGTGCTGGGGTTAGAGGAGCTACCACACCCAGCTGCTGAAGGATATTCTCTAAGATGACTTATTCACATGATTGACAATTTGGTGGCTGCCTGTTTTTTTGCTGCATGAATTGTTTCTTAGGGACTTTTGTGTGCCATGTGACATGGCACCTAACTTTTCCCATAGTGACTGATCTAAGAGCAAGGCAAAAGCTGCCATGTGTTTTATGGCCTGGCCTTGGAAGTCACACAGTATCATTTTCTTTTTCTGGCTGAATGTGTTTTTATTTATTTTTTTAAAAAGGTTTTTTTTTGAGGTAAGAATACATAACATAACATTTGCCATTTTAACCACTTGGATTTAACAAAAAAAATACTGTAATTTTTACTCTCTATTGGATGCATAGGTAAACCTGTTCAGTATGGGTAGGCACTGCATAGGTGCAAAGATCATTGGGGGCATGGAGACTGTCTACCACACCCTGAGATTTGGGCACATATCCTGTTTCTTACTGAATTTTTACCCACAAGTTTTAGCATTCACTGATGAGTCTAGCCTGAAATAAATAATAGCTGACAAAAAGTGATTTTCTAATTGTATCATTCTCAGTAGCGGGGAGGGGTGGAGTCTACAGAGGAAATAAAAGAGTAGTTTGAGTAGTATAAGGATAAATGTTATGTCCTTTGGTTTTAGCACAAAGGAAGTCGTTGAAGAGGAGTTTCAATGTAGAGTTTCAGTATATTTATTGGTAGATAAAGTGGGTGTGAGGAAGTACAGATAGTGAGAGTACTTAACTCTTAAGAATCTCAGATTTGCTGGGCTTGCATCTGTAGTCCCAGCTGCTGGAGGGCTGATGTGGGAGTATCTCTTGAGCCCAGGAGTTAAAGGCTGCAGTGAGCTATGATCATGCCATTGCATTCCAGCCTGGACAACAGAGTGAGACCTCATCTCTTAAAACAAAAAATTAGAAAGAATCTCAGATTTGAAGACAAAAGGAGTAGGCAGGAGAAAGAATACTGTGTCTTCTTCTATTTTGGTGGGGAAGAAAGAAGAGAAGCATGTAAGTGAATAACTAGGTCACCTGGATAATAGAGCAAAGAAAAGTAGATGTGGGTAGAACCCTGTCAGAGATACTGCTAGGCAGATTGGGTATACAAATAAGGAGGCCAAGTGTGTTATTTTCAAAAGTGTTTAAAATAATGGATCATGAGATTGAGGTGGGATAATAGATGTAGTGGAACTAGGGAAGGGCTGGAACATAGAGTTGTAGGAGATGTTGGAGCATGGGCCTAGAGGACTCAGTGAGGTTCAAGAATAAGTATAGTCAGAGTGTGAATTAATTGCAGGGTTATGAAGAAAGAGTAGATCATTGTGATTTAATGATCCTTAAATGATTGGGATATGTTGAGTGATGGCAGCTTCCAGGTGTCGGAAGACAGTTCTCCATGGTTCTGACATTTATACACATTTTGTGAGTGTCAGCCCTGACTGCTTTTGTTCTTTTCAAGGTTGTTTATATAGCAAGCAAACAGCCTTGGAAAATGGAGGCACTGTCATTCAAATTCCTCTTGTAATTCAGTCCACTGTGTGTATACATGTCATCTGGCCCCAGGTCACCCTGTCAGAAGGGGGAATTTAGGCAAATGCTAACAGTCTGGCTTTTGCTATTGCCACGAGGATTAAAGTCCTCTGTGTCCAATGCAGGAGTCTTGTGTCATCTTCTGCCTACATCCATGAAACTGTGGTAGACTAACTTGTCACTTTACAAGTAGAGTAAGATAAGTACAAGACAAGTAACTTGTCACTTTACAAGTACAGTAAGACTCTTTGTAGTTTTTGACACTGAAATGTGGTTTTAGGCATACTGAAGGAGAGTCTGAATGAAAGCCGTTGAAATTGAGAATATTTGAGGACTTTGTGAGTTGTTCATACAGTTGGCCTTAACTCGCTGGCACACCCACTCTTGTGGTCCAGGGGTATCGGGATACTGTGGTTGAAGGTCTTACCAAGATCACATGCAGTAGGAAAGAGTTACCTAAAGAAAAGTAATGGGCAGGCAAAAAGAAGAGATTAAGAGATACTTATTAATAAATGATAGAGCTGGGATTTAAAAATGAACTATGTCTGATTACAAAGTCCATGGATTTTTTTTTTTTAATACGTCTTTCTGCCTTTACTTGGAGGCTGTATTAGTCCATTCTCACACTGCTGTAACGAACTACCCTGAGAATGAGTAATTTAGGAAGAAAAGAGGTTTAATTGACCCACAGTTCTGCAGGCTGTACAGGAAGCATGGCCAGGAGGCCTCAGGAAACTCACAATCATGTCAGAAGGCAAAGGGGAAATAAACACATCTTTACCACGGTGGAAAAGAAGAGAGAAAATGAAGAGGGAAAGTTTGAAAGTGCTACATACTTTCAAACAACTAGATCTGGTGAGAACTCTTATCAGGAGAACAGCAGGGGGGAAGGTCTGTCCCCATTATTCAGTCACTCCACCATCAGGTCCCTCCCCTGACACTTGCAGATTATAGTTCAACATGAGATTTAGGTGAGGACACAGAGCCAAACGATATCAGAGGTAATAATAATCATATCCCCTTTGAAAGATAAATCTATATTACAACTTCAAGGGTGTTTTTTGTTTGTTTTAGTACAATGGTGAAGTTTTCACATGTTCTCAAAAGAATGCTAATACAGAGTATGCCTTATCAATCCTCTGTTCTGTTCCAGGAAGTTATTATTTAACTGAGTAGTATTTGGGAGAAGAAATTTTAAAGACCTCCTTGCTTAGAAGGGATAAATAACTTGTTAAAAGAAGATAAAAAGTGAAAGTAGACGTGAATAGCCATTTTGAAATGTAGCTTGAATTCAGATGTTGAAGACAAACAGTAATAGTGTGCATCAATTAAATGGCATGTCCATGAAATAGAATTTTATGACAAACTGAATTGGCTGAGGATTAACTTTATTTAATAGAGTTATTTTTTGCAACTTGGAAGGCTGAGATGTAATACAAAGACTCAGGTCTAATTCATTTAGGTGTTTAGAATTGTATTCCAGCTATCTAATTATAGCATCATGGAGATGAAGTAATGATAGCCAGTTGTTTTCCATTAATAATATAAACCTTTTAAATGTATTTATCACCTGTGGCACTTCCATTTCTAGTTTTCATTTCCAGTTTTATAGATAAAGAATAGGGACATGAAAGTTTAATTAGATTTGATAGATGTTTACAAAACATCTACTGAATTCAAGACTCCATGCTTAATTCTTGGGAAAACAGAGTTTAAAAATCTGGAGAGTCACAATCAATATTGAACAGTTTGTTTGAAGTTTTGTATTTTGGGGGCATAAGACCAGTAGAATCCAGTTTATTTTTAAAAGCTTTTCTGCTTTCTATAGCTTCTCTTGTGTATTTTTTCAGAAATGTAGCTATAAGCAGTGAGTGTGTTAATAGTCGATAGGTCTGATTTATCTGAAAAGCCATTTAACTGAGGTATATAATCAGCTACTGATTGTAGGATGCACCTTCATTTTATGTGCCACTAAGAAAGAAAAAATCATGCCAAGTAAACTATGACACAGCAATATTATAATACATAACCTGATTTTAGAGATTTATTTAAATAAATAAATATCTTAGAATCTATTAAATATGGCATGTCAGAGAACTTAGAGTGCCTTTTAACTCTTTCAGGTGTTGCATATAAAGTTAAAAGATGTGTATATGATTGTTCATCACTGTAGTAGCTCACATTTAGAAATCATGTAAATTGCCCATAACAGATGAATAAATTATGGCATATCTGTAAAATGGGGCATTATGTTATGTCTCAGTTTCTTCATCTGCATCAAGTTGATTTTAGTGCTTACCTCATAGAGTTGTTAAAATTAAAGTAGTTAGTACATGTAAAATGTCCTGGCACATATTAACTGAAAACTTGATTGTTTAGACAGAAAACACAGGAGCATCTTAGTATTAACCAACATTATTATTGTAACATTTATGATTTAAAATCATGATTTAAAAGACTAATGAACTGCGAAGATGTTTTTAATATAAGTGAAAGATACATAGTATATTCCCAGTTTTGGTTAGGAGATTTTTAGGCCAGGCATGGTGGCTCATGCATGTAATCCCAGCTGTTTGGGAGGCCAAGGAGGGTCTAAGAGTTGGAGACCAGCCTGGGCAACATAGCAAGAAGCTATGTCTACAAAAAATACAAAAATTAGCTGGGCATGGTGGCATGCACTTGTAGTAGTCCCTGCTACTTAGGAGACTGAGGTGGGGGAGGATTGCTTGAGCCCAGGAAGTCCAGTCTGCAAAAGCTGAGTGAGATTGTGCCACTGCCCTCCAGCCTGGATGACAGAGACCGTGTCTCAAAAAATTATTATGGATTTATTTGAGAATTAGTTTTTCACATTGTGACACTTTTTCTCTACACAGTTAGGCATGTGTACCACCTAAGAAGTTGATTCTACATAGCCACAATGTAATTATCTTAGGAAATGTAACATTAATACTATTAACATATAATCCATATCCAAGCACCTCATTGTTCGGGTAATGTCCTAATTGGTAGCCAGTTTAAGAAGAAATTGATGCAGGAGTCAAGTATCAAACGTTGCATTTAGTTGTTGTCTCTTTAGTCTCCTTTAATCTAAAATAGTCCCTGCACTTTGGGAAGCCGAGGTGAGTGGATCACTTGAGGTCAGGAGTTCGAGACCAGCCTGGTCAATATGGAGAAACCCCATCTCTACTAAAAATACAAAAATTAGCCAAGTGACGTGGCTCATGCCTGTAATCCCAGCTACTTGGGAGGCTAAGGTAGGAGAATCACTTGAACCCAGGAGGCGGAGGTTTCAGTGAGCTGAGATCACACTACTGCAGTCCAGCCTGGGTGACACAGCGAGATTCAGTCTCAGAAAATAAAATAGTTACCAGGATTTTCTGCCTTTCATGACATTGACATTTTCTTAAGTTTAGACTAGTTGTTTTGCAGAATATTCCTCAACTGGGATTTGTCTGATTTGTTTCCTCCTGAAAAGATTCATGTTAAGCATATTTGATGGAAATATCACATTGATGATGTCTTGTTCTCAGTGTATTATATCAAGGGACACATGATATTATTTTATCCCATCATCCGTGGTACTAAGTTTGATCACTTGGTTAAGGTGTTGTCTGTCAGATCTACTGTGAAGCTTTTGTTTCCCTGTGAGATGTTACTTGAGGCTTTGAAATTTCTGTTCCCCAGTAGTCTTTCATGCAGTGTATTTGATATATCTGTTGATGATCTTTGCCTGAATCTATTATAACTATGGTGGTAATAATGTGATGATTTTCTGTTTCTATCAATGCTTCCATATTTATTTTTTGGCATGCTTTGATTATGAAGAACTTCATCCGTCTGTCCAAACATCCATCCATTGACTAATCTCTCCATTATCAAGTAGACTCAAGTTTATTTTTTTAAGTTCACTGTGTTATGTAATTCCTATTATTACTCATCTTAATGCTCAGATTGTCCCACATTTGGCCAATGGGAGTCCTTCAACTTGGCAACTGTGCCCTTTTGAAATTTTTCAACAGTTTATAAGCATTTCCTTAATTTCTAGTAAAACAGATACTGTAGGCTTATCTTCTTTTCTGCCCCAGACCTTGAATCAGCTCATTTTCTAATGCTGGTTTCTTTTAGTGGAGGTAGCCTATCTACTTGGAGTGTATCTCTATCCTAGAATGGACCCTTCAGCAGTTTGAGAGGTCATACCAGTCCTTCTTACTGTGTGCCCCATGCGCTTTCGTGTTATTGGCCAGTGCAGAACTCTTCCTGGTTTCAGCTGCCTTTCTCAAATTGGCTCTCAATGCTTTCCAGTAAGTACTGTTGACTAAATATTTAGTGGTTTTCTTGTCGCTTCCTTCTTCCTCATGAATGCTTTTACCATGTGGGCCTTATAACTCTTTTCCTTACCTGCTTGTATTTTGGGGTTGATGGTGATGCTTTGACACTCAGTTTTGTTGTGTTATTCCATGAGTTTTTGGTTTTATTATCTATTTGCTTTGTTTGTTTGTTTTTTTGAGACAGAATTTCACTCTGTGGCCCAGGCTGGAGTGCAGTGGCGCGGAGTCGGCTCGCTGCACCCTCTGCCTCCTGGGTTCAAGCAATTCTCTTACCTCAGCCTCCTCAGTAGCTGGGATTACAGGTGCATGCCATGTCACCTGGCTAATTTTTGTATTTTTAGTAGAGATGGGGTTTCACCATGTTGGCCAGGCTGGTCTCGAACTCTGACCTCAAGTGATCTGCCCACCTCAGCCTCCCAAAATGCTGGGATTATAGGTTTTTTGCTTTGTTTTTATATTTGGGATTCGGAAAGGATGAGAAACTATGTTGCTGCCACCATTTTCTCTTGCTGTTTTTTTTGTTTTTGTTTTTGTTTTTGTTTTTGAGATGTGGTTTCGCTCGTCTCCCAGTCTAGAGTGCAGTCGTGCAATTTGGGCTCACTGCAACCTCCGCCTCCTGGGTTCAAGATACTCACCTGCCTCAGCCTCTCAAGTAGCTGGGTGATCGCCCGCCTGGGCTCCCCAAAGTACTGGGATTACAAGCGTGAGCCACTGCACCTGGCTTTTTTTACTCCTCTTCTGTCAAATCATAGCTCTCTTCGTTTTACTCTTTTCTTGCTCCTCTTGTACCCAAATTCAGCACTTAACCTAGCCTTGCCTTTCTGGTGAAGCTAGACTTCCTTTGACTTATATGACTCATACTGTATCTCTCTTTTTTGCATGGATTTTGTTGTTGTTGTTGTTTTTGAGACAGAATCTCACTCTGTCACCTAAACTGGATTGCAGGGGCATGATGAAGGTTCACTGCAGCTTCAACCTCCTGCACTAAAGCAATACTCCCACCTCAGCCTCTGGAGTAGCTGGGAGGACCACAGGCATGCACCACCACTGCCTGGCTAAGTTTTTACATTTTTTTGTAGAGACGGAGTCTCCCTGTGTTGCCTAGGCTGGTCTTGAGCTCCTGGGCTCAAGCTATCCTCCTCCCACCTTGGCCTACCAGTGTTGAGATTCTAGGCTTGAGCCACTGTGATCGGCCCATGATTTTCTTCTATTTTCATTTCACTTTTATACTGTCTTTATATATGTATATGTCTTACTGTCAGACTGTATCATGTCTCAAAGCCAATCTATATTTTTTATGTTTTAATGTTCTTTTACAATGCCTAATATGATTTTTCTTTTCCTTTCCTTTCCTTTCCTTTTTCCTTTTTCCTTTCCTTTCCTTTCCTTTCTTTTGAGACGGAGTTTCACTCTTGTTGCCCAAGCCGGAGTACAGTGGCATGATCTCAGCTCACTGCAACCTCTGCCTCCTGGGTTCAAGCCATTCTCCTGCCTCAGACTCCCAAGTAGCTGGGACTACAGGCATGTGCTACCACGTTGGCTAATTTTTGTATTTTTAGTAGCTTTTTAAAAAAAATCCTGAATGTCAGGTGTGAGGAAATAGAAGAAAGGTAGTGTTGTTGACAGCTTGTGAGTACTTAACTAATTTTAGTTGCATTGACTATAATATGGTAGTTGTGTATACATTTATAGACAATTAGGAATAGGAAACACAATCAGGAGGTACTAATGGAGTAAGAAATGTTTGCTGAAGTCCTGGAAAGCCATCATTTCTTTTTTCTTCCTTCCTCAAAAGGCCTTCGTGGGTTCAGTTTCAATAAGAACTCTGTAGCAAGCTAATAGCTTCTTTTGAAAATGGAATGCACTTAATAGCCATGTCATTGGAGCATCAAGTCCAAATCTCCGGTGGGCGCCTGTGGATGGAGGATTTTTTGCCAGAGGATTCAGTTGGCAAAATCATAATTCATAGAAACATTTAGTTTAAAAGCACAATGAGGACTGTGGGATTCCAAAGATAGAAAATGTGCTTCATCTTGCTGCCTAGCTTCCAACACAGTGTGTTGGTTTTGGGCTACTCTCATATGATGCATCTTTGCAGGATAGCTGACTTTTAAAGGATAAGCAGAATGTTGAAGTGACCATCATAGAGCCCCTGTTATTGAAAGAGTTCAGTAAGGTGTTCAGCCTGCTTTTCGATGGTGGGAGTCTGAAGAGACCAAAGCTTTTCCTTGACTTCCAGAGGAATTTGGTGTTGTAAATCTGTTTCTATACTTTGCAGAAACTTGTTGAGCAGGTCTTTGATTTTTATTGCAGTTTTTCCACCAGCTGTGCTGACAGAGAAGATAACATTACAGAGCTATTGAGACTGAGGCTTCTAATTTAACAGCCAATAGTGAGAGCTTTGGCAATCATAGGATAGAGGTACTGAGTCCCGGCATACTTATCTGTGGCAAGTGGCAAGGGAGTTTAGGTCACCCCTCTGGGAAAGCACTTCAGACATATTGGAGACTTTGACACATGGATGTAAACTGATCTTGATCCTTGGGCATGAATGTTATGGCAAAGAGGCATTAGAAATGTCCAGAACAGCCTACCAAGTACCATCAGTCTATGTAGTGGATTTAGTCTGTAGCAGCTGGGGCTATAAGAGCAATAACTAAACTCACTTGGCACTAATTCACTGTTAGCTTCCAGCTCTTATTAGCCTTTTTTCACTGGCCTTGTAGGGCTTTTGTGTTGAGGTATTGTATTTCTTCCTACCCCTGGAACCTTTGAGTCCTTTATCGAAGCTGTGGCTTCCCTTTGTCCTTCTGGAATCCTATGCTGTTTCTGTTGAACCACCCAGGAAAGAGACATGGTTCGGAGAGTGATTTATATGTCTCAGTATTTCTACATGTTGCTCTTCTTGATTGGGGGAATACCTTTTGCACTTATGGATGGGTAAAGATAAACATATAATACAGGGGATGGCAAACTTCTCCTCTAAAGGACCAGATAGTAAATGTTTTTGGGCTTTGTGGACCGCATTTAGTCTCTATCATATATTCTTCTTTTTTGGGGGGAGGGCGGGGGTGCTAAGGAATATTTTAAAGATGCAACATTACTCTTAGCTTAGGTGTCATAATTTGTTGACTTCTGTTACATCATTTTCTCTTATACTATACTTCAGATGTCCAGGCAATAATGAATATACAGTTTAATTGCCCAGAGACCCCACCTACAAAGTCATGTTAGCTTCCTTACCCCCCGAGAATCCTGCCAACTGAATCCTGGGTAGGATAGTGATCTGGGTGCCTGTATCCAACACAGTCTTAAAAATTTGTGTTTTCTGGCTGGGCACGGTGGCTTATGCCTGTATTCCCAACATTTTGAGAGGCCGAGGTGGGAGGACTGCTTGAGCCCAGGAGCGTGAGACTCCATCTCTATTTAAAAAAATAAATCATATATTTTCCTCTCCTCAAATTCCTTTTAGCATGCTTGGATGAGTGCATGTGGCCATTGAGGCCTCTTGGGGATAGGGAGTGCACATCCCCATCTTTAATTATTTTTCTTCTTAAAGCACTGAGGTCACCTAATTGTTACAGTGGGGTAGAAATGAAGCTGACTGCCAAACTGGTGAGGAAGTCCTCTCCATCTAACCAGAGTAGGCTAGCTGCCAGCAGAGCATCCTGGGACAGCTCTCTTTAAACATAGTTTCTGGTGCTTAGCCTGCAGCCACCTCTTCAGTTTCTCTTCATTATTCAGGCAATAAAATGAAGACCCATTAACTGCCTAGTTGACCGTATAATTTTTCATTTTTTGACTTTGCTCAGATCCCATTAATTGGCCTGTGAGGCCTTTAATTTTCCTCTTCTGAATAGCCATGCCCCTAACAGCATCATATTCTCTTATCACCAAACTGTGAAGAACTATGAAAGAGGTGGAGTAGAAAAAACAATTTCTCCTGCTGTAGTCTCACAATACAGAATGCTTCTGTGACCCATAAATGTAGAGCGATTTCTCCCCACCAACAAGCAAGCTATCAGTTTTGCAGCAGACATCAGCTGCGTATCCTCTAATTCTGTTCAGTTTGGACGCTGTCTACCTGGAGATGGCATCAGGTTGGGAACTCAGTCCCATAGGACTGAGTCTCACTTTTGAAACTGATTCTAAGCGCCAGGTGCTTCTGTCCCCCTGGCTATGACTTGGGGTTCCCACAGCCCACTCCTTGGGTTGGATTAATTTGCTAGAGTGGCTCACAGAACTCAGGGAAACCCTTACTTATGTTTACTGGTTTATTATAAAGGATATTGCAAAAGTATACAGATGAATAGATGAATAGTGTGAGGTATGTCAGGGGGTAGGGAGGCAGAGCTTCCCCATCCTCTTGGGCCTTTTATACAGAGTTCACTGGATAGGCATGATTGAAGCTTGGACACCTGTATAGAAATGTGCTTGAACAAAGGTATGATCTAACACTAATAGACTGAGTAGGGAAACCCAGGCAGGCCTGTATGTTCACAACGCTTCTTGGCCTCTCTGTGCAACATTATTTTCTTCTGGGTATTGGGGCAGAACCCCTTCTGAAATGGGGGTTTTATGACCCACAATCAGACAGGGTAGGTCAGAGAATTTCTTTATGTCCAGCTCCATTATAGAAAAGTAGGAGAAGTTTAGAGCATATTTTTAATTTTTATGGCCTGTCTTGGGGAGAAAAAGGAGGGCAGGAAGGGTCCGAGAGAGATTCTGTTTTCTGAGGCCTAAAGCACCCCATTATAATAAAGGACTGTTATTTCACCTTTGTTACTCTGATGCTGTTCTGAAGCTGCATCAGGAACCAAGGACAAACGGCCAAATACTTTAACAAAAGTTACGCCTGTTTTTTTAGTTACTTAAAAAGTAACAAAGACTATGGGAGTTGTGACTCAGGGACTGTGAACAAAACCAATATATGTATACATATATATGTGTGTGTGTGTATATATATGTGTGTGTATGTATGTGTATATATGTATATGTATATATCATAATACCACAGAAGTCTGTCATTTGACCTTACTTGTAAAGTATCTAATTAAGAGATGCAACTTCTGGGTCAAGAGATAGACAACTTATTACTTAGAGCAATAGTTGTAACCAGAGTATCAGTAAATTTTGGCCATTTCCCGTAGGGCACTGCAAAGAGGGCCAAATAAAATCTGTTCGTGCTGTGTGTTGCATTACAGGAGCGGAGCCCTGAGCTTAGGGCACTGAATCTTTTGTAATAGACAGTAAGCATAGCTGATCTTTGCTTTCTGTCTTCTGAGGCTATTCACTATATGAACAACCTTGAAAAGATAGTCCAGAATAATGGGCTACCATTAGCCTAACTCAAAAGACATGCAGAAATAGGAAAGACTCATACAGTATGGTTTCCTGCCACATGAATGATTCTCAAATTATGATTGACTTTACTCAATGTTTTTGATTCACAGCTAAGTTCAAAAGAGGTGTCCTTGATGGACAGACAACATTCTTCCAAGCTGTGAATCACAGGCTTAGGTTTCTTCCATCTTGTGACTGCCTTCTTTAAAATGCTGCCTCTATGGCTTTAATGCTTATTTTTGTTATTTATGTAACAGTTATCTGTGTAACCAGTGTGGATACTAGAAATTTGGGGCTACTAAGGACCAGGCCTAGAGGTGACACACATCATTTTCATTCAGACTGCTCTGATTGGAACCCAGTGCAATGGCCACATGTAACTGCAAAGGAAGCTGGGAAATGTCTAGTTACATGCCAAATAAAAAGAAATGAGTTTGGCGAATAGGCTGTCTCTACCTCATTTTCGCCCATTCTTGTTACTTTGTATGTAATTACAGAGAATGACAGAAGACAGAACATTTAAAAAATGAAAGTTAAAAAACAAAATCTCACTCCATATCTCACCATTGAGAAATAGCCACCACTTACTACTAAGTAAATATCACAGATTTTTTCTATGCATAGAGACATACATACATACATAAAAAGGATAGAGAAAAGTTATTAAATTAAGTGAAACCTACTGATGTTATAAACACCAAAGGCAGATTTACTTGACTGTATAGAGGGAAAAGAAACCCTTCTTGTACAAAAACAACAACAAAATTTAGCTGAATACGTGGTGTGTGCCTGTCATCACAGCTACTCTGGAGGCTGAGGTTGGAGGATGCCTTGAGCCTGGAGTTTGAGGCTGTAGTGAGCTATGATCATACCACTGCACTCTAGCCTGGGTGGAAGAATGAGATCAAAAAAACTTTTTCCCCCCTTACTACAAGAAATACTATTTCCTCAAACATACCTTTATGTTTAATAATAGAAATTACAAAAGCAAACAAGACGTTGAAGAGGTAAGACTGTCTTTCTAGTTGGGGTGCTTTTAGCTCTAAGTGATGGAATACTCAAATCAGAGTGGCTAAAGCAATTCGAAATTTATTACTTCATGAAGGTTCAGATGCTAGGCTTTTCTAAGATTGGTTAATTAACAATAGCCAATTCATCTGTATTAGAGCATTGTTGACTTTTTTGTGATTTTCTTGACTTTTGTAGTCATGGTTGCCAGGTCACTGCAGTTGTTCTGAGGATCATGGTCTAACACTTGAGCATCTAAAGGCAGGAAGGGAATACCTTTAAGAATGAGGAGAACACCTAGAAAATTTCAACATCTGGCCTGGTGCAGTGGCTCACCCTGTAATCCCAGCACTTTGGGAGGCCGAGGCGGGCAGATCACTTGAGGCCAGGAGTTCGAGACCAGCCTAGCCAACATGGTGAAACCCAGTCTCTAAGAAAAATACAAAAAAATTAGCCGGGCGTGGTGGCAGACGCCTGTAATCCCAGCTACTCTGGAGGCTGAGGCAGGAGAATGGCTTGAACCTGGAGGCGAAGGTTGCAGTGAGCTGAAATCCTGCCGTTGCACTCCAGCCTGGGGCACAAGAGCGAAACTCCGTTTAAAAAAAAAAAAAAAAAGAAGCAGCAGCCAGGCGCGGTGGCTCAAGCCTGTAATCCCAGAACTTCAGGAGGCTGAGGTGGGCAGATTACCTGCGGTCAGGAGTTTAAGACCAGCCTGGCCAACATGGTGAAACCCCGTCTCGACTAAAAATACAAAAATTAGCCGGGCATGGTGGCACATGCCTATAATCCCAGCTACTTGGGAGGATGAGGCAGGAGAATTGCTTGAGTCTGGGAAACGGAGGTTGCAGTGAGCCAAGATTGTGCCACTGCACTCCAGCCTGGCCAGTAGAGCAAGATTCTCTCTCTCTCAAAAAAAAGAAAATTTTAACTTCTGTTTTATTATCCTGATTGAAACCTATTCCAGGCCTAAAACAGTCAGTGGCTAAAGAGAATGGTTTTTTAAAATTCCTCTTAATTGTCTTGGACTCTTCCATGTTTGCCTCTAGGCTGGGGAATAGATACACTTTTATGAGGACATGAGAAGGTGATCGTGAATTTTCTTAAGAAATCAGGACTTTGTCAGCAAGAAAGAGGTTTATGTCTAGTCACTGTTTGGCAGACTTATGTTTTGTTTTAATTACATGCGTCAGATTTTATATTGAGCTCCTACAGTGAAGGCTGCTAGTATCCCTGTAGTCATTTTGCTTTTCCTGCTATCCAGGTTATTTGTTTTAATTTTTATTTGTTTATTATTTATTTTTTTGAGACAGAATCTTACTCTGTCACCTAGGCTGGAGTGCAGTGGTGCGATCTCGGCTCACTGCAACCTCTGCCTCTCCGGTTGAAGCGATTCTCCTGCCTCAGCCTTTCATGTAGCTGGGACTACAGGCACATGCCACCATGCCCATGCCACCATGCCCAGCTAATTTCTGTATTTTTAGTGGAGACGGGATTTTACCATGTTGACCAGGCTGATCTCGAACTCCTGACCTCAAGTAATCTACCCACCTTGGCCTTCCAAGTACTGGGATTACAGGTGTGAGCCACCACACCCTGCCAGGGTTTTGTTTTTGAAGACATTTATATTTTTTCAGGTAGCGACTTTCTCTTATGTAAACATAATCCTCATAGTTGTGTAGGTATTTGTTTTGTATTTAAATTTGTTAGCTGCTCACTATTAGTCTTTTTACCACAGCTTCTTCAGTAAGTTCATTGTACCTCTTAAATTGGCTGAATTTTATTAACTTTTTTCAAGAATAAGTTGTTAGGACTTGTGTTTTCTGATTTCTTTCATAATGGAGGGCATTTTCTTTTGCCTTGATTTTTGAACTGTATCTTGGCTGTATATAATATTGTTGGGTCACATTTTATTTCTCCTAAAAACGTAATGGTCCTGGAATATTGCTGTGGAGATGACTAACGACACCTCCCTCTCCCTGTATTCTGCTAAGTTTAACTACAGTAAGTCTTGGTGCTGCACAATCTCTAACAGAATTGTTCAGAATTTTTTTTTTCCATTTTCATTTTATGGAATTTTATGTTTGAATATACCTTCTGTTCCCCACTCATTGAATTATCTGCTTGAGGGACACATGTTATCCTATGTTTGATTATCTCTGTTTTTTATACCTATCAGATGCTGTCTGCCTGTTTTAATACCGTTTTTAACATTTGCATTACTGTGATTATTTCAAACCTTTCTTTTAACACTTTAAACATTTTCGGCAATGCGTATTCTTTTCCTTGCTGTTTCTATTTTATTTGCTTATTCTGTAATGATATTGTTTTAGTCTTAAATTTATTACTTTGGTTATCTCCCTTCTTACCTTTTCCTATTTTATCTCATTCTTGAGCTTTGTTTGAACTCACGTTATATTTTTTATTTGGCATGCGGACAGTTTTGAGAAATATCTTCATACTCAGTTCTGTATGCTTCTAGGTTGTGATTTTTGGCTATCTCATGCACGTTAGACTCTTTGTATTTTTTTTGCCTATAGTTTCTTTGCCATACAATTTTTAAAATGTTGTTTATGCTTGGGAGACTCACTTTTGACACTTATTCCATTATAATTTAGGTAATTTTTTGAAAATTTTCTCCTCATTTTTGAGACGATGTTTTAAGGGCTATGTATTTTGCATTTTTCTGAAGCCTGTGGGAATGGGAGGGGTACAGTATAAAAGCTTGGGAGGAGGGGTGCAGTATAAAGAGCTTGGCTTAGGGCAGTATGCATTTTTTGTTGTAACTCCAGGCCGGGCTCCCTTTTTTAACACAGTACGTTATTAAATGTCTTGCACCAGGTTCTATATCTCAGGTGTTCGGGTGTATCTTAGTCTTATGGGGAATACCCTAGGATTCTGTTTTATTTTTTATTTTAGTTGTAACTTTTTGAGACATGGTCTCACTCTGTCCCACAGGCTGGAGTGCAGTGGCATGATCATGGCTCACTGCAGCCTCCACCTCCTGGGTCCTCCGCCTCAACCTCCCAGTAGCTAAGACTACAAATTTGCACCACCACACCAACTCATTTTTGTGCTTTTGTGGAGATGGGTTCTCATTATGTTGTCCAGGCTGATGTCTAACTCCTGGCCTCAAGTGATTCTCTCACCTAGGCCTCCCAAAGCACTGGAATTACAGAGGAGAGCCACTACACTGGGCCTCCTAGGATTTTATGTAATTAGTTCTTAGCCTTGATACTTTACTTCCAGTTAGCACCTCTTCACTTTTCCTCCTCTCACCTTCACTTTTTCCTGTTTCTCCCCTGAAGCTAATGCTACTCTTTAGGCAGAAAAAGTAGTTTAGTAGGTAAGAACACATAAAATTGCCTCTCTTCAGATTTGGGACTTTCGGTTATATTCTCAGAATTTTCGGGAATTAAGGGGTAGGATTAAGAGCTGAATCCTATAGCTCAGTCTAGGGCGATTTCTACTCTAACCTGTATAACTCTACAGTAGTTAGTGATTCACACGACAGAACATTTTGATTAAAATTATCTGACATTAAGTTGGACTTCCAATATGTAATTAATTTTTTATTTTATTGAATTCCTTTTTATATTTAGCTCATCAGTTTTAGCACTTTAGAGCACACCCTAACTTTATCTAATTTTTTTGTTGTTGTTGTTAGAGATAACTAATTCATCTATTTTTTGAGTATACCCAGGAAAGAATTTTTTGCTGGAGTTTCTGTGCCTCTAGTTTCTGGAGAAATTCTCATGGTAGAGAAAAATCTGGTATTGTTCAGATGTGAAGTGCTATGTAAACTTTAAAGTGCTATTTTTAATTGTTCACAAAAATATTTGGTGGCTTTTTTGTTGTTGTTGTTGAGACGGAATCTCACACTGTTGCCCAGGCTCGGGTGCAGTGGCACGATCTCGGCTCACCACAACCTCTGCCTCCTGGGTTCAAGCGATTCTCCTGCCTTAGTGTCCTGAGTAGCTGGGATTACAGGCGCTTGCCATCATGCCTGGCTAATTTTTGTATTTTTAGTAGAGATGGGGTTTTACCATGTTGGTCAGGCTGGTCTTGAACTCCTGACCTTGTGATCCGCCCACTTCAGCATCCCAAAGTGCTGGGATTACAGGTGTGAGCCACCGTGCCCGGCCGTATTTGGTGTTTTTAAGAAGAAAAAGTGTATATTTTGCTGAATGTAAGTGTGGCAAATAATTACAGACTTCAGTTGTTTATTAGTATTATTTTAGACTGATCAAGAATAAAAGAGCTGAACTTACTTAAAAAGAAACTCACACTAGTATTACTTGTTTGTAAAACAACACGATGATCAGAGAAAGTGATTTTTGATAGAAGTATTTGTTAATATTTTAAATTACTAGTTATAAAAAAAATTATTGCATATATGGGGTTATAGTTCACATTTAAATTGGATTTTACTTATATTCGTTTTTAGAAATATAAAGAGAAGGACAAACACAAACAAAAACACAAGAAGCCGCCAGAACCATCACCTGCATTGGTTCCATCCCTGACTGTTACTACAGAAAAAGTAAGTTTTAAGAATCTTATTTTGTTTTATGTAATAAGTAGGTATTTTGCTGATTTTCACCTCTAAAAACTGTTTTCATTCCCTAACTTTTCCCAGCTTTTCAACCACATATCAGGCACTTAGAATTCTCATTTCTTTCTTTTTTTTCTTTTTCTTTTCTTTCTTTTTTTTTTTTTTTTTTTTGGGAGATGGAGTTTCGCTCTTACTGCTCAGGCTGGAGTACAGTGGCGCGATCTTGGCTCACTGCGACTTCGGCCTCCCGGGTTCAAGTGATTCTCCTGCCTCAGTCTCCCAAGTAGCTGGGATTACAGGCACCCACCACCATGCCCAGCTGATTTTTTGTATTTTTAGTAGTGATGGGGTTTCACCATGTTGGGCAGGCTCATCTTGAACTCCTGACCTCAGGTGATCCGCCTGCTTCAGCACTCCCAAAATACTAGGATTACAGGCATGAGCCACTGCGCCCGGCCTAGAATTCTCATTTCTCTCTCTCTCTCTCTTTTTTTTTTTTTTTTTGAGACAGAGTCTCACTTTGTCACCCAGGCTGGAGTGCCGTGGCACAATCTCAGCTCACTGCAACCTTCACTTCCCTGGTTCAAGTGATTCTCCTGCCTCAGACTCCTGAGTAGCTGGGACTACAGGCGCGTGCTGCCGCGCCTGGCTAATTTTTTGTATTTTTAGTAGAAACGGGGTTTTACTATGTTAGCCACAATGGTCTCGATCTCCTGACCTCGTGATCTGCCGGCCTCGGCCTCCTGAAGTGCTGGGATTACAGGCGAGAGCCACTGTTCCTAGCCTGAATTCTCATTTCTTACCTTATTCTACCTTCTGTTTATTCTGTGCTTGTCTTCAAAGCCTGTTGTTAAGTAAGGATAACAAGTGGGAACTATCATTGAGACAGATAATTTTGGCTGTGGGTGGACTTCATTCACCTGAGATTTTGAATTCTGGCCTCACCACTTACTGATTGAGTCTTTAGGTTAATTAACCTTGGTGTAACTCAATTTTATCATTTGTAAAGCGGGGGAAATTGTTAGTGAAATTGAATGATAGACTACATGTAAAGCAATTAGAACAGTTTTTGGTTCATAGTGAGAATTAGTAATTATTACATATTATTAGGATTATTATCTCGTGGTTAATATGAAAACAGAGGGAGACTGGGACAGAATAGGCAAGTCGGGAAATGCAGTAGGAGATGAGTCTAGGGTGAGGGGCCCGTTATGCAAAGCTGTATAAACCAGTGTGAGGACTTTGTGTTTAGTTTGCTCAAAAAGTGAGCTATTGGGGGTTTCTGAATTGAGATGTAGTCTGACTTATTTTGAAAGGACCTCTGGCTGCTTTGTTTTGGACAGGCTATGGAAAGTCAGAATGGAAGCAGGGAGGCCATTAGCAAGGTATTTAGTCATCCAGAGAGAGATGGCGGTAACAATAGAGGTAGTGATAGGTGATCAGATTCTGAAAACAAAGGTTGAGCCCACATGATTTTCTTACAGGTAAGTTAGAGGCATATGAAAAAGAGAGGATCCATGGATGATTACAAAGACTTTGGGTCAGATCACTAGAAGATACAGAGTTACTGTTAACAAAGACAGGAAAGAGGGGCAGAAGGGAGGGGGCATACCAGGTTGAGGGGAAAGAAAGGAATTCAGTTTGGGATACGGTTTTAGTTTTCTATTGCAGATGAAATTACTACAGTATACCAGTTTAAAACAACATAAACTTACTAGTTGTCGTCTTGTAGGCCAGAAGTGTGGGTGGACTCAGCTATTTCCTCTAATTAGGATCTCTCAAGGCCAAAATCAAGGTGTTGTATGGTCTGGGTTCTTATCTGCAAGAATCTGTTTCTACCGTTGGTCAGGTTATTGGCAGAATGAATCTGCTTATATGCTTGGTCAGGTTATTGGCAAAATTCGGTTCCTTGTGGTTGGTTGTAGGATTGAGGTGCCCATTTCTTTGCTGCCTGTCAGGTGGGGGTCAGCCCTTGGCTTCTAGAGCCTCTCTTTGTTTCCTTGTGCCATGTGTCACATGATCCCCTCCATCGCATAGGTAGCAATGGCTTATTGAATTCCTCTTACACTTGGAATTTTTTTTTGCATCTCTTTTGCTTTTAGTTGGAGAAAGTTCTCCTTTTAAACTCATGTGATTAGATTGGGTCTACCTGAAAAGTCCAAGATAATGTCCTTATTTTAAAATCCATAAGTTTAATTACATCTGGAAAGACCCTTTTGCCATGTAATATAACATATTCACAGGTTTCAGGGATTAGAATGTGGACATCTTGGTTGAGGGGTGCTGTCCTGCCTTCCACAGATATGTTGGGGTTGAGATGTATCTACTAATATTAGACATCTAAGTAGATATACTGACTAGCCAGCTGAATACCTAGGCTGGTATTCAGAAAAGAGGTCTCAACTTTGAATATTAAATGTGGGAATTGTATGCATATGGAGTTATTTAAAATCACAAGACTGAATGATACCACTAAGGGAGAAGTGAGTGCAGGTGGAAAAGAGAATAGGCCTTAGGAGGCCCAGGACCTCCTGTGTTGAAAGGTCTGGAAGAGGAGGTACAGCCGACAAAGGAGACTGAGAAGAGGCCAGAGTTTGGAAGAAAACGAAGAGGATGTGGTGTGCTGGAAGCCAAGTTAAAGAAAGGTGGGGATAAGTGAACTGTGTCATATATTAAGGACTAGCCCTTTGATTTAGTCATTTGGAGGTCATTACTGACCTTAAACAGTTTTAAAGTACTGATTGAGGCACAAGCCTGAGTGGAGTGCTTTATAGAGAGAATAGGATAGAAAAGTCAGACTGTGTGTATAAATGAGGAGCTTTGCTATGAAGAGGAGCAGAAGAATAGGGAAGTGGAGATAATGAAGGGTGTTTTAAAAATAACATAATTAATAGGACGTTAGGTACACTAATAGGAATGATTCAATAGAGAGGAGGAGTAATGAAATAATAGACAGGAATATTTGCTACAGTGATGTCCCCTAGAATATGAGAAGGGATGGGATTTTGGGGAAAATATCTTTTGATAAATCCAGAGTTTTTTCAGTAAAAAGCAATGCTTTTAGTTGTGACGATTGGAGGAGTATTAGATTTGAGCGAAGAAAAAAAGGCATGAGATAGTTAACTATAATAATGCAAAAGAAAATTGCCACGATGTTTACTATGATTTCTGGGTAGTCACAATGTTCTACCTGAGGTTCATGGTCAAGACTTAAAGGTGAGGGAGATTTACACAGCTTTTTGTTTTTCTCTGTTCTTGTCCATCTCTATGGATGTGGGCACAGAGTAGGATTTGGTCAGGTTGTTATTTTACCATCTGAATATAGCGAATGAGTGAGGGTAAATGCCAGGGGGGTTATAATGATGGATCATTATATTTAAACCCAATGGGTAGGGAAATGAGGACAATAGATGAGTGATAGTATGTATATACTGGTTAATGGTTTCTGGTGAAATTAAAGGATTGTTGAAGGCTGCACACAGTGGCTCATGCCTGTAATCTCAGTACTTTGGGAGGCTGAGGCAGGAGGATTGATTGAGTTTGAGACCAGCCTGGGCAACTCAGTAAGACCCCAAAGATTGTTGAAGTAGTAAAGAGTGAATTAGAAATAGGAAGTGGTATTTAAGAGTATGATGTATAAAATGGAAATTATTGAGGGTTTGAGATTATTTAATCATATCAGAATGTAGGATGTGATCAGGTCATGAGGGGCTGATGTGGGGCAGAAGAGAAGATCATTGGAAGGGAGGCTGTCAAGGAACAGAGAGACTGGAGGTTATAAAAGATTGTCTAGATGTATATTGAATTCTCTAAGCAGTAAAATAACAGTAGTGTTGAAGACTGACAGTAATGTAGGTCCTAAGGCAGTGGTTGGCAAACTTTTTCTGCCAGGGGCTGAATACTAAATATTTTAGGGTTTGTAGGCCATACTGGCTCTTCTTAGTACTCACACCTTTGCTACTGTAGAAGAGAGTAGCCATAGACACTTTGTAAACAAGCGAATATGGCAGTGTTCCAGCAAAACTTTGTTTATGGACAGTGGAACTTAAATTTCATATAATTTTCATGTGTCATGAAATAGTCTTCTTTGGATTTTTTAAAAAAGCCATTTAAACATACTAAAATCATTCTTAGCTGTTGAGCTATACAAAAACAGGTGGATGACTAGAGGGCCTGTAGTTTGCTGTATCCTACCCTGATGATGAGACCTAATGGTTGCTAATGTCTGGTGACATGAGAATTTTTTGCTGGAAGGTTTTAGAGAGTTGTAGAATTAACACTGAGGAATGAGGAAACCTACCTCATTTCCATACCCAGTGATACAAGAGCTGCGGGAGCAAAGTAACATTGAGATAGCGACAGATTAAACAGTGGGTTTCAAGGTCGATCTGCGTTTTTGTTGGAACAAGAATCAGAAGAGATGTTCAGAGAAAAGGATGGGGTACATTGCACCTTGTTCTCAGAGCACAGTGGAAGGCTTTCAGCTGTTGACGGGGAGGGGTGGCAGGTGTGGACATAATAGGGGAGGTTCACAACTGTGTGGAGATGAGGCAGGTGAGGATGGACCTGGAGTCTTTTGATGACTGACATAAAAACAGGGAGAAAGTCATTATCAGATTGACCCTAGTAGACTTCAGGCAAATAAGATGAGGCCTTGAGTGTTTGAAGAGGTTGGATGGAGAGGTAGTATGGGCTCCTTCTTGATCCTGATGGCTGGTAGAAGACTTCAGTCATAGGTTCCTTTTGGGGGAAGGGTGTCATTTTACTGTTGGTTCACCACACTCTTCTCTTTTCTTGATGGAAAGATAGGGATAGGTCAGGGAAAGAAAGGCTGTTTTACCCAGATCTTTAGGGCTCCTTCTAGACTGTATGGATTTTTAAAAATTATTGATACATTGTAGTTGTACATATTTTGGAGGTACATGTAATATTTTGATACGTGTACACAATGTGTAGACTTCGTGGTTGATGGTGGTAGAGCACACGTAAATTGAAAGTCAAGGGAACTTTAATTCGCTACTGTAATTTTTAAATGTCTGTATCATGTAGTGTTTGCACATTTTTAACCTTAGTTTACCATCTCTTACACCTTAGTAAAAAATTCCATTTCCTTTATTTCTTTATTAACTTAGATTATACTGCCTTATATTTTTTAGTGCACTTTTTCTGTGACTAACCTTTAACCTTTTTGTACTAGAAATGTTTTAAAACTAGAAAGTAGCAACAAATATCTACTTCAATATTATGTTATATTAATGTGTTATCACTATCACCTTTTAAATATTGCAACTGTAATTTGCTAGTATAATATTTTCACACAAATCTTTGGCAACAATGGTAGTGGACCACTGGTGATACATAAGCATTGTTCACTAAGGTTGTTATCAAAGGGAGTAAAAGTGTAAGTGTCTTTTTCAGAAACCATAGCTCTTTGTTTCTATGATTGGGGGATTTCAGTTCTTAGGTAAAAGATAATTAGATGGAACACGTGGGCTTCCGTGTCTGCAGGAACTTGATATAGGGAGTCCTTTAATATGACAAAACAAGTAGAGACAGCTTATGTTTTTAGGGAAGTGTGGTTACTCCCCTGATTTCCCCAATTTATAGTATTTCTAAGCACTTCAAACTGGTTTCCTTCTTCCCGTGGTAGAAGAGGACATTGCCAAGGAAAAAAAGGGGAGATGCCAGGTGGGGTAGCTCATGCCTATAATTTCAGCACTTTGAGAGGCCGAGGTGGGTGGACCACTTGAGGCCAGGAGTTTGAGACCAGCCTGGTCAACGTGATAAAACCCTGTCTCTACTAAAAACACAAAAAATTAGCTGGGCATGGTGATGCATGCTTATAATCCCAGCTACTCGGGAGGCTGAGGCAGGGGAATTGCTTAAACCCAGGAGGCCGAGGTTGCATTGAGCCAAGATGGCACCACTGCACTCCAGACCAGGTGACAGAGCGAGACTCTGTCTCAAAAAAAAAAAGAAAGTCTTCGTTCTTGACTAAATAGAGATTTGCTAGCTGTCAATGTTATTTTGGTAAAGAAATTCGTAGATGCTTATAAGCCATAGTTCTCTTTTTAAATTGACAAAATTGAACATCACACCTTGTTAAAAGCAATCTTTAACACATTACCTTTCATTATTATTAGAAGACTTCGTTATTTCTGAGCGTCATTATAAATAGCTCACAATTTTTAGTTGTTTGAATTTTCAGGTAATTTAGCTTTTAAAGTACAGTTTTTGTTTGTTTTAAGGAAGTTTTTCGTGCACCAGAGATACATGATGAGGTTTTTGTTTCTTTCTCTTTGCAAATTTTTAAAAGAGGATAAAGGAGAACCTAATTTTAAGTAAATTTTTTCAATTAGCTGTTAAATTTTGTACTGATTTTTAAAGACTTTCAGAAGAAAATTTTTGGTAAAATAAGTTAATTTTTATGTGTAATTTAAAAATTTTAATGTTTCTTTAAGGATCATCTTTTAAAGAAATCTTTAGAACTTTAAAGTTATAATGAAATCCAAGTGGAGATTTAATATTTGTTTATTAAGTCACTTTATCTCTTTGTTCTTTTCTTGTATTTTACAACACAACACAATTATATTTGAAAGTTAAGCTTTTTTAAAAAGTAAATTTAATTTTGAAGGAAATACACACACACACAATCTTAGGGCCATAAGGCATTCAAAAGTCTAATGTATCATAAATATATTATACATGAAATGTTGCACATATTTAAAATAGAAACATTGATAACATTTTGACATATGTACACATTAGTGAAACTATAACCACAATCACAGACAAGAGTTTCCTTGTGACTTCTTTTAATCTCCTCCCTGTCTTCACATCCCTCCCCAGGTAACTACTAATCTGCTTTTTGTCACTTTAAATTAGTTTGAATTTTCTATAATGTTAAACAATGGAAAAATATAGTATGTGTGCTTTTTCTGTCTGGCTTCTTTCAGCATAATTATTTTAAGATTTGTTCTTGTTGTATGTTTTAATAGTTCAGTTTTTGGCTAACTACAATTCTGTGAATGGATGTACTATAATTTGCTTATCCATGCAACAATTGATGGGCATTCAAGTTGTTTTCAGTTTTGGGCTGTTACAAATAAAGCTGCTATGAATATTGTATAAATCTTACAAGATATGTGTTTTTATTTCTCTTGCATGAATACCAAGGAGTGGAATGGTTGGGCCACATGGTAGGTGTGACTCACCATGGTAGGTATATATGCTTTTTTTGTATGTGTGACGGAGTCTCGCTCTGTCACCCAGGCTGAAGTGCAGTGGTGCAATCTTGGCTCACGGCAACCTCCGCTTCCCGGGTTCACACCATTCTCCTGCCTCAGCCTCCCAAGTAACTGGGACTACAGGCGCCCGCCACCACACCCGGCTAATTTTTTGGTTTTTTTTTTAGTAGAGATGGGGTTTTGCTGTGTTAGCCAGCATGGTCTCAATCTCCAGACCTTGTGATCCACCCACCTTGGCCTCCCAAAGTGCTGGGATTACAGGCATGAACTACTGCGCTTAGCCAATATCTTCATATTTGTTCTTTGTTTATTTTTAGTGAAGTGTTTTTTAAGATCTCCCCACCACCTGCCTTTTTTTATTGGCTTGTTTTCTTATTACTGACTTTTGTAAGACTATGTATTCTGGATGCAGGTCCTTTATCAGATACACATATTGCAGATATTTATCTCACTCTGTGGCTTATATTTTCATTCTTTTAATCTTTTGAAGAGCAGACGTTCTTTATGAAATTTAGTTTATGAATTTTTTTGTGTTTTCTTTTATAAGCTTTTAAAACTGTAATTCAGGAGTATATAGTCATGAAGCCTAGACCGGTTAGCCAAATCTAAAAGAAACTGGCTTCTTATCACAACTAACATGTGAACATTGCCGCCCTTCTTCTCTCCAGAATGACTATAAAAAAAGTTACTGTGGAGAAACAGAAACCTCAATTTGAGGCAACACGTGAAAACCAAAGGAAAAATAGGAATTCAGTGGTTCGTTGGTGAAAGCAGGAAAGTTGGTGCCCTTCACTGTGCTACTTTGCTCTTCTTACTCTTGCGCTTTTTTTTTTTTTTTGAGATGGAGTCTTGCTTTGTTGGCAAGGTTGGAGTGCAGTGATGTGATCCCAGCTCACTGCAGGCTCTGCCTCCCGGGTTCAAGGGATTCTCCTGCCTCACACTCCCAAGTAGCTGGAATTATAGGCGCCGACCACCACACCTGGCTGATTTTTGTATTTTTAGTCGAAATAAGGTTTAACCATGTTGGCCAGGCTGGCCTCGAACTCCTGAGCTCAGGTGATCCACCTTCCTTGGCCTCCCAAAGTGCTGGGATTACAGGTGAGCCACAGTGCTCGGCCTTATTCTTGCCCTTTTTGTTTCTCTTCTTCAGCCCATCCATGTTAGACCCCAATAGTTTTGAACAAACTACCTATTAATTTCTTTGAAGGTTACCACAGTGCTGATTGTTCCTTGCTAGTATATAAAAATCCTGTTGAAATTTCTGTTTATTTTGTATTCTGCAACCTTGCCTAAACTTTTTTCGAGACAGTCTGGCTCTGTTGTCCAGGCTGGAGTGCAGTGGCTCATTGCAGCCTTGACCTCCCAGGCTCAAGCATCCTCCCACCTCAGCCTCCTGATTAACTGAGACTAGAGGTGCACACCACCATGCCCATCTAATCTTTTCTTGTAATTTTTTGTAGAGATAAGTTTCGCATGTTGCCTAGGCTGGTGTTGAACTCCTGGTCTTAACATTTGCCCCCGCTTGACCCCGCAAAATGCTGGGATTACAGGCGTGAGCCACCATGCCTGGCCACTTTAATTTTTATTTCTTTGCTTACATTGGGCTTAATTGGCTCTTCTTTTTCTATTCTGAAGATTAAGGCCAGGCGCAGTGGCTCACGCCTGTATCCCAGCACTTTAGGAGGCTAAGGCAGGCGGATCACTCGACATCAGGAGTTGCAGACCAGCATGGCCAACATGGAGAAACCCTTTCTCTACTAAAAATACAAAAATTAGCCAGGCATGGTGGCACAGGCCCGTAGTCCCAGCTACTCGGGAGGCTGAGGCAGGAGAAGCGCTTGAACCCGAGAGGCGGAGGTTGCGGTGACCCGAGACCTCACCACTGCACTCTAGCCCGGGCTACAGAGCAAGACTCCATCTCAAAACACACACACAAAACAACCGGGTGTGGTGGATCCCCTGAGGTCAGGAGTTTGAGACCAGCCTGGCCAACATGGTCTGAAGCCCTGTAGCTACTAATAATACAAAAATTAGCTGGGTATGGTGGCAGACGCCTGTAATCCCAGCTACTCAGGAGGCTGAGGCAGGGAATCACTTGAACCCAGGAGGTAGAGGGTGCTGGGAGCCAAGACAGCGTCATTGCACTCTAGCTTGGGTGACGAGCAAAACGGTGTCTCAAAAAAAAAAAAAAAAGATGATTGTTCTATCTTTCTTCTTTTCTAATACATACATTCAGTGCGATAAATTCCTCTGTAAATGCTGCTTTCCCAGCATCTCACAAATTTTTATGTTTTATTTTCATTCAGTTCCAAATATTTTTAAATTTCTCTTTATATTTCTTCTTTTACTTATATGTTATTTAGAAGTGTCTTGTTTAATCTCCATGTATTTTTGGATTTATGGCCACCTTTCTGGTATTGATTTCTGGTTTAATTTCATTGTGGTCTGAGAGAGCAAGGCCCTGTATGATTTCTGTTCTTTAAAATTTGTTAAGGTGTGTTTTATGGTCTAGAATGTGGTCCATCTTGGTTAACGTTCCATGTAAGCTGGAGAATAGAAGAATGTGTCATTTGCTGTTGTTGGATGAAGTAGTCTACAGATGTCAATTACATACAGTTGATTGATAGTACTGTTCAGCTCAACTGTGTCCTTAACTGATTTTCTCACTAGTGTATCTGTTAATTTCTGGCTGCGATATCAATTTCTATCAGTTTTTGCTTCATATATTTTGACCTCTTTTGTTAGTCACATACACATTAAGGATTGTTACGTCTTTTTGAAGTATCAACACCTTTATCTTACGTAATTACTCTCTTTAGACCTGATCACTTTCTTTGCTCTTGAGTCTATTCTGTTCATAATTAATATAGTATTTCTGCTTTTTAAAAATCAGCATTAGCATAGTATATCTTTCTCCATTTCCTTTTTATTTATTTTTATATGGAACACTTCACAAATTTGCGTGTCACCCTTGCACAGGGGCCATACTAATCTTCTCTGTATCATTCTAATTTTTGTATATGTGCTGCCGAAGCGAGCACTGTTTCCTTTAAACTCTACGTGTCTTTATATTTAAAGTAGGTTTCCTCTAGACAACATATAGTTGCTGCTTGGTTTTGGATCTGTGACAATCTTTATTTTTTAATTGGGGTATTTAGACCATTGCCATTTAAGGTGACTATTGATATAATTGGGTTAATATCTACCATATTTATTACCAATTTTCATTTTTAAATTTTTGTTACTGTTTTTGTCATTCACAGCTTTTGTGGTTTTTATTGAGTATTTTATATGATTGCATTTTCTTGTCTTTTTTTTTTTTTCACCCTCTCATCACACTTTAAGTGTTTTATTTCACTCTCTCCTTGATTGCATGTTTTCTGAGGCAAATTCAGATATAATTCTTATACTTGTGTCTGTGTGGGTAAGGTGTTTTCCTCTGGCTTCCTTCATGGATTTTAATCTTTGAGCGTGGGAGTGTACTTCCCTTTCCCCCTCCTTTTTCGCATTTATCTTGCTTGGCGTCCTCTAAGTTTCTTTGATAGCTGGTTTGGCTACTGCCATTTGTTTGAGGGGAAGTTTCTGGATGTTACGATTTCAAATATTGCTTCTCCTTTCTTCTACTCCTTGTATTCCCGTTTTAACTATGTTATGCCTTTTGTATACATCCCAGCATTCATGGATATTTTGTTTGCTTTTGTTTTCTAGTCTTTTTTTCTCTTTCCGTTTCAATTTTGGAAGTTTTTATTGTCATATCCTCAAGCTTAGATTTTTTTCTTGAGTTGTGTCCCACTCTACTGATACCCTGAAAGACATTCTTCATTTCTGTTTGTTTTTGATCTCTGGCATTTCTGATTTGCTTTCATTATGCATATGTTCTTGCATGTTGTCTGGCTTTTCCATTAAATTCCTTATCATATTAGTCATAGATTTTAAAAATTCTTGGTCTCATAATTCCAGCATTCCTACCATGTCTGACTTAGTTTCTGATGGTTTTTCACTTTGTTTAAACTGCATTTTTTGCCTTTTGTGTTGTTGTTTCATGTTGAACATTATGTCCTGGCAAAAGGAGCTGCACTATAAATAGACCTTTAGTAACACACTAGTAAATTGTGGGGAACAAGAGGCATCTTATACTTCTATAATTTTTAGTCTTTAGGTGAACCTCTACTACTGGAATGTGAACTGCATAGGGGCTTCTTAGTTATTTTTTTCTCCCACAAGTGGAACAGGATGATGGTTAGAGTCACCTGAAGTTGTACATTTCCCTTCCCTAGGTTAGTTAGGTTCTGACAAAAACCTCCACAGGTTAGAATCTCGTTAAATAGTTTCTCCTGAAAGCAGGCCTTGTTAGGAAAAACAAAGCTCTGGTTATTTCAAAATGGTTCCTTTTCCCCCTTTATTGGAGGGATCTGTGGGGGACTCTTTCTCCGGTATTCACTCTGCGGGCCAGCTAGAGGTCCTAGAGGTAAAATTCACAAAAGTGTGAGGGTCCCCCAAGACCGGGTACCCCCGGAGGTTTTCTTTTTCAGCCTTGTCCACACTGCCTCTAGCAGTTTATCAAGTAAAATAGTTTAGGTTTTCTTTCCCTGGTACTGGTTCCTGCAGAGGTTTCAGCTGCTGGATTTGCTTAGGTAAGTTGTAAGTCTCTCTGTGCATTGATTTGTCTTTCTGGTTTTTTTTTGTTTTTTTTTCTGAATTATACTTTAAGTTCTAGGGTACATGTGCAGAACGTGCAGGTTTGTTACATAGGTATACATGTGCCAATGTGCCATGTTTTTTTTTTTTTTTTCCCAAGACTGAGTTTCACTCTTCTTGCCCAGGCTGGAGAGCAATGGTGCGATCTCGGCTCACTGCAACCTCCGCTTCCTGGGTTCAAGTGATTCTCCTGCCTCAGCTTTCCAAGTAGCTGGGATTACAGGCATGTGCCACCACGCCCAGCTAATTTTTTTGAGACGGAATCTCACTCTGTCACCCAGGCTGGAGTGCAGTGGCATGATCTCAGCTCACTGCAAGCTCCACCTCCCAGGTTCACACCATTTTCCTGCCTTAGCCTCCTGAGTATCTGGGACTATAGGCGCCTTCCACCACGCCCGGCTAATTTTTTTGTATTTTTAGTAGAGATGGGGTTTCACCTTATTGGCCAGGATGGTCTCGATCTCCTGACCTTGGGATCCGCCTGCCTCCGCCTCCCAAAGTGCTGGAATTACAGGTATGAGCCCCAATTTTTTGTTTAGCAGTTTGCCCTATGACCTCTCAATTTACTTATATAAGAGTTGGTGATTTTCAGTTTGTTGAGCTTTGTATTTGTTTTAGGGTAGAGCAGAGACTTCTCTCTCCTCGTATGCTCAACGAGAAACCAGAATCCTAGTATTGGCATTTAACGATATAAACTTTCCTCTTAAGTAGGGCCTTATGAATTTTGATATGTTGTGTTTTCATTTTTATTTAGTTTAAAAAAATACTTTGTGGTTTTCCTTTTCTTCTTTGACCTATGAGTTACTTAAAAGTGTGTTATTTAGTTTAGAAATATTTGGATATTCACTTTGTTACTGATTTCTAATTTAATATTTTTGTATTATATCATTCCTTTTAAGTTTATTGATACTTTTTTGATGCAGAACATGGATTATCTTGTTAAATATTCTGTGTGGCTTTTTTTTTTGGGGGGGGGGGGAGATGGAGCCTCCCTCTGTCCCCAGGCTGGAGTGCAGTGGCGCGATCTCAGCTCACTGCACCCTCCGCCTCCCAGGTTCAAGTGTTTCTCCTGTCTCAGCCTCCCAAGTAGCTGGGACTCACCCAGCTAATTTTTGTATTTTTAGTAGAGACAGGGTTTCACCATGTTGGTCAGTACGGTCTCGATCTCTTGACCTCATGATCCGCCCCCTCAACCTCCCAAAGTGCTGGGATTACAGGCATGAGCCATCGCGCCTGGCTCTGTGTGTTTTTTAAAAGAATGAATGTGTATTGTAGTTGTGTGGAGTTTTTATGTAAATGTCCATAGGTCAAATTGATTTATATTAAGTTGTCTATGTCTTTACTTGTTTTTTGCCTGTTTGTTCTGTCAATTACTGTGAGCAGGTGCAGAAACAATTAGGATTTTTGTATCTTCTTGATGAGTACGCCACTGTATTTTGTTAATACTCTTTGTTGTGAAATATACTGGCTGATATTAATATGGTGAATTTAGCTTTCTTTTGATTAGCTTTAGCTTGATGTTTCTTTTCCCATGCTTATACTTTCCTTGTGCCTCTATATTTAAAATAGATTTCTTTTTTCTTTTTTCTTTTTTTTTGAGATGGAGTCTTACTCTGTCACCCAAGGCTGGAGTGCAGTAGCATGATCTCAGCTCACTGCAACCTCTGCCTCCCAGGTTCAATTGATTCTCCTGCCTCAGACTTCCAAGTAGCTGTGATTGCAGGTGTGCACCACCATGCCTGGCTAACTTTTGTATTTTTAGTAGAGATGGGGTTTCACCATGTTGGCCAGGCTGGTCCTGAACTCCTGGACTCCTGGACTCCTGAACTCCGGAACTCCTGAACTCCTGAACTCCTGAATCCACCTGTCTCGGCCTCCTAAAGTGCTGGGATTCCAGGCGCAAGCCACCACGCCTGGCCTGAAGTTAAATTAACTTAAAATAGGCTTCTTTTTTGTTTGTTTGTTTGTTTGCTTGCTTGCTTGTTTTGAGGGGGTTTCACTCTTGTTGCCCAGGCTGGAGTGCAATGGCATGATTTTGGCTCACCGCAACCTCTGCCTCCTGGGTTTAAGCGATTCTCCTGCCTCAGCCTCCCCAGTAGCTGAGATTACAGGTGTGAGCCACTGCGCTGAGCCAAAATAGGTTTCTTTAAAGCAGCGTATAGTCATGTTTTGAGTTTATTCATTCGTTGTTGCAATCTTTGCTTTTTAATTGGGATGTTTAGAGAATTTACATATAATATGATTCTCTGAGTGGTTGTATTTTACTATAATACGGTTGTTATTATTATTATTATTATTATTATTATTATTATTATTATTATTGAGACAGGGTCTTGCTCTGTCTCCCACGCTGGAGTGCAGTGGCTTGATCTCAACTCATGGCAGCCTCTGCCTCCTGGGTTCAAGCGGTTCTCCCACCTCAGTCTCCTGATTAGCTGAGACTACAGGTGCATACCACCACGTGGCTAAGTTTTGTATTTTTTGGTAGAGATGGGGTTTTACCATGTTGGCCAGGCTGGTCTCGAACTCCTGACCTTGGTTGATCTGCCTGCCTTGGCCTCCAAAAGTTCCGGGATTACAGTGTGAGCCACCGCACTGGCCTCTGTGTAGTTGTATTTTAATCTAACATTTGCTAATCCTTTTCTTTTTGCCCATCATTTCTGTTTCCTTCTCTCTGTCTCTCTCTCTCTCTCTCTCTTTTTCTGCTATATGTTTGATTGAACCTTTTTTGTGATTCAGTTTTGCCTGATTTGCAATAATTTTTTGTTCCATTGCATTGTTTTAGAGACTACGGTATAGCATCATTAGTCTATCAGAGTTTACCTTCAAGCAGAATTATACTAGTTTACATATAGTGTAAGAACCTTGTAGCTATATACTTCTACCCTTTTGGTTTCGTGCTATTTTTATCACTTATTTTTTTTTTTAAACATATGTTACAAAACTCACAATTTATTGTTACTCCTTTTGCTCTACTTCAGCTGTCTTTATATAAAGAGTTCAAAATAGGCCAGGCGCGGTGGCTCATGTCTGTCCTCCCAAGCACTTTGGGAGGCCGAAGCGGGTGGATCACGAGGTCAAGAGATCAAGACCATCCTGCCCAGCGTGCTGAAACCCTGTCTCTACTAAAATGCAAAAATTAGCTGGGCATGGTGGCATGCGCCTGTGTAGTCCCAGCTACTGGGAAGGCTGAGGCAGGAGAATCGTTTGAACCCGGGAGGTGGAGGTTGCAGTGAGCCAAGATTGCAGCACTGCACTCCAGCCTGGCAACAGAGCGAGACTCGTCTCAAAAAAAAAAAAAAAAAAAGTTATGAACAAGTCTTTATTATTTATCATTTTTACTGTATTTGTCTGTTACTCCTTCCTTGTCCCTTTTCACAGTTTCAGTTACCTTCAGTCAACTGAGGTGTGAAAAATATTGAATTGAAAATTCCAGAAATAAATAAATTATAATTTGCACACTGTTTTGAATGGTGTGATGAGAAATTTCACATCATCTTGCTTCATCGAACTCTGTACTACATTTACCATTAGCAATTAACATTTCTAATGCTCTTCATTCTTTTGGGTATATTCACATTTCATTTATTATTTACCTGAAATAGTTCTTTTAGCATTTATTGTAGTGTTGGTCTGCTAGTGATTAGTTCTTTCAGCTTTTATATCCAAAAAAGCCTTTATTTTGTATTTGTTTTAGAAAGATATTTTATAATAGTTGCCCATGGAATTCTAAGTTGACAGTGTTTTCTTTTAGTACTCACCTGTTTTCTAGATTGAATGTTTTTAGGGAAGATTTTGCTTTCATTCTTATCTTTGTTTTTGGCATGTAAGACATCCTTAAAGAAAAGAAAAGCCTGGTTTCTTGTAACATTTCCTCTTTATCATTGGTTTTTAATGATAAATGATTTGATAATGAACTGAGTTCATTTACTTTTCTTCATATTTATTTTTCTTGGGGTTACTTGAGGTTCTTAAACTGTGAGGTTTTTTTTTCTCATCAATTTTATAATTTTTCCTACTATTATTTCTTCAGTTTTGTGGGGATTTTTTGTCGTTTTGATCCCCCCATTCTTTTTGAGTAGTCTAGTAGCATGTAAATTAGGCTACTTAAAGTTGTTCTACAGCTCACTGTTCTTTTTTTTTTTTTTTAAATCATTCTTTTCGTGATTTATGTTGGGTAGTTTACATGTTGTAGTCTCAAGATCGGCTTGGTACAAAGTTTGTGGTTTTTTATGGGACACTTGAATAGTACATAATTTTATTTTAAAATTTTAACCAGCACATTATGTTTTCTAATGGTTGAAGGCATAGCACTTCTTGTCACCAGTGTAGATGACAGAGCCTTGTAGACTAATCTGAAGCAACCATACCTTTTGTAAATAATCATAGCTGCTTTTCCTTTGGTTACTTGTTATAGAGTCGTTATTTAATTTTGGATCTAGTTTTAAATTTTTGTTTGAAGTAAATAATTTTTGTTCCCACTTAATGGTATTGTGTAGGTATATTGGTGTTGCAGCTTATCTTTGGACTAATAGTTGGCCATGAAATAAAAATTACATGTATTCTGAATTAGCCTTTGAAAAGATTAAGTTGCCTATAAATCACAGTGTAGAACAAAGTATTCATGCAGCACTTCAGAGACTCTCAATACAGCCAGATATCCAGTTTTATCTCCAGTAGAAAAGAACAACAACTACAAAAGAACTTATATTTTTTCAGTAGAGCACCAAATGAAGTAGTTTGTATTTTGTGGTCCAATTTGCATGAAAAAATAAATATTATTATGTACAAGAATTACACTCAGAGCAGTGAGATGTTCATACTATGATAGACATTAAGAATACAAAAGTGAGGAAACAAGATTTTGTGAATTTAGTCTTGGGCTTACTCATAGTGTGTCAGCCATCTCCCACGTCCCTCTGGTCTCCTTTTACCTGTCTTTTCCTCGATTTTGAGTTGATTGTTGTATGTTTATAATGGAGTTCCCTAGTGCCATATTATCCCAACAGCACATTATGGAATAAGTACTTTTAAAATCACTTTTAAACATGGAATTAAAATAGAGGTTTCTCTTTGAATGAATCCTGCATTGCCTTAGTGAGTGTCATTATGTATAATTTAAAAATTGTTAACATCTAAAGCTAAAATTCATTTTTTTCATATTAAGTTTGATTATGTTCTGAAATGTAGGTTTGGACATTTTAAAAATGTTCAGTTATGGTTTTAATATGATTTTTTGTCACTGAAATTTGATTGCTTTATTCATTGCTTTCTTTGTAATATTGTTTCTTCCAAATGTCATGTTTTCATGGGTTTTTATGGATAGATTTATACTTGAGGGTTTGAGCAAGGATGCTCTGTTAATAAGTGGGAAAAATGACCATCTCTAATGTAGATTGTCATGTGGAAGTGAATAGTGTATTTTCATTGTAGTACTCTACCCAATTTTCTCTCCATTCTTTATTTGATACACGAACAAAAATACATGAGTGAAGAACACCACTGTGTTTTCTTAGATGACTTTTAAACTTCACTAGGTCATGCAAGGATCAGATGTGAGAGGAATGGAGAACCTCAGGATCAACTCAAGTAATTGGAAAAAGTATTTGAAAAATGAGGTGGGGTGGTTTCCAAATTGACCTGCCCAGCATGGAAAAGGTTCATATTTCTAAAGTAAGCCATGAAGTTTCATCAGCTTAAATGTGATTGGTTTGTAGAATGGGATTTTTTTTCCTTTTAAACTTACTTTGAAACATTTGTTCTTGTTTGTGGATTGTAGTTTGTTAGAATAGTGGAGTCCTTTGTTTTTATGAAATATTTCTTCTATTTAATGATGAATATCCATTATTGGCACTGAGTTAATGGGGGCTGGGGAGGGCAACAGGTTGATAGAAAAGCCGCAAGAAAGATTTGGTTTTCCAAACACTTAATTTCTTCTCTTATTCCTCTTTTTGAAATTGTTTTTGCTAAAAATGCCAGCCATTTTGAAACTTGATTTTATTGTCATGTTCTCGTTTTTCATATTCATCTGATTGTTTGTGTTGAGTGGTGACTGTATGTGGGAAAATTCACTTTTGCATATTTTCAAATTTTTTCATTTTTATAGCAGAGATTTTAGATACATACAATAAAAAAGTATTCACTTATCCAACAAAAATTTAGTGCCGATTATGTTGCAAGCACTTCGCGAACTTTATGCTGTCCATGCCTCAGATACTTTAGTGAACATACTGGCGACATTAAAACCTTTGCCCTAGTGGACTTTATAAACCTTTGATTTCAAAACATGGTGATTAATGTGCATCTGGTATAATACACTTTCATGTATTCGCCATTATTTGGGTATACCTTGTAATAAAAATGATTGCAGAAACTGGAAACTGTTAATACAGATCTTCATCCTTTTTCCTTAACAAATGCAGATCAAGGGAATAATTGAGAGCCACTTTTAGGGATAGTTATAAAATCTTACCTTTGCGATATATAACTTTTTCCTCAACATAACAACTGGAAAAATGATTTCTGTTTCAAATCTTTCTGTTTTTTTGCAAAGGGACCCTCACCTGAATTCTTTAAAAAGTTTCGCTCTGTCCTCCGCTAGCCTTATACATTTATGGATATGGTCCTCTAATGGATTTGTAGCACGTTAGTCCCTTATTGTCACCTTCCTGTGTTGAACACTAAAGCTTATTTTAATTTCATGTCTGAGAAGTGTAGACATTGTTAAAAAAAAAAAGATGTTGCTTGACAAATGCTTATCTTCAATATTACTGTGTGTCACTTCATAAATATAACTAATACATACTTTTACTAGTTGTTGCAATTTGATCCTGAAACAGCCATCTTTAAATTATCTATGCTTTTTCTTTCTTCTTCTTCTTTTTTTTGTTTTTTGAGACGGAGTCTCGCTCTGTCGCCCAGGCTGGAGTGCAGTGGCTGGATCTCGGCTCACTGCAAGCTCCGCCTCCCGGGTTTACACCATTCTCCTGCCTCAGCCTCCCGAGTAGCTGGGACTACAGGCGCCCGCCCCTCGCCCGGCTAGTTTTTTTTGTATTTTTTAGTAGAGACGGGGTTTCACTGTGTTAGCCAGGATGGTCTCGATCTCCTGACCTCGTGATCCACCCGTCTCGGCCTCCCAAAGTGCTGGGATTACAGGCTTGAGCCACCGCGCCCGCCCTTCTTTTTTTTTTTTTTTTTTTTTTAAGTAATTATAATAGACTTAAATTGTTTTTGGATGATTTTCTTAGGTGAACTGACTTATTTTTAGAACAGAAACTTTGTGTTTATTCTGCAAGTTCTTATTATTAATGTGTCACCTATTGTTTTCTGTAACTAAAATGTAATCAACTCTTTTTCCTTCCCTTTTTGAATCAAAATGTTAGACTTATACAAGCACTAGCAACAACTCTATATCTGGATCATTGAAGCGCTTGGAAGATACTACTGCACGATTTACAAATGCAAATTTCCAGGAAGTCTCTGCACACACCTCTAGTGGAAAAGATGTTTCAGAGACTAGAGGGTCAGAGGGCAAAGGGAAGAAATCTTCAGCTCACAGCTCAGGTCAAAGGGGAAGAAAGCCTGGTGGTGGAAGAAATCCAGGAACAACTGTGTCAGCAGCTAGCCCTTTTCCTCAAGGTATTAGTGATGTTTTAGTAAAATACTTGTCTTTAAGATGGTTAATAATAGTTATGCTTTGTAAAAGAATTTTTAAAAAATGGATGTTCTAGATTATTATATGTTTAGTTGCTATAGTAAGATTAAAGATGGTGTTTCCTATTAAATTTTTCTCATACTTTTTCTTTCCTTTTATAATATGATTTGTGTTTCCAGAGTTGAATTGTAATTTTAATGTTTAACTAGACATGGAATAATGCTTAAAATTGGGGAGAAAAATAATAAAAGCTGGAGCTTTGCTTTGAGTTCTCTAGAACAGCCCTTCTTTTTGTTTGAGATGGAATCTTGCTCTGTTGCCCAGGCTGGAATGCAGTGGCGCAATCTCGGCTTACTGCAACCTACGCCTCTCAGGTTCCAGTGATTCTTGTGCCTCAGCCTCTTGAGTAGCTGGGATTACAGGTGTATGCCACCATACCTGGCCAATATTTGTATTTTAGTAGAGATGGGATTTCATCATGTTGGTCAGGCTGGTCTCGAACTTCTGACCTCAGGTGATCCTCCCGCTTTGGCCTCCCAAAGTGCTGGGATTACAGGCTTGAGCCACTGTTCCTGGCATCTTTTCTATAAGTGTTTTTTATTTATATTTCCTAAATGTTAAAAACAATTCAGGTTGACCGGGCATGGTGGCTCACATCTATAAGCCTAGCAGTTTGGGATGCTGAGGCGGGCAGAATTCTTGAGGCCAGCTTGGGCAACATGGTAAGACCCCATCTCTATAAAAAATTTAAAAATCAGCTGTGTGTGGACTGGGCACAGTGGCTCATGCCTGTAATCCCAGTATTTTATGAGGCTCAGTCAGGTGGATCATCTGAGCTTAGGAGTTGGAGACCAGCCTAGGCAACATGGCAAAACCCTGTCTCTCTAAAAAATACAAAATTAGCCGGGCGTGGTGGCACATGCCTGTAGTCTCAGCTACTTCAGAGGCTGAGGTGGAAAGATAGGTTGAGCCCAGGAGGTTGAGGCTGCAGTGAGCTGAGATTGCACTACTGCACTGCAGCCTGGGTGACAGAGTGAGACCCTGTCTCCTTGGACAGGCAAACAAAATTAGCCAGGTGTGGTGATGTGCGCCTGTGGTCCCGGCTCCTCAGGCGGCTGAAGTGCGAGGATTGCTTGACCCAGGGAGGTTGAAGCTACAGTGAGCTGTGATTGTGCCACTGCATTCCAGCCTAGGCAACAGAACAAGACCCTGCCTCAAAAAGCAAACAAACAAAAAACAAAAACAAACAAAACCCACTAAATAAATAAATACAATTAAGGTTTACATTTTTTAGTAGATAAATACTGGACAATTTTTAGGGGATTTACATAGGTCTCAGTAAATAAGTTGATTAATAATGCATTTGTTACGAAGTTTGAGGTTTAACAGGTTAACACAACACCCTGTTTTCTAGGGTGTGTGTGTGTGTGTGTGTGTGTGTGTGTGTGTGTGTGTGTTCTGAGACAGGGCCTTGCTTTGTTGCCCAGGCTGGAGGGCAGTCGTGTGTTCATGGCTTACTGCAAGGCTGACCTCCTGGGCTCAAGCATTCTTCCCGTTTCAGACCTTCAGTTAGCTTTTGCCTCCACCTTTGTCTCCCAAGTAGGTGGGACCACAAGCATGCGTCCCCATGCCCAGCTCATTTTTAAATTTTCTGTAGAGATGGGTTCAGCCTCCTGAGTAGCTGGGATTAAAGGGCCGCGCCACCACGCCCGGCTAATTTTTGTATTTTTAGTAGAGTTGAAGTTTCATCATGTTGGTCAGGCTGGTCTCGAACTCCTGACCTCATGATCCTCCTGCTTCGGCCTCCCAAAGTGCTGGGATTACAGGCATGAGCCATTGTACCCACCCTAAGGTTCTTATATCTTAGAATGGCATGGTGGGGTACTGATGTTCTTTAAAGAAAGAATAAGCAGTGATGGCTGATTTCTTTATGAAGTTGCATGAAAATTGGATTGGGAGAATGTGAGGCATAGATTAGATTCCATATGATCATTATTTTGTCAAATTTTCTGTTGTGGTAGATTCAGCTGAACAATAACAATGACTGGTATGTCTTAAAGTTAAAACTTAGAACTCATAACCTAGGAAACGTCTTTAGGTTCTTATTGTATATTGGGAACATTTTCAATCATTCCTTCACTATTCAAAAAAGAAGTTCCCCTATACATTTAGAGTCAGATTATAGTCTTGTTAACGTCTTCTTGCATGACTGGAAAGGAGACTACTGTTCTTTAGTCCTTCCTCAGGCATACGTGAGGTGTTAGGGGGAGAATTGCGGAATGTTGCTGTGGCAAAAGGTAGGTGAAATAAAACACATCTTATATCTTAATAATTATTTAAGTAATAGCTTGCAATTCCACAGTAAACATTTAATACCATCTATAAAATGACACGTATTTTTAAAGGTAATTTTAGGGATAAATTTGACTTCAGTAATAAGTTTTCAAGTCTTAATATACTGATGTCCTAAGTGTCGTAGTTAATTTTTTTAACTCTCTCTTCTCTTTAATGATTATATCATGTCTGCTGCTTATGGGAACTTTAGTATCCAATTTTTCTGTTCCCC
Organism: Piliocolobus tephrosceles; assembly: GCF_002776525.5. NCBI lineage: Eukaryota > Metazoa > Chordata > Mammalia > Primates > Cercopithecidae > Piliocolobus > Piliocolobus tephrosceles. The sequence goes on along the minus strand of NC_045442.1, from coordinate 109,698,196 downwards.
CTCCCCCACCTTCTTTTTTTTTTTTTTTTTTTTTTAAACTACAGGCAGTTTTTCAGGAACTCCAGGCAGTGTAAAATCATCTTCTGGAAGTTCGGTACAGTCTCCCCAGGATTTCCTGAGCTTTACAGACTCAGATCTGCGTAATGACAGTTACTCTCACTCCCAACAGTCATCAACAACCAAAGATGTACATAAAGGAGAGTCTGGAAGCCAGGAAGGGGGGGTAAATAGTTTTAGTACCTTAATTGGCCTCCCTTCAACCTCAGCTGTTATTTCACAGCCTAAAAGCTTTGAAAATTCACCTGGAGATTTGGGTAATTCCAGCCTTCCTACAGCAGGATATAAGCGGGCTCAAACTTCTGGCATAGAAGAAGAAACTGTAAAGGAAAAGAAAAGGAAAGGAAATAAACAAAGTAAGCATGGACCTGGTAGACCCAAAGGAAACAAAAATCAAGAGAATGTTTCTCATCTCTCAGTTTCTTCTGCTTCACCAACATCATCTGTAGCATCAGCTGCAGGAAGCATAACAAGCTCTAGTCTGCAGAAATCTCCTACATTGCTCAGGAATGGAAGTTTACAGAGCCTCAGTGTTGGCTCATCTCCAGTTGGTTCAGGTAGGGGTTTGCCTATTATTTTTTTCCTTCACTCCCACCACCTCCCTTCCTCTGTCTCAAAATATTTTCAACTGTTTTTGGAAACTTGGAATTACTTGGAATTACTAAATGACATTTAATTAAAGTGAAATTTTTTAGTTTTTAAATTTTCTAATGGAAAATACAAAAATGTCTTAAAATCTTAGATGATTTTTTTTTTTGGGAAAGATGTTCGGCACTAATTTGATTTTACTTAATTAAATGTAGGCTAAACAGTCTATTGGTCGGTCATTCATTACTTACAAAACACTTAGAATTTATTTCCTTTTTGTTTTACCTGCACAGTATTTTTAAAAAACCAATGCAGAATTTACATTTAGGGTGTGAGTGTTTTTACCCTTTGTTTTTTGTTTTGTTTTGAGCTCCCTTTCTCTAAACTTCAATTTTAGTCATCATTTTCTAAATGACTTCTCACACAGGTATTACTTGAATTACTCTATCCTGGGACATTTTTATATCAGTGATAAATGATTTAAGTTTGTGGAATCTAGCAGTCACGTTTCATTTCAGGAGGTATCCGAAATGATTTAATTTTGTTTTCAAATATACTTCATAATTTTACCATTCTTTTTATTATACGACAAGTGAGTTGATATACATTGTTATTCACACCATTGGGATATTTCTGTAACTTGCAATTTGTGTTATGAATATTATTTTCAATTTTTAAAAATTTCTTCAAAATGCATGTTTTTAGACAGACCCTTAGCAGTTAATATTAACTGAAATGTCAGCATTTATCTTTTAAATTGCATCTTGAATTGAAGATAAATGGTTTTCAATAAATGTTGAAACCTTTCTTCTAGTTTTAGATTTCTGATTGTTGAAATAACAAGAATTTAGCTAAGATAAATTATGGATTGTATTTGTTCTATTAGTTGGTGGCAAGGGCAGGTAGGAAATGGTATGGAAAAATGATACAATTTAATGAAGAATGCTCGTGTTTTTTTTTAAATACAAAATTTTAGATTGTTTTAATAGTTATGAATACAGAGTACTAACTTCAGTAAACAAACAGAAAAAAGAGCACTCCAAGAGAGAAAATATTATATGTAAAGGTCAGATGTGAGAAATAGTAACTATAACTGTGATTTGTTATGTGCCAGTTATGTTAATATTTATCATCTAATTTAACAACAGTTATAAAATGTCTTCATTTTACAGCTGGTGACACTGAGGCTTTGAAAGATAAAATAAGATGCCCAAGATCACATAGCCAGGAGTTTCTTTGTATTCAGAAATGAGTGGAATCTATAGATGCATTAAGGATGGTTCTAGAGCAGGATTTATCAGTCTTAGCATTATTGACAATTTGGATCCGACAAGTCTTCATGTGTTACCCTGTGTATTGCAGGATATTTACCAGAATCCCCAGTCCCTGCCCCCTACAGGCCAAGAGCATCATCACACTCTCCCTTCCCACAGTGGGAGTAAAAAATGTCTCCAAACATTGTTTAACGTGTTAAATGTGTCCAGGGGACCAAAACTACCTCTGGTTGAGGCTCACTATTTTAGAGGGGGAAAATATATATAAATTGCAGTGAGAAAGAAGTTCATAGAAAAGGTTTAGATATATTGCATATTTGAATGTATGCTTTTTATTTATATGTTTCTTTGGAGACTAGAAGGGCTTAGCAGTAAGCCCCCTTGTCACAAAAAGTACCTTTAGACAAATTTAATTAAAAAAATTGAATTTCTCTTCATTTTTAGCAAGAGGCATAATTAATCACATGAGTACCTTACTGAGAAGATAAAGCTAGATTTGCTTTTGTGGGGAGACCTCTTTACTGATTTTCTGTAGTTTTGAAGCATAGTCTGAGAATTTCTAAATTTCAGAAATCACTTTTGAATGCTTATTTGAAACACATCTCTAAATTAATAAAATTAAGATTTTGATTTACATCCCTGAAAATATTTTCCTATCTGTTACAGATTTGGGGAGATGTTAGGTATAAGGAATAGTGTTCTTCATAGGATGGTTGCTTTCAGAGGGCAGTGTTTGTGCTACTCCTGTGGCAGAAAAAAAGGATTTGTATCTCTTACCATTAGGTAAACATAATAATTTAGGGGGAAATTCTTATAAGTATTAGTTCACAAAAATAAATGACCTAAGAAATTTATCTGCCAAGAAATTTTTAAAACGTTGTGTTTAAAAATTACTCTGGGGCTGGGCGTGGTGACTCACACCTGTAATCCCAGTATTTTGGGGGGCTGAGGCGGGCGGATCACCTGAGGTGATCGAGACCATCCTGGCCAACATGGTGAAACCCCATCTCTACTAAAAATATAAAAATTAGCTGGGCGTGGTGGCATACACCTGTAGTCCCAGCTACTAGGGAGGCTGAGGCAGGAGAATCACTTGAACCCGGAAGGCAGAGGTTGCAGTGAGCCAAGATCAGGCCACTGCACTCCAGCCTGGGAGACAGAACGAGACTCCATCTCAAATAAACAAACAAACAAAATTACTCTGAAGATGTTATATGTCTTGTTAAAGCTATAATCATGGAATAAGATTATTGAAAACTATTTGAGATATATTCTTTAGTTTTATATATGTTAATAAACATTTTAAGACTTAGTGCAGAACATTTATTGATAATAGTAAAAAGTGTATCCTTATCCAGAAGAGGCTTGGCTTCATGCCATGAATATTTAGGAATTACACTGCTTTAGTCATAATAAGTTAAGAATTGCTAACTGCTGATGAACACTGAGTGTGTGCCACACATTGTGTTAAGCAGTTAATAAGCATTAAGTGTTATTCCTTATTGTATAGGACAAGAAACTGAGACAGAATTCTCTTAGGTTTTAAGTGATGGAAATATGCATTTTCCCTGGGTCCAGAGCCGTTTAATTAGACAGTTTAACAGGTGTTTGCTGATGAGTGTCTAACACCACACTAGTGTAACGTCAGTTTTACTTTAAGCAAAGAGATCCCTAAACAAATTTGAACCAATAATTTAACTTTCTTACTAGTATGAAAAGTTAATTTTTCCTTTGGACTAATTTGAAATTGAGAAATCATTTAGTAATTGGGGAAACAAGCTTCCCCCCCATATAATAAATAACTAGGAAGGAGAAAATGTATACAGTCATCCTTTGGCATCCATGGGGAATTGGTTCCAGGACCACCTGCAAATACCCAAGTCCAAGATGCTCAAGTTTCTGTTATAAAATGTCATAGTATTTTCATATAACCTATGCACATCTTCCTGTGTACTTATTCATTTCTAGATTTCTTATAATATCTAGTATCATGTAAATGCTATGTAAATAGTTGTTATACTATATTGCTTAGGGAATCATGACAGGAAAAAGAGTCTGTACACATTCAGTACAGACTCAATTTTTTCCTCCAAATATTTCTATGCAAGGATGGTTGAATCCCCAGATGTGGAATCCCACAAATACAGAAGACAACTGTATTATGTATTACATCATCACAAATTGTTTTTCATGATGCTCTTTTTAAAAGATTGACTTTCTTGAATGACAGGTTGATAATTTAGTAATGTCGAAGATGATCTTTGTAAGCACATTAGTTAAACTGTAACATTCACTATAATACTCCCGAGGCTAGGGGCTGTTTCTGACATTCACAACTGTATCCCCACTTCCAACACAGTGCTTTAAACATAGTAAATGTTAAACATCATTTTTTAAAATGAATGAATACCATTAGTTTTCTCGAGTGTATGTCATGTGGTTAGTAGTATCCTGTATGATTTTGTACTTGCCCTCTGAGTGTTAATAGCTAAGCTGTAAGACAAATTACTTTATTTGTAGAACTCTTCTTTTTTTCTTTTTCTTTTTTTTTTGAGTTGGAGTCTTGCTCTATCACCCAGGCTAGAGTGTAGTGGCCCGATCTCGGCTCACTGCAACCTCTTCCTTCCAAGTTCAAGCAATTCCCCTGCCTCAGCCTCCCTAGTAGCTGGGACTACAGGTGCATGCCACCACACCCAGCTAATTTTTGTATTTTTAGTAGAGACGGGGTTTCACCATGTTGGCCAGGATGCTCTCCATCTCTTGACCTCATGATCCACCTGCCTCAGCCGAGCAAAATGCTGGGATTACAGATGTGAGCCCCTGGGCCCGGCTATTTTTAGAGCTTTTCGTATAGTATTTATTTTGCCAGTTTATGATGAAAAATATTATTAAGTTGGAAAAGATCATGGAGAGATTGAATTATACTTTGAAGTAGGCAGAAAATGAAGGCCAACATTACCTGAAAAGAAAGTAAAGGTCTGTTTGAGGGAAAAGCCTAATAGGAACAGGAAGCTTGTGTTTGTGGCACTGTGAAGGTAATGTTTGTAGGGTAGCATGGGTTCGTGGAGAGATGAGTGGCAGACTGAAGAAATCAGACTGATAAGCTAATGATCTTTTTCTTAAAACAACTATTCTGGCTAATTACCGTTATAAAAGAATTTCATTAATGGAAAAGAAAAAAATCCTGTCTCATTCAGCTTAGCAATGCTTATATAATGTCTTCTTTGAGTACGTTTAAGTTTCTTAGGAACTCTTTAGTTGCTCTCTCATTTGATCCTGGGAACAGCCTTGTGAAATAGGATAGCTCCTGTTGATGTTGTTATTTCTTCTTTACAACTAGGATGTAAAGCAAGAGTAGAGTCAGGTTCTAATGTTGTGATTCCCTCTTGAAATTATTGGCTAGAAGTATTAGTTTTAATAGTAATCAAAATTCTCTCATGACATGTTCAAATTGTAGCAGAGTACATTTTTTCTGGGAACCGTAGATCAAATTAGAGTAGAAGCCTGGAAAACACCTATAAAATGTTTGATTCAGAGTTTAGAATGTAAAATTTTTATTGTGGATTGAAGTGTGTCCTGATAAATGACCTGTTTTATAGTGACTTGTACAAAATGGAAAATTAGTATGTTTTTAAAAGAGATTTCTAAGAGTTTTAAGTTTGGGGCTTATAGGTTTTGTTCTTCTTTTGACTGAACTCTTTTCTATGTACGTTCTTTTGAGTTCTGAACAGTTAGGCACAGGGTCTTTTGAAACATCAAAAACAGTTTTGGAAGAGTTGACAATCCGTCCTTTCTTCCTTGCTATTTATCTTCACCACATTACAAAAATTTATGATTTACTAAAGTGAAAGTTGAGAACATCTTTTTCTTCACTAAAACCATCTTGTTATTTTCTCTGAGAAAAGTCTGATATTCATTAACCCATTTATGCCGGAGGTTGCAACTTTTTTTGTGTGAAAAATCAGACCCTGGTGATGACCTTGAGCAGTAGGATATAAATAACTCCCACAAATTTAGGTTCCAGTAATGGAACACGAGGCATAAAGAACTCAAAGTGCAAGGGGTTGATGGTTTAGCATTTCCTGGGGCGTACTATATCCTTTCAAAGTACAGGTTGAGTAACCTTTATTAAAAATTCTTGAGACCATAGTGTTGGAATTTCAGATTTTGGGGGGATTTTGCAATACTTGCATTATATATACTTACCAGTTGAGCATCCCTAATCTGAAAATCAGAAATCCAAAATGCTGCAATGAGCATGAGAGTCATGGAAGCACTCAAAAAGTTTTGGATTTGGGGGCTATGGTTTTGGTTAAATAATATCCAAGGAATTCCCAGGTATCCCTCCTTTAAAAAACTTTTGCCAACAGTGTTAGCCATAAGGGAATACCAGTTGCTTCCAGAATTAGCAAACCCAGGTCCTTTGAGTCACAGCCTTGGTCCAGTTTTATCAGTTATATTTCCCTTAGAAAGCCATATAGAAATTAAGTTCTCATATTCTGAGCAGATTTTGCTTTTAGTAATGTTTTATTGCCTTATTTTCTGCACCTTCTGCTTGTTCTCGTTTCGGTGGAATAAAAGAGTAAGGGTAATAATGTCTTATTCATTTGTTATCTTTCTCTTTTTTTTTTTTTTTTGGAGACCAAGTCTTGCTCTGTCACCCAGGCTGGAGTGTGGTGGTACAATCTCGGCTCACTGCAACCTGTTTCCCATGTTCAAGCAATTCTTGTGCCTCAGCCTCCCAAGTAGCTAGGATTACAGGCATGCGCCACCATTGTGTTTTTAGTAGAGTCGGGGTTTCACCATATTGGGCAGGCTGGTCTCAAACTCCTGACCTCATGCGCCCACCTTGGCCTCTCAAAGTGCTGGGATTACAGGCTTGAGCCACCACACGCAGCCATCTTTCTCAAAAATGAATGGTTCAAGATAGTGAGCTAAGTGTAACTTAATAAGTTTTATGCTCCTATGTAAGTCATAATGTATTTATGCTCATATATCAACTAAATTATCATACTTAAATTGTGATTTCCACATGAAAACAGGATTCAAATGTTTTTGGCAAACTCTTCCCATCTAATGAATGACCTAGGCCTAGAGCGGTGGCTCACGTCTGTAATCTCAGCACTTTGGGAGGTCGAGGCAGGCAGATCACTTGAGGTCAGGAGTTCCAGACCAGCCTGGCCAACGTGGTGAAACCCTGTTTCTACTAAAAATACAAAAATTAGCTAGGCGTGGTGGCGTGCACCTGTAGTCCCAGCTATTTGGGAGGCTGAGGTGGGAGGATCACTTGAACCCAGGAGGCAGAGGTTACAGTGAGCTGAGATTGTGCCACTGCACTCCATCCTGGGCTACAGAGTGAGACTTTGTCTCAAAAAAAAAAAAAAAAAACCGAAAATCTAAAGCGTATTAGTGTATCATGTTGTGAATCATACTTTCTCCCATTAATGAAGCCTTATATTCTCAGACACTCGTTATACAGATTCATTTGTAAGCCCTTATGTCTTTCCCTCACTCTGTAAAAACACACAGATACATTCCACACACTCCCATTAAGATTTATGAGAATTCTGTCACATTTGGTTCTCCCCCTCACATCCCAATTATTAGCTTATAATTTTTGTTTTTGAAGTTCTAGTTGGCCTACTTAATTACACTCTTAGGTGAATTTCCCTCCATTTTTCTGGCCTATTTCTTTTTTTACCTTTGAGTCACTGACAATTTATTCACTGATTTCCTTTTTCCTTCCTCTCAACAGAAATTTCCATGCAGTATCGGCATGATGGAGCTTGCCCAACAACTAGTAAGTTGTCTAACTGGGTTGATAACCTGAGCCTTTTTTCTCCTCTGGTGCTCTTTCTAGTATATTATGCCACCTGGGAACGTCTCAATTTTAATTTTCCAAAATGCAAGTTTTTCTTAATTGAACAGATATTTTTTCTCCTGCAGAGATAATATACTACTTTGTCTTGTTATGGGCCCATATTACAGTCAAATTGTGTATAAATTTTAATTATTGTTGGTCCTTTATTATGGTGCTTTTATTGCAGAATTGTAACTTCACCTCCTTCTTGAAATAATGTGTGTGTGTGTTTTTTTTAAACATTTTATTTTCTATTCTTAATATAATGTTTCAGTATTTGTATATTTGCACTAGGTGGCTTTCTTGATTAGTCTTCTACATGTGTTGAGGCTTTCTTATACTGAAGTCTAGGAAATGAGAATATTTGATAGGGTTAGATGATATAATGAGGTTTTTATTTATGATAAATATTGTTAAGTGTGCCCTAAGGCAGATTTACCTATATAGAATTGCATCCTATAGTGACTCGCTTTTAGCAAGACATTACATTGACATAAATGTCTTTTAAAAAGTTATTTGAAATACATATTTATTACTAAGGAAATTATTGTCATTATGGCAATATATCTAACATATCTCAATTTAGTTGGTGATGTGTTAGCAAGTGGAATACAATATTTAAAAATTTATACCATGTAAAAATGGAGCCAAGCTTGCAGTTTTAATGATTCAAACAATGATACATGATAGACTTACTGAAATTTTATTATACTGATTCAGTCTATGGCTATGTATTTCTTTTGTGTGTTTGAGAATGATCTTAACCTGAAGTCCTTTTTTCCTTACTTAAAAGCGTTCTCAGAGTTGCTGAATGCAATACACAATGGTAAGTTTTATTAGAATCTTCTCTAGTGGTTCGTTTATCACAAAGGTTGCCTTTTGTAGAGAATCTTGATTGAAAGCTGGCATGTTCTATTGATTAGATGAAATCCAGTGCTGCAGTGAGTCAATTATTCAGCACCTTAGTGAAAAATTTTTGTAGATTGCCAATAAGAGGATGATAGGTCAATATGGTTCATCAGTTTGGCTTTTATTGTTTCTTTTTAAGGCAAAATGATAATAGTGTTTAAAGTTTCTGAAGGTCTTTTTATTTTTACAAATGGTTTTTCTAGTTCTTTTGAGATCTCTCTTGCCAGTGCAGGTAATTACTGGTACCTACGTGAAGAATTTGCTTGGAATATGAATTTTATTTTTTAGGGTTTGGGTTTATTAATATATAGGACACTTTAATTATTTTACCCCATATTCCACATAGCAAATAAATGGAAGATAGTATTTTAAATTACATCTGGTTTGGTACGAGGTGTTTTACAGTGGAATTGTATCGTTTGCTGCATTGGGTTCTGAAATCAGCATATAAGGCAAATACTGTCTTTGTAATGTAATTATAATGAAGATTATTCTTGCAAAAAATGTTTGAAAGTTTCTTCAGTTTCCTCAAAGAACCTTCCATAATCCTTTGATGTTCAAAAATTCTCATTTTGAGGGTAGTGTCAACTTTGTTGATTTTCTTTTTCATTTACTAACCGATCTCATTTATTTGAGACTGTTTATGTTCAAGACTCATTTGTTCATATTGCTTGATTCCAAGCAGTTTTTCAATACATTTTTCATTAACTTCCTGAAATCTTGCATATTTTGCTAATGTGGTTTAATTTGCAGACAGTATGTGTTGCGTTTGGATTTTATTGTCAAATGTTTACAGTATCTACAGCCAACAAGAGACTAATGGCATAATGAGCAGGCATAGACACTCTTGTTGCTTTAAGGGTGGGCGCTGTTAGGATGGAAGGCGTATCTTACAAGTTATTTTTTATAAATAGTAGATTGATTCATAATTCTTGCCTCCCTATGCAACCTGTGCCTGCGGAAGTTTAGATAATGAATACTCTTGATAACAAGGAGTCCCTCAACACTAGGTATCTACAGGGAAAAGTGATTGGCAGCATCCTTGAAAATAAAATAAACTTGTTACTGTTCTTTGGTAGAGAACTATAAAAGCTGAAGTTGTTTAACATCTTCAGTTTGCGTAAGTAAATTTAGAATTGTTCTTTTATTTTTTAATCCTGAACATCTTTAGAAAATAAACTTGGGATTAAAAGAAAGTAGACATCATGGGACCAATGTAATGGATTTATATTTTTCATTGCAAGTGCAAGTGTAGGATTGACACCTAGTGAATGATGTTTATCCTGTGGGTGATTGGGGGAGAGTCTCTTGCACTTCGTTGGAAAAATTTGTACTGTTATTTTCTCTTTTTTTCTCCGCCAGCAGTTAGCTTTTCTTTCTCTTCTATTTTCTTTTGAAATTTTTTGTGTTTGGTTTTTTTTTTTTCTTTTGAGATGGAGTTTTGCTCTTGTTGCCTGGGTTGGAGTGCAGTAGCTCACTGCAACCTCCGCCTCCTGGGTTCTCCCGGGTGGACTCCCAAAGTGCTGGGATTACAGGCGTGAGCCACGACGCCCAGCCATACCCTTTTCTAGTTGCTTAAGATGGATGGTTGGATTATTGATTGGAATCTTTTATCTTTATGAACACAGTCCTTTACAGCTATATATTTTTAGTTTTTTTTTCTAAGTTTTTATTTTTTTTTTAGAAGCAAAATCTTGCTTTCTTACCAAGGCTGGCGTGCAGTGGCATGATCATAGGTCATTGCAACCTTCAACTCCTGGGCTCAAGTGATCCTCCCACCTCAGTCCCCTGAGTAACTGGGACTACAGGCGTGTGCCACCATGCCTGGCTAATACATTTCTTTCTGAGATTATATCTGCCTTTTATGATTTCTTTGATTAGTCCTTGATTGTTTTTCTCACAGTATTTTCTCCTTGACTCTTTTACATACTCCCTTGGAAAAATCTGCATACCTACAGCTTCAAGTATCTCCTGTGCTTATTAGCTTTCCAAATCTATGCCTCCAATTTAGACTTTTCTCCTGAGTTGCAGATTTATATTTCCAAAAACCTAAGAAGCTTCATTTCCGTATGGTACTCAGCCACCTCAGCCAGACTTATGCTAGGAAGTTAACCTCAACTCTGCCCTCTCATTTTCCTAGTCATCTTTTTTTAGAAAATCTTTTTTCTATTATTGATCAGTTTAACTTCCTTTTCTTTTGTATTTCCACTGTCCACTTGGTTATGTCCTACATTGTCATCTGAACTGGTTCAGCAAACTCCTAACATTCGTTCCATTATCCAGTCCCTTTTCTAGATGCTACTGGAATTAATGGTCAATCTAAAGTGCAAATCCGACCATGTCAAACTGTCTTACTTAGAGAATTTTCTGGGACTAATGGGATAAAATTTATATGTTTTCACATGGCATGTGGAGTTTTTCTTCATCTCGTTGTAATCTGACTCTCCAGTGTCATCCCTTCTTCTCCCCATCTTTATGTTGCATCAATAGAAGCTACTTGTAGTTTCCTGATATACTATTATATGCAACATCTCTGATGTAGACCTTGTTTGTATCTGTTGATGTGGACTTCCAACTTTATCTAGTAAAAGTAGTCATTAAAACTAAGTGTAGTTTTATTTACTTCCTGCAAAGTTTTTTCTTTTTCAGACTCTTTGATAGAATTAACCCTTTCTGGTCGGGTGCAGTGGCTCACACCTGTAATCCCAGCACTTTGGGAGGCCGAGGCGGGTGGATCACCTGAGGTCGGGAGTTCGAGACCAGCCTGATCAACATGGAGAAACCCTGTCTCTACTAAAAATACAAAATTAGCTAGGCATGGTGGCGCATGCCTGTAATCCCAGCTACTCAAGAGGCTGAGGCAGGGGAATTGCTTGAACCCGGGAGGCGGAGGTTGCGGTGAGCCGAGATCATGCCATTGCACTCCAGCCTGGGCAACAAGAGCGAAACTCCGTCTCAAAAGAAAAAAAAAGAATTAACCCTTTCTTTTTTCAATACTTTTGGGTTCTTGTATGTGATGTTCTAATACTTCCTCCAATTGATTTCTACTCTTTCTCTAGACACTTATTTTTGTTTCTGTGAAATATATCTTAGTCATATTTATCTCACATTTGTGAAACTTCAAAAAAAAATCTTTCATTAGACAGTTGAAACTCTGAATTATTTTCATCATTTATTCTGGCAACTGATGCATTTCAAAATGTTTTAAATAGAACTTTATAAAACTAAAATTTATTACTTCACAAAACTTATTCTGGAAAAATTAATACAAGTGTAATGACCAAGAAAATATTATTATTATTATTTTTGAGACAGAGTCTCACTCTTTTGCCAGGCTGGAGTGCAGTGGTGCAATCTCAGCTCACTGCAATCTCCGCCTCCTGGGTTCAAGCGATTCTCCTGCCTCAGCCTCCCGAGTAGCTGGGATTACAGGTGCCCACCACCACGCCTGGCTAATTTTTGTATTTTTAGTAGAGACGGGGTTTCACCATGTTGGCCATACTGGTCTCAAACTCCTAGCTGCAAGTGTTCTGCAAGTGATCCATCTCGGCCTCCCAAAGTGCTGGGATTACAGGCATAAGCCACCGTGCCTAGCCTCTTTGGCTACTTTAAACCAATATTTCAAAATAATATTAAAAGTGAGAAAGGCCAAAACAAATGTATGAAACAACTCTAGTAAAGAACCAAGTTACTATACTAAAAGAGACAAGACAGTCTAATACAAAGTTAATTCCCAAAGAAAATGAACATATTCCCAAGAATATATATGGAACTTATTCTAGGACAGTGTAGCAATTAACAGTTGTTTTCATTCATTCAACAGTTATGGCAAGCCTATTAGATGATTAGCTAAATACTGACAAAATAAGATGAATAAAAGCCAACTTCGATCCTAAATGAGTTTATAGTCCAGTCAGGGAAAAAAAAAAGGCTCGTAAATAAATTATTAAAGAACCTGGCAAACACTAGAGCAAAATCATCCCTGAGACATGATAATGAAAACTAGGAGGATGATATGCTAGTTTTCAACTGGACTATAAAAAAACTAAACTATAATCTTTAAATACATACTACTTGTTTCATCATTTTTACAAGCATTTAAAATACTTCTATTAAGGGAAATAGAGAAATTAAACTTACAATTTATTAAGATCATGAAATCTCTTAGGCTGCGTCATTCCAAGGCACCACCACAAAACCAAACATGAAATACAAGGGGCCGGGCGCGGTGGCTCAAGCCTGTAATCCCGGCACTTGGGGAGGCCGAGACGGGCGGATCACGAGGTCAGGAGATCGAGACCATCCTGGCCAACACGGTGAAACCCTGTCTCTACTAAAAAATACAAAAAACTAGCCGGGTGATGTGGCGGGCGCCTGTAGTCCCAGCTACTCGGGAGGCTAAGGCAGGAGAATGGCGTAAACCCAGGAGGCGAGGCTTGCAGTGAGCTGAGATCCGGCCACTGCACTCCAGCCTGGGCGGCAGAACGAGACTCTGTCTCAAAAAAATAAATAAATAAATAAATAAAAAAGAAATACAAGGCACTTTCTTTTATGGGCATCTGTTTAATTCTCCATATAGTATTCTTTAAGATATTTAAATAACTACTTTTTACCCTTTTCAAACTGCCTTAAAAGTTTCCGGAATTTCCTTTACATAATATATCTTTGCGTACCTTTAAATATATCTTTACATATATAATATACTTTTCGTAACTTTTTCCTTTTTCCTCTGTTGAGACAATAATTTTAATATTATTTCTTCCATTTTTTAATTTCCTAAATTTCTCTGATTGTATGCAATTTATCCTAGTGTACCTAAATTGGTTTTTGAAATTGGTAAGGTGTTTTCCTAAAGTACTTTTCTTTGTATCAATATTATCCTTAATTCCTTACCTGAAAACACCCAATTTCAAAAGTTTATGAAGTTATTTCACATACCCAGAAGAACCACCTTAAGTCCTAAGATCCTCTCTGAGAAAGAACAAATCAAGACATATGCTTTAATCTCAATATCTATGACTGTTAATATATAATATTTCCTTGGGGTCATGCATGGTGGCTCATGCCTGCAATCCCAGCACTTTGGGAGGCCGAGGTGGGCAGATCACTTGAGCTTAGGAGTTTGAGACCAGCCTGGTCAACATGATGAAACCTCTTGTCTGTCAAAAATACAAAAATTAGCCAGGCGTGATGGCACATGCCTGTAATCCCTGCTACTTGGGAGGCTGAGGGGGGAGAATCGCTTGAACCCAGGAGGCGGAGGTTGCAGTGAGGTGAGATCGCACCACTGCATTCCAGCCTAGGCGACAGAGCAAGACTCTGCCTAAAAAATAAATGAATGAATAAATAAATAAATACATAAAGTACTAAAGAACTTACGTCAATTTTCACAGCAGTATATTGCTAATTGAGTTCCATGTCCCATTTATTGCGCTTTTAAATTCCCTTTAATTATGATGCTTCTGGTTTGAGACAGCTGTGCTCACTAAACAAATAGGGTTTGTTGGAGGAGGTAATGTTAACCAATTATTCATATATATGTGCTTTATGATGAGTATACATATAAATGTCAATTGATTTTAGAGGTGAACATTCTCCCTCAAGAACAGGGTTCTATGTAGGCTTGTCAGACTAGTTTATAAGAAACTGAATCTTTGTCCTTCATATGTGTCCCTTTTTTATTTCAGGGAAGCATTAAGTGGATAGGATTCCATGAAGTGGGATGAGTAATACTCATATAATTGTTCCAAAGCCAGTTTCATTTGAGATTCACTATGTGTAATGAGATATTACTGATGGGGGATGAGTTGTCACTGTGAGCAGTATGGAGATTGAGAATATACTCATTCTAAATCTAATTTCCTTTTAATCACAACAGACATTTTTTCTTCTTATGAGTTAGTGTGTTCTTTATGCTTACACAGTAAATTGTCACATCCTAGGATATATCAAGTGCTACTAAGTTTGTTTCAATACACGCAAACTGAATCACTTGGTAAGGGATGATGAGGTTAAAAAAGGGGAAGGGAACTAGGCCTTGGGCATCGTAAAGAGCTGCAAAGCACATTGATTGTACGGGGTTGAAATGAAATTCTAAAGAAAAGGCACCTGATGGGTAGTAAACCTAGACTTTAGAATTGCTGTCTTGAATCAGAAAAATGGTAAGGAGCTACGATGAGTTTGTGGGAGACAGAACACATGATGAAATGATATGAAGTCTTATGGGCAGGGCTGTGATTATGCCTGTGTAGGAAAGAATTGGACTAATATAACACAGTCTTGATAATAAGATAGTATAAGACTTACACTATAGATAAGACTTTCCGTTTCAAAGTATCCAGGCTACTTTGTTGCTCTTGGTTCCTTAACGATAGGCTTCAAAGACTCTTTTTTTTTTTTTTTTTGAGACGGAGTCTCGCTCTGCCGCCCAGGCTGGAGTGCAGTGGCCGGATCTCAGCTAACTGCAAGCTCCGCCTCCCGGGTTCCCGCCATTCTCCTGCCTCAGCCTCCCGAGTAGAGTAGCTGGGACTACAGGCGCCCGCCACGTCGCCCCGCTAGTTTTTTGTATTTTTTAGTAGAGACGGGGTTTCACCGTGTTAGCCAGGATGGTCTCGATCTCCTGACCTCGTGATCCGCCTGTCTCGGCCTCCCAAAGTGCTGGGATTACAGGCTTGAGCCACCGCGCCCGGCCGCTTCAAAGACTCTTAAGGGATAAACACATTGGGCTGGTGAGTCCTCCACTGGGGAGAAAAAGTAGTTTTCACATTTGGCTGGTGAGTCCACCACTGGGGAGAAAAAGTAGTTTCCAGTATCCAGGTTAACTTTTATAATGCAAAATGAATCTACACTGTTTCATTGAAGCTACGAGAGGGGTGGAACCTGAAAAGTTCCAATTGAGTGAGGGAAGCAGTGCAAATGGGAATGAGTTGTATAATGATTACTTTTATGTTAAATGGTAATGCCGTTAGTACTCGCTTTATTTGGAGCACTGCTGTTTTTTAAATTTACATAGGTTTCATGGGGATTTTAACCCCGATGATCCACCCCCACACTGCATCCCTGCCCCCATCATAATATCTTCAGTTTTTCAACTTGTCTATCATGGTTGTTTTTAGGAAGTGGTGATTAAAAAGCTGAAATTAAAGTGTGTCTTTTCTTTAGACAGAGATGACAGTTCTACACTAACAAAGCAAGAACTTAAATTCATAGGTATGTACCAAACTCCAGCATGGTTCTAAACATAATAGTGTTAAATTAATCCTATTGTAGCTTGGAAACCTTCCCATACAAAGCAATATTAGCAGTATGTACTCATTTAAAAAATGATGCCTGAAAGGAATTATCTTTAACCTTGGATGGTAGGTGGGATGAGCTATAAGTTCTTATCGTTGTACTTATTTGGATTTGTCATGTTGCTTAAGTCATGGTAGATAGATCTTAGAATTCCTAAAACTTTACTTGTAAGGGCCTAGGCTCCTAGATCTGATTTTGTAAGGACCACTTTCTACACCTGTGTCCCTTCTCTCACTGAGATCAGGAAGAATATTAGACCATATTTCATGTTTTATAATCATGATAATTCTCTGCTTCTTTAACATATATCTCAAATACTCTGGATCAGTTCAGGGAGAACATGTGTATTCTGATCTACAGAATGAAATCTACTACTCTTAACCGCTTGAGGTACTATCCGCTCATTTCTCTCCCCTAAAATCCTCATTTTTAACATGTTGATAAAGCTAATTTTATAGGCTGTATCTTCAATATGGCGCTTTCCTTCTTGAGACTGTCTTAGTTTTTTATCATTTGACAGGAATATATTACGTTCTTTCTTTATGTCTATATGTAAGGTCCTGGTTAGTTGCTTTGGGGAAATAACTATACTGCAAAAGATAAATATGTGGCATATGAGTCCTCCCCTTAAGAACATACACTCTAAAAAGAAAAGAAATATATATATATATTATATATATATACACATATATATATTTTATATATATATACACATATATATAATGTAAAAATATATATACACACACATATATATGTAATAATTTCAAGGGATGTACTTATAAGAAATATAAAAGTATGTACTTATAAGAAATCTAAAATAAATATATAAGTAATTTCAAGGGTTGTACTTATAAGAAATATAAAAGTATGTACTTATAAGAAATCTAAAATAAATATATAAGTAATAATTTCAAGGGATGTACTTATAACTTCTTTAATGGTCAGGAGGAGTTCAAGGCCAGGGAAAATTGCTTTCAGCTGAGGGAATGAGCTATCCAGGTAATGTAACGTTTGACCTGATGCTTAAAGAATATGTAAAATTTCGTTACTTGGAGATATAGAGATCAGAGCTAGATTCTTAGTCTGAGCTATATATAGTTAGCATGAGCAATGGCATAGAATGAGAATACACAGGCTGTGTAAACTAATATATGTAGTATGTGTGTTTTTTATATATATACACATTTTTTTTCTTGGCATGTTTTACCTCCAAGATACTGATATTTGACATGAAAAATAACATTAGCTATTAGTCCAAGGAATTGAAAGCAGTTGGTGTTAGTTGGAAAAAAGATAATCAAACCTGTACTTTAGGAAGTTTCAACTGGTGGGTGGGTAGCATGTAAAAAGGTGGAAAAGAGCTAACGCTGAAACAGAGTAACCCAATAGTTTTTTGTTATAATCTAACCAAATTTATTGATGGCCTGAATGAGGATCCTGGAAGTCAAACTGATGAGATGTGTATTACCCAAGAAGAACTGGTGATTACAGAAGCTGGAAAGGACGGGTATTCATTTACTAACACAGTATTTAGGTAGAGATGTTTAGCACAGAGCTTGGGCACCAAAGAGAATTGAAAGCCACTTAAGGGGTAGTAACTGAAACTCTGAGATTGGTATAGGCTGAGAAATGTGGATAGAGAAGACAGAGAAAGAGGTTGAATCAGGTTTATTGTAAGATAGGGAAATCTTAATAGTAGAAAGGAGATTAAGATTCAAGGAGTGATATTTCATAGAATCTGGAACAGGTGGGAAGAGATCAAGTGAACATGTAGAAAAATTAAGTTTGAAGGAAGACAAGGAATCACTGTGGAAACATTCACTGTCAGAAAACCCCCGACCAAACCAAATGAGTTTTCTAAAACCTTCATAATTTGAATTAATGAATTTTTAAATTATTATAAATTTTAAAAATAGATTTCCTCCCAAAAGAACTGATTCTTTCAGGTATGTGTAGTAACCTGAATGTGTTTACAAAAGCGTTTTCTCTTTAGTGTACTTCAGAATAGGGCTTTAATGATTAAATAAGAGTATTAAATAATACTTAAATATGCAAAGGTTATGCATCTCAGCTAGTTACTTTATTTTAAATTCTCAATATCACCTGAGAAGTGATCTCTCTCCTCTCCTCTTGTATTTTTTGTCCGAAATACCTCTATCCTGGAGTTACTGTTTGTGCCTGCCTATGTGTCATTTTCTCTGCCTGTTCCTTACTATTACATAAATCACCAAGTGCTGCCTTCTGGACATTTTTTCCAATTTACTAATTTGAGGCTTTCTAGACATGACTTTTATGTTTAATTTTTCTTCATTGTTTTCAAAACTCTTCTTTGATGTTGGTTCAGGTGCTTATCATTTCTTGCACAGGTTATTCTACTATCCTCTTTTTTCTTTTGTCAGTATACCTAGAGTTCATCAAATGGGCTTACTCAAGCCAGAATCTCAGAAAGGAAGGTAGGGAAGAATGTCATTTAATTATCTATGATTTAAAAAAAAAAAAACATAACTGCCAAGAATGCCAAATGTTGCTTGTCGTCTTCTTCCTTA
This sequence comes from Piliocolobus tephrosceles, assembly GCF_002776525.5. Lineage (NCBI taxonomy): Eukaryota > Metazoa > Chordata > Mammalia > Primates > Cercopithecidae > Piliocolobus > Piliocolobus tephrosceles. The sequence continues at coordinate 109,679,669 of NC_045442.1, read as the reverse complement.
TGGTACTCTTCTTGGGAAAACAAAGTATAATTGGAAAGTGCTTGCTTAGTGAATCGGACATCAGAATAAAGGCAGTTTGATCATGTTTAAATATTATAATCTTGATAATACTTTTTTTCACTCTTATAATGTATTTGACTACTTTGCAGCTTCCTTGCACATTAACTTCTGGTCCTGCATTTGTAGAAACTATGTCCCAATCACCTTCATTAAACCTGGAGTTGTAGACCATGTCCTCGGTGGGCTGTTTCTATAGATGGCTGATATACTTGTTTCACACTCAGAGGGTCATTTTATTTCAGGATCTCTTAATATATATATGGATATATATCTCTGGATATATGTATGTGTCCATTCCTACCAGAGTAGCGTATTTATATAATAACAGCTGGGTATTTGGAATTTTGCTTCTCATACTTTTTTCCATCATGCGTGCATTAGTAGCAACTAATATTTTTGTTTCAAAGGTGTATTTGAAAGCTTACAGCTTTGGCTTAGGAAACCAAAAAACTTTATTTCATGTTGCCAATAATAGAAAATCTGATTTTCCACCCAGATTAGGTCTTTTATAGAACTATAGAGAGAAATCAGCATAATAAACATGAGACATGAGGGAAGATAGTAGTAATTTGAAACAGAATTTTAAAAGAGAAATTTTATATATTCAGCTATATTTTATAATAGTCAAAGCAAAGAACACAGTAAAGGGGTAATAACGCAATGGTTACAGCCAAGGAACTGAATAATAAATGGGTAAATCAGATGAAGAAAGTTTCCTAGAAAGAAGGAAAGTACCAAGACTGTGGTGCCAAGGACTTAATAGACTGGGCACGGTGGCTCACGCCTATAATCCCAGCACTTTGGGAGGCTGAGGCAGGCAGATCACTTGAGGTCAGGAGTTAAAGACCGTCCTGGCCATCATGGTGAAACCTCATATCTACAAAAAGAAAAAAAGGAGCCAGGTGGGGTGGTGCACGTCTGTAATCCCAGGTACTTGGGAGACTGAGGCATGAGAATTGCTTGAACTTGGGAGGCGGAGGCTGTAGTGACCTGAGATCATGCTACTGCACTCTAGACTGGGTGACAGATGAGACCCTGTCTTCGAAAAATAAAAAATAAAAGGACTTTAATAGAAGTGACTTCCATTATAAGGAAATGTACAAAATATGAAAAGACTAGACATACAGAGATATTTATCATAGCAAAAAGTTGCGAGTACTGGGGATTGACAAAATTATCACAGTGGTTATATTATTATTATTATTTTTTAATCAGTGTCTTGCTTTGTTGCCCATACTGGTATCAAATCCCTGGTCTTACGTGATTCCCCCACCTCAGCCTCCCAAGTTGCTGGGATTACAGGCGTGAACCACCGTGCCTGACCTATTCTGCCACATCTTTCTATTATTTTTGAGACAGAATCTTGCTGAGTCCAGGCTGGAGTGTATTGGTGCCATCATAACTCACTGCAGTCTCAATATCTTGGGCTCAAACAGTCATCCTGCCTCAGCCTCTTGAGTAGCTGGGAATACAGGCACACACCACTACACTCAGCAATTTTTTTTTCTTTTTCCTTTTTAGTAGAGATGAGATTTTACTTTGTTGCCCAGGCTGGTCTCCAACTACTAAGCTCAAGTGATCCTTCTGCCTCGGCCTCCCAAAGTGCTGGGATTACAGGC
>NC_045442.1:109589673-109677590 GCF_002776525.5 Piliocolobus tephrosceles | reverse complement strand
GTCTCTACTAAAAAATACAAAAAACTAGCCGGGTGAGGTGGCGGGCGCCTGTAGTCCCAGCTACTCGGGAGGCTGAGGCAGGAGAATGGCGTAAACCCAGGAGATGGAGCTTGCAGTGAGCTGAGATCTGGCCACTGCACTCCAGCCTGGGTGACAGAGCGAGACTCCGTCTAAAAAAAAAAAAAAGATTATGTTCTTCATTTTAGTTGATACTTTTTCCCCCACTAAATCTTTTAATCTTTTTAAAGAAACAGAAAAAAAAAAAATCACTGTGTAGTGTATATGTTTCATGATGCTTCTCGTTTAGGCTTATGATTGTACTCATTTAGGTGTGTCTCATCTCTTAGTTGAAGTACTCTCCTTCATTAACCTGGTGACTCATATTTTTATATTTTATTCGAGCTTACTGTTTATAGAGAAAAAAATCACACTATGTAAAATTCCTGTCATTCATTGATTCATAACAGTCGCAGCTGACATTTAAATTGCTTTGCAATGTCAATATACTTCTCTAGGAAACTTAGTTGTTTTTTTTTTTTTTTTTGAGACAGAGTCTCGCTCTGTCCTCCAGGCTGGAGTGCAGTGGCGCGATCTTGGCTCACTGCAGCCTCCGCCTCCCGGGTCCACGTCATTCTGCCTCAGCCTCCCAAGTAGCTGGGACTACAGGTGCCCGCCACCACACCTGGCTAATTTTTTGTAGTTTTAATAGAGACGGGGTTTCACTGTGTTAGCCAGGATGGTCTCAATCTCCTGACCTTGTGATCCGCCCACCTCGGCCTCCCAAAGTGCTGGGATTACAGGTGTGAGCCACCGTGCCCAGCCTGGAAACTTACTTTTTGCTATGACTGGTTAATATATGTATTTTTAACTTCTCATACTCTTCCTTCACTTTCCCTGTACTCAGGATATTAGATATCTTTCCCAGGGGGAAAAAAAAAACCTTGTCATTTTAGTTTCCTCACCCTCTTTTTTTCACCACTCTTATGTTTTCATTAATCGTGCTCTTGGTATTTTTCCTCTTGAAAACAACCCCCCCCAAAAAAAAACAAAAACCAATTTACTTTAACTTATTCCTGTTTGTGCACCTCCCCTGAAACTGTTCTACCAGCACACACTCGTTTAAGATCATTTGTTTTATTTTTGTGATATGTCTGTGTATGACTTAAGTCTTCCTTGGGCTTATTGTGCTTCCTGATTGAGAGAATTCATGCGCTTCACTGATTCCCTACACAATCTTAGCCATTATATTTCAAAATATAGCATCTTACCATTTTCTCCATTCTTTCTTCCAGAAGTTTTGTTAGGCATATTTGGATTTGAATACTGCCCTTAATGTTCTTTAAGTTTTTGTAATTTCCATTTTTTAAATCTCTCTTTTCTATCTGAGTAATTTGTTTCGGTTTTTGTTTTTGTTCACTAATCATCTCTTTAGCTCTGTTTAATTTATTGTTTTATTAGAGTGTTGAGTGAAGAATTTTAGTGAACATGTTGTTTTCAAGTTGAATTCTTTGAAGTCTCTTACAAAATGAAGCGAGTTTGGTTTTCTGTTTCTTTCTTTTTTAAAAAAGAACTATGTAGTTTTTTACCCACATCTGAAAATATTTTTATTTTGAAGCAATCTCAAACTCGTGGGAAAATTGCAAGTATAGTAGAGAGAACTTTATTTTTCTGAGCCATTTGAGAGTAAGTTGTGCACAGTAGCCCATCAGCACTGAATACTTACGTATTTCTTACAAACAAGGACATTCTCCTACAGTATCACAGTATAGCTATTAAGAACAGAAAATTAACACTGATATATTACTACCATCTGGTTTTCAAATGCTATTCAAGTTTTGACAGTTGTCAGTGTTTTTGGAGATCACAGGGTAGTTGTTTTGGATTTCATTTTTCATTACTAAATTCACATTATGTTTTGGGGGGCATTAATTTTATAGTAATGATCTTTGCAGTGCATATCATCAATGACACATAATCAGGCTTTCCCAATGTAAAGGTTTTCTTTCCCCCTTTACAATTAGTAATTATTTTGTGGAATGAATTGTGACACTATATGTAATATTCTATTCCTCATCAGATTTTCAGTTTATATCAGTATGTGTTTAAGGACTCCTACGGGCTATAATTTATTATTCATGATTTATTGTGGTGCTCAGAATTGTTCAGGTTAACCAGTGGGAGCCCCTTTGAGCTGGCTCTGTGTTCTTTTGACATATCCCTGCTATTCTTTGAATGCTTCCTTACTTTCTGGCACTGTAAGTGCATTAGTTTTCCATTGCTGACATAACAAATTATCAGAAAGTTAGCAGCTTAAAACCGCACACATTTGTTAGCTTTCATTTATCATATTTTACCAGTAGAAGTTTGGGTTGGCTGGGTTCTTTGCTTAGTGTCTTGCAAGGCTGAAATCCAGGTGCTGGCCAGCTGGGCTCTTACCAGGAGGCTTCAGAAGAAACCCTTAGCTCTTAGAGGTTTTTATAAAGACCTTGCACATGTCCCTACGTCTTCAAGCCAGCAGTTGAGTTGAATCCTTCTCACACTTAGAATCTGACTTCCACTTCTGCCGCATCTCACTTTCTCTTCTGCCACATCTCACTTTCTCTTCTGCCACATCTTTCACTGACTTTCTACCTTCTCTTTCTCCCTCTCTCTCTCTTTTTTTTTTTTTTTTTTTTTTTTTTTGAGACAGAGTCTTCCTCTGTCACCCAAGGCTGGAGTGCAGTGGCCCCATCTTGGCTCACTGCAACCTCCGCCTTGTGGGTTCAAGCGATTCTCGTGCTTCAGCCTCCCAAGTAGCTGGAATTACAGGCGTGCGCCATCACAGGCGTTTCGCCCTGTTGGCCAGGCTGGTCTCGAACTCCTGACCTCAAGTGAGCCTCTGCACCCAGCTCCTCTTCTGCTTTCAAAGGCTCATGTGATTACATTGGATGCTTCTAGATAACCCAGGATAATTTGTTTCAAAGTCAGCTAACCAATATTCTTAATTCAGTCTGCATAGCAGTACCTAGATTGGCATTTCATTGAATAACCAGGGGACAGGAAATACCAACCTGTCTTTAGAATTCTGCCTACCACTGCAAGATATTCTTTGTTCCTCTTTTTTATATAGAGTGTTCTTTTCTCACATTTAAAAAATGCATCCTCTTAGGTTCTTAATCATTTAAAATATTTATCTTACAATCTTTATTTGCCATTTCTATTTTCGAAGTTTCTTAGAGGGCATTCTAAGTGTTCCTATCTGCTAATTTGTCTTCATGGAGATTGGTTGCTTCCATGTTTCCTTATTTTGGATTGTGAACTTATGTTTTATCCCAGATTGAGGATATATTCCTTCAGTCAAGTTTGTGTTTGCTTCACCACCCTGCCCCTTCTTATGTTAATTTAATGTTGGGATTTATCAAACCAAAGTCTACTTAAACACAGACTATGTGGCTATAAATTCATATTGCAGACTTCTTACCACTTATCCAGAGCATAGACCAAATTGGACAAATGTTATTATTTTCTCCCTGTGATGTGGTTTTTGGGTGATTTTTGTGTGTGGGTTTTTTTTTTTTTTTTTCTTTTTTAGAGTGGTCTACCCTTCCACTGAAAGTGTAGCTTTTTGACAGTCTCAGCCATATAAACAGGATCTCAGTTTCATCCTTCCATCCATCCATTAGAGGCCCGAGGTCTCATCTCTTTTCCTTTTGGGCATTAAAACCAAAGTTCGTACATTATTGTGACAGGCCGACTCTGCCAAGGCAGCCTGTTTGACCTTTAAGTTTTATTGTTTATTTTTTGAGTATTTATTTTTTTGAGTATTGATTGATTGATTGAATTTTAAGTCTTCAAGTTTCCTTTTTATTCTTGACCCCTAGATATTTCCTTTTCTTGTGGACTCGGGTATTCGTTTTTAGGTAATATTTTTTCCCTATGACACAGCCCTCAGGAGATCCTGAGAACATGTACGCTCATTTTTAGGTAATTTTAATTAGGAAGGGTGTTAGGTTGTCTGGTCTGCATTATTGCTAGAAACAGAAATTCTCCTATTGATTTATTTTTTCCAACCACTTTTTAGTGACCTCTACAACTGCCACTCCAGTCAGGTCAGGAATGGCTCTCACATTGCCAAGTCAGCGGGTATTTTTAGTCTTCATCTTAGATGACCTTTATGCAGATTTGTCTTTGCCTAAGAACTTCTTTTGGAAACACCTTCTATTTTAATGTTATTTTAAATTTTTTTGCTTTTGTAACATTATGCTTAGCATGAGTGTCCATCTTTTCCACAATTTCTTTTTGGTTTTCTGGTGGCTTCCCTGTATCCAAATTTAGTATCAAAATTCCCTGAGCTGCTACTTTTCTCACTCCATAATTCTGGCCAGAATTTGGTACTTAAAATATTTTGTCTACAATATTACAATAGCTACTTAAGTCATCTCCCTGAGTCCACTCTGTTGTCTTTCAGGGCGTCATCCACACTGTAGCCAAAGTGGTCTTATAAAACCGTAATTTTAATCATGCCACTCTTCTGGTTTTCCAGAATGGCTTTCTGTTAGGTTTAAATTTAAAAGTCCTTTATAGCCTGTGAGACTCTACATGAGTTGACTTCCTGGTTTCATCTTTGAGGATCTTATTTCTTTACTTATTATACCATTAATTAGAGTCAATTGTTACATAATCCACAGAAGTGAATTATGTCCAATTTAAGGAAAAAAAAGAGAGAGAATTTATTAGGTGTGTATAGTTAATTTAGAGAATTAAAAGACAGAAATAGGTTGGGCATGGTGGCTCATGCCTGTAATCCCAGGACTTTGAGAGGCTGAGGTGGACAGATCACCTAAGGTCAGGAGTTCGAGACCAGCCTAGCCAACATAGCGAAACCTATCTCTACTAAAAATACAAGAATTAGCCAGGCATGGTGGAAGGCGCTTGTAATCCCAGCTACTCGGGAGGCTGAGGCAGGAGAATCGCTTGAACCTGGGAGGCGGAGGTTGGAGTGAGCCGAGATTGTGCCGTTGCACTCTAGCCTGGGCAACAAGAGCAAGACTCCATCTAAAAACAAACAAACAAAAAGTTTGTTGATGATTTTTTCCTACTTTTGCATGTATTTCAGATTTTAAAAATGATGGTGTTCAATTTTATAGATCATGTCAAAAGAAGCAATACATAATGAATAAAAATGTCCATCTTTAAATAAAGCAAAAATAGAGCAACCCATGAAATAGTTAACACTTGCCTAGAGATTTAGGAACACCAGTATTCCATTGAGATTGCTGAGAATCTCAAGAAAGAAAGGTCTAACTTAAATTGTATTTTATCATTTCTGAGTAATGAATGGATTAACTCTATGGAGATATACTCTACAGTCTAGAAAGGGAAAAACCAAAGATAAAGACTGTTGTATTTATTCATTAGTTGCCAAAGGAAAAGGGAAGACTAATTAACAACAGAAGTGTTTAGTATTGTATATATTATTCTGTTTATTTTAAAGATGCTTGCTTGTTTACATTTTCTTTTATCGCTGTGTAATAATTTACCTATTTATGGGGGACATTTGAGTGTTTGTTACACGCAAAGAATGTATACTGAGCAAGTCAGGGTCTGTGGGGTATCCATCACCTTGAATGTCTATCATTTCTGTGTGTTGGCAACATTTCAAATCTTCTCTTCTAGCTTCATTGAAATAGTCAATGTATTGTTGCTAACAATAGTCACGCTAGCCTTCTGTCGAACATTAAAACTTATTTATTCTATGTAACTGTATGTTTATACCCATTCAACAACCTCGCTTCATTTCTCCCTCTACCCTCACACTCTTTCCAGCCTCTGATACCTGTTATTCTATTCTTTGTCTCCGTGACATCAAGTTTTTCAGGTCTTACATATGAATTGAGCACATGTGGTATTTGTCTTTCTGTGCCTGGCTTATTTCACTTAACATAATGATCTCCAGTTCCATTCATGTTGTTGGAAATGACATGATTTCATTCTTTCTTATGGCCAAATAGTATTCCATTGTGTATATATACCATACTTAATTTATCCATCTGTCCATTGAAATACACTGAGGTTGATTCCATATCTTTGCTTTTGTGAATAATGCTGTGATACACATGTGAGTGCAGGTAACCCTTTGATACGCTCATTTCTTTTACTTTGGTTTTAATACCTGATACTGGGATTGCTAGAGCATGTGGAAGTTGTATTTTTAGTTTTTTAGATAAATATACATACTATTTTATATAGTGGTTGTACTAATTTTACATTCCTACCCACAGTGTATAAGAAGAGTTTATTTTTCTCCACATCCTCAGCAACATCTGTCGTTTTTGTCTTTCTAATCATAGCCATTCTAACTGGAGTAATAGGATATCTTATTCATTGTGGTTTTGATTTCATTCCCCTGATGATTAGTGATGTTGAGCATTTTTTCATGTATGTATTTTCCTTTTTTTTTTTTTCCGAGATGGAGTCTTGCTTTTCTGCCAAGACTGGAGTGCCACTGCAACCTCCGCTTCCCAGGTTCAGCAATCCTCCTGCCTCAGCCCCCCTAGTAGCTGGGATTACAGACACGTGCCACCGTGCCCAACTAATTTTTGTATTTTCAGTACATACAGGGTTTTGCCATGTTGGCCCGGCTGGTCTAGAACTCCTGACCTCAGGTGATCCACCCGCCTTGGCCTCCCAAAGTGCTGGGATTACAGGCGTGAGCCACTGTGCCCAGCATTTGTATGTCATCTTTTGAGACATGTCTATTTATGCCCACTTGTTAATGGTATTTTTTTTTTTTTTTAATTGTTGAGTTGTTTGAGGTCCTTGTGTATTCTGGATGTTAGTCTGTTGTCAGGTGAATACTTTGCAGATATTTTCTCCTATTCAACAGTTAGTCTCCCTGTGTTGATTATGTCTTTTGCTGTGCAGAAGGTTTTTAGTTTAATGTAGTCCCATTTTGTCTATTTGTGATTTTGATGTTTTAGCCATAAAATCTTTGCTTAGACCAATATCCTGAAGTGTTTTCCCTATGTTTTCTTCAAGTAGCCTTATACTTTCAGGTCTTAAATAAGTCTGTAATCCATCTTGGGTTGACTTTTGTGTATGGTGAGAAATGGGGTACAGTTCCATTCTTTTGCCTACAGATATCCAATTGTCCCAGCACCATTTTTGGAAGAGGATATCCTTTCCCTGGTATATGTACTTGGTGACTTTGTCAAAAATCAATTGGCTATAAAAAAGTGGGTTTATTACTGGATTCTCTATTCTGTTTCATTGGTATCTGTTTTTATACCAATACCATGCTATTTTGGTTATTGCAGCTTTGTAATATATTTTCAAGTGAGGTAGCATGATGACTCCAGCTTTGTTCTTTTGCTCAGGATTACTTCAGCTATTCTGACTCTTTCTTGGCTCCATACAAATGTTAGAATTGTTTTTTCTATTTCTATGAAAAATGTTATTTTGATAAGGACTGCATTGCATCTGTAGATTGCTTTTGGCAGTGTGGTCATTTTAATGATACTAATTCTTCCAATTCATGAGCATGGGATGTCTTTAAATTTGTTTGTGTCCTTTTCAGTTTCTTTCGTCAGCGTTTTGTAATTTTCCTTGCAGATATCTTTCACCTACTTGGTTAAATGTGTTTTTGTTTTTGTTGTTGTTTTTAAAATGCTATTGTAAACAGGATTGCTGCCTTGATTTCTTTTTTGGCTATTTCATTATTGGTGTATAGAAACAATACTGGTTTTTGTATGTTAATTTTGTATCCTCCAAATTTACTGAATTTATCAGTTCTTATAGTCTTTTGGTGGAGTATTTAGGTTTTCTGCATATAAGATCGTGTAATCTGCAAAGTAGCGAATTTTAATTCCATATGGAAGTCAGCTTGGATGCCTGTTATTTCTGATGGCAGATTGCTCTGGTTAGAATTGTCAATATTATGTTGAATAAGAGTTGTGAAGGTGGGCGTTCTTGTTTTGTTTTGGGTCTTAGAGGAAAAGCTTTTAGCTTTTCCCGTTCAGTATAATGTTAGCTGTGAGTTTGTCATATATGGCCTTTATTGTTTTGCAGAATGGTCGTTCTGTGCCTAGTTTCAGAGTTTTTAATATGAAGCGATGTTGAATTTTATCAAATGCTTTTTCTGCATCTATGAGATGATCATATGGATTTTGTTCTTCATTCTATTGATGTGATGTCTGTTACGTTAAACCATCCTTGCATTCCAAGTGTAAATCCCACTTGATCACGGTGTATTACTTTTTGACGTTTTGTTGAATTCAGTTTGCCAGCATTTTGTTGGGGATTTTTGCTTCTATGTTTATTAGGGATATTGGCCGGTTTGTAGTTTCCTTTTTTGTTGTTGTTGTATCCTTGTCTGGTCAGGGCCTTGTAGAATGAGTTAAGGAGAATTCCCTTCTCTTGAATTTTTGGAATAGTTTGAGGAGGATTGGTATTAGTTCCTTTTTATACATTTGTTAGTATTCAGCATTGAATCTATCCAGTCCTAGGCTTTTTTTTGGTTGGGAGACATTTTATTACTGATTCAGTCTCATTACTCATTGTTGGTCTGTTCAGGCTTTCTATTTCTTCCTGATTCAGTCTGGGTAGGTTGTATGTTTTTTGGAATTCACCCATTTTCTCTAGATTTTCCAATTTGTTAGCATTCATAATATTCTCTGCTGTCTGTTGTATTTCTGTGGTATCAGTTGTAATGCTTCTTTTTTAATTTTGATTTTGCTGATTTGGTTCTTATCTCTTTTTTTTTTTTTTGCCTGCTCTAGCTAGCAGCTTATCAATTTTGTTTACCTTTTTGAAGAACCAATTTTTCAATTCATTGCTTTTTTGGTGGGGGAGGGGGGTCTCTATTTTTGTCTAATCTTCATTATATCTTTTCTTCTGCAAATTTTGGGTTTGATTTGTTCTTGCTTTTCTAGTTCCTTGAGGTGCATATTTGCAGTCTTTCTACTTTTTTGATGTAGATGTTTACTGCTATAAACTTTTTAGTGCTGTTTTTGCTGTTTCCATTTTCATTTGTTTCAAGAAATTTTTAAATTTTCGTCTTAATTTCTTCATTGGTGCAATGGTGGATTGTGTTATTTTAAAAAATATATGTATATTTAAGATCCATCTTGCTCTGTCACCCAGGCTGGAGTGCAGTAATGTGATCTCTTCTCACTGCATCCTCTGCCTCCTGGGTTCCAGCAATTCTCCTGCCTCAGCCTCCTGAGTAGCTGGGACTATAGGCATGTACCACCATGCCTGGCTAATTTTTTGTATTTTTAGTAGAGATGGTTTTCACCATGTTAGCCAGCCTGGTCTCAAACTTCTGAGCTCAGGAATTCCACCAACCTCAGCCTCCCAAAGCGCTGGGGTTACAGGCGTGAGCCACTGCACCTGGTCATGTCATTTAACTTCATTTCTCTTCTCCCCTCCCCTCCCCTCAGCTCTCCTCCCCTGTTGTTTCTTTTTTTTTTTTTTTGAGACAGTCTCACTCTGTTGCCAGGCTGTAGTGCAGTGGCATGATCTCTGCTCACGGCAGCCTCCACCTCCCGGGTTCAAGTGATTCTCCTGCCTCAACCTCCCGAGTAGCTGGGACTACAGGTGCCCACCACCACGCCCAGCTAATTTTTGTATTTTTAGTAGAGACGGGGTTTCACCATGTTGGCCAGGATGGTATCTGTCTCTTGACCTTGTGATCCGCCCACCTCAGCCCCCCAAAATGCTGGGATTACAGGTGTGAGCCACCGTGCCTGGCCATGTTATATAATTTTTATGTATTTGTGTAGTTCCCTAAGTTCCTCTTTGTGTTGATTTTTAATTTTATTCCATTGTAAATTGAGAAGACACTTGATACGATTTTGATTTTTTAGAGATTTATTTTGTGTCCTGACATATAGTCTGTCCTGGAGAATGTTCCATGTGCTGATGAGAGCAGTTGTTGGATAAAATGTTTTGTAAATGTCTGTTAGGTCCATTTGGTCTAAAGTCTAGTTGGAGTCCAGTGTTTGTTTTTTGATTTTCTGTGCCAGTGATCTATCTAATGTTGACAGTGGAGTGTTGAAGTCTCTCACTATTTTTATCCCTCTTTTTAGGTTTAGTAGTACTTGCTTTCTGCATCTGAATTTTCCAGTTTGGTGCATGTATATTTAGAATTGTTATATCCTCTTGCTGGATTTATCCCTTTGTCATTATATAATGACCTAATCTTTTTTACAGTTTTTTTTTCTTAAAATCTCTTTTATCTGATGTAAGTATAGCTACTCCTGCTTACTTCCTTTGGTTTCCCTTTGCATAAAATACCTTTTTTCATACCTTTACTTTCCATCTGTATGCATCCTTACAGGTGAAGTGTGTTTCTTGTGGACAGTAAGTAGTTCTTACTGTCTAGTGGACAGTAAGTAGATCTTGTTTTTTTAATTCATTCACCCAGTTGATATCTTGTAAGTGGAGAATTTAATCCATTACATTTAAGGTTATTATTGATATGTGAGGTTTTGTTTTTGTCCAGTTGTTAATTGTTTTCTTGTGGTTTTGTGTATTCTTTTCCTTTCTTTTTGTCATTGTGGTTTTGTGGCTTTCTGTAGGGGTGGTATGAGTCCTTTTCTTTCTTCTTTCTTTGTGTTTTTGCTTTGCTCCAGTGAATTTTGTACTTTTGTATGTTTTCGTGGTGGCAAATTTCATCCTTTTGCTTCCAGGTTTAGAACTCCCTTGAGCATTTCGTGTAGGGTGGTCTAATGGTGATGAATTTCCTCAACTTTTGCTTATCTGGAGGACTTTATTTCTCCTTCATTTATGAAGGGTAATTTTGCTGGATATAATAGCCTTGACTGATTTTTTTTTTCTTTTGTTTTCCAGCACTTTTGAATATGTCATCCCCTTCTCTGTTGACTGTAAGATTTCTGCTGAGAAACCTGTTAGTCTGATGGGGGTTCTTTTATGGGTGACTGGATGCCTTTCTCTTGTTTTTAGGATTCTTTGTCTTTAGACAACCTGAGTAGAATGTGCTGTAGAGAAGATATAAATTTATGCATTGTTTTTAGGGATCTTAGAACCTCCTGTATCTGGATGTCTATATCTCTTGCCAGACCTGGGAAGTTTTTTTTTTTTTTTTTTTTTTTTTTGAGACAGAGTCTCTCTCTGTCGTCCAGGCTGGAGTGCAGTGGCGTGATCTCCACTCACTGCAACCTTAGCCTCCCGAGTTCAAGCAATTCTCCTGCCTCAGCCTCCCAGGTAGCTGGAATTACAGGAACATGCCACCACACCAAGCTAATTTTTTATTTTTATTAGAGACAGGGTTTCACCATGTTGATCAGGCTGGTCTTGAACTTCTGACCTCGTGATCCACCTGCCTCGGCCTCCCAAAGTGCTGGGATTACAGGTGTGAGCCATCATGCCCGGCCCAGACCTGGGAAGTTTTAATCTAGTATTTTGATGATTTGGTTTTCCATATTATTGGAATATTTGGTCACTGTATTTTGACTGGGTTATTTCAGAAGACTGACTTCAAGTTATGAATTTTTTTCTTCTGCTTGATCTAGTCTACTGTTGAAACTTCTGAATACATTTTGGATTTCAGGTGATTTTTTTTTTTTTTTGATTTAGTGTTTCTCTGTTGCCCAGGCTAAAGTGACCTGAGCTCACTGCAGCCTCTGCCTCCTAGGTTCAAGCGTTTCTCCTGCTTCAGCTTCCTAAGTAGCTGTGATTACAGGCATGTACCACCACACCTGGCTGATTTTTGTGTTTTTGTAGAGATGAGGTTTTGCCATGTTGGCCCGGCTGGTGTTGCAGTTCTGTACTCAAGTGATCTGCCTGCCTTGGCCTCTCAAAGTGCTGGGATTACAGGCGTGAGCCACCGCGCCCAGCCTCTGTTTTGTTCTTTTTAAATTCTCTCTCTCTCTGTCTCTCTCTTTCTCTCTCGATATCTCTCTCTCTGTGTTGATATCTCTTTCTCTCTCTATATATATATATCTCTTTGGTTAATTTAGTATTCATGTCCTGAATAACCATTCTTATTTCTTTGTATTTTCAGAATTATTTTGTATCTCACACAGCTTCTTTAGTATTAAAATTTTGAATTATTTTTCTAATATTTTTAAAAACTGTTTTTAATGGTATCTATTGGTATGGAATTCTTGTGTGTCCTTTGGAGGTGTCTCTCTCTTTTTTGGGGGGCTTTTTAATATTTCCTGTGTATGTTGATATCTGTGTATCTGATGTGATAATAGCTTCTCCCAATTTTTTAAAATTTGCTTTCATAGGGGAGAACGTTTTCTTGAAGATACATCTATGGTGTTGCTTGGGTAGGCACTGTAGTTTTGATTCTGAATCTGTGTAGTCATGTAATCTCTGGATGATTTATTTGGCTTAAACAGTATCAGCAGTGTCTATGATTTTTCTCAGTGGTTTAGGATGCAATTATTAGTGGAGGCAGTGGTGAAGTTTTGCTGGGGACTAGGATGCCAAGTAGACCAGCCTTTGCACCACATTGGTGGACCAAGCATGCCTGTCCTTGGGCCCAGGGTGGCATATGCTGGTACTGGTGTTAGTGGATCCAGGTAGGCTGATTCTTGTGCCTCTAGGTGGAGACCCATACTTCCTCAGATGCCAGTAGTGGTAGCAGTTGGCTCTGTAGGTTGGACGGTTCTCGGGTCTGTGGCCAGCCAGTGTGGTGCGCGTGGACAGTGGCAGTGATGGGACAACCCTCTGGATCCCAAGAAGAGTGTGCTTGTACTGGCGGTGGCTACAATGGGCCCGGCAGGCCAGTCTCCAGGCCTACAGATGGTACATGCAGATAGGTGCCAGCTGTGGCAGTAGCAGCAGGGTGTGGGTAGGCCTAACCTCAGATCCCCAGGACAAGTGTTCAGGTGCTAATGATGTTGGATTGCGCTGAGCAGTCCCCTGTACTCCGGACTTGTGTGCTCCAGACTTGGCATGGGCTGAGGGTGGGGCATTCAGGTAGTGCGGGCAGCATTGATCACACTGTTGGCCTGTGCTGGAGAGCCCAGGGCCATGTTAGTGGAGGCAAGCGTAGGCCAGCAGATGGGGAACACTCACGCATCAGCCCTAGCAGTGGTACCGCACATCTCAGCCATGTATACAATAGCTCACGCTTCGCTCCTTCATGCCTCCTCCCTGGGAGCAGCAGCTGGTGTATCTCTTGGCCTCAGTCCTAGCACTGTTGGGCGCTAGGACAGTGCGTAGTCTGTTGGGGAGAAGACTCTTAAGTTGGTGCCTTGCTGTTGCTGCTTAGGTCTTAGAACATGTATGGGATACAGCACAAGCATCCTTCCTGTGGCTATGCTGTCAACACAATCTCCTTGCAGCTCCTTCTGTTTATTTCAGAGCCTGCAAGGATCTAGGGGCTCTCCCATGGCTAGGATTGCAGAAGTCCATGTGGGAACGTTGACAGCTGAGGGTCTCTATACCTGTCCTTTTCCTGCATTAGGGAGCCTCTCTTGGCTCCTGGCCAAGCAGGCTGCCTTGCTTCCCTTTCCTTCCTTGTCTTACTAGTTTTCTGTTGAATTCCACTGTTTTCTTTTGGACAATCTGTTCAAATTGTGGTTACCTACTATTTTCATTCTTAGTGGAGGAGGCAAGTACAAAATGCCTCTAGTCAGCCATCTTGAAATCCCTCTCTCAATCCTATTTAATTCTTAATAATGAATTCATAATAATAATGGACACTGTTTGTCAAATGTTTACTATGTGGTAGACGTCTACCATAACTGATGCCTGCACATACCATCGGGGCCTGAGGACAATATTAGTGTATGCTTCGCATATGTAAGCTCATCCTCGCCCCAGCCCTATGAAATCATTGGTACCACCTTCACTTTATAGATGAGGTATATGAGGTTGTGTGAGGTTAAGTTATTTGCATGAGGGAGCAGGATTTGGACGTTTAACTATTTTCACACCATATTAACCCCTAGGAAAGAATAAATAATTCAGTCTCTTGGGTTGTGGATTAGGGATAACTTACAGGCTTAATTACTTACTTGGTTAAATACTCCTCAAGACTATTCCATTCACTGTCATTTTCCTGAATAAGCCACTGGATGGGTACTTATTTGACCTCCTAGGCAGTTTGAAAGTGGGAAATTGGAACTCAGGTTGGTGAACATTATTATTTCTGTCGTTAGACAGGTATACTTCTGTCTTATTTATCAATCTTGAGTAATTGCCTTGGCTTACTAATAAAAACTTAAGTCTAAACAAGTAGAAGTCATTTGGCTTCTACTCATGCTATATTCTTCTCCTGAGATCACTGTTTGTCTCCATCTTTCCACATCTGGTGGACTGAAAATGCAGCATTTGAGAAGTCAATACCATCTCTTTCTCAGGCTCTCTTTCTTTGCTTCAGTGACACCACAGTCATGGTTTTCTTCTTATCTCACTGGTGTCAGTTTTCTGTATGAACTCTTCCAGGACCCATCCTTGAGATGTTGGAGAGCCTCAACACATGGTCCTAGGCTGGCATTTAAGAAAACTTCCATTCCTCCTGTTCCAGTTTTTACCACCTCAGTAATGGCACTTTTAATCACTAGCCAGAAACCCATGACTCATTCATCTTCTACCCTGTATAAAAACTAATTTATCATCAAGTTTAGATGATTCTAACTTCTAGATGCACTGCAAGTCCTTGTCCCTGTTCAGTACTATTACCATCTTTGTCTGGTGGGACATAATTTTTAATCCAAAGTGTGAAATGGCCTCCTAAAAAATCATATCTTTGTTTCCACTCATCCCCGTCAGTCCCTTTGCTACATAGGAGTCAGAGGGATGATCTTTTTAAAAAGTGAGTCCTACTATTTTCCTTTGGTGTCTTCCTATTGATCTTAGCAAAAATTCTGAACACCTACATGGCTCACAAGGCCTTACGATCTGTTCCTTCCCCTCTCTCCAACTTTGTCTTTTTACCAGCCTCTCTACAAGGCTTTAGCTGAATTACCTGTTTTTAATTCTTTCAATATTTCTGGGTCTTTTAAACAAGATTTTCTGTCTTACTCTTTGTCCAGTTAACACCTACTTAACCTTTAAGCCTTGTCTTAAATATTTTTTTAGACAGGTCTTTCTTACTTCCTAGTATTTCACTCTTGTGGTACCTTTTTCTCTTCTGTTATAGTATGTGTTGGAATTTATATTCATGTATTTGTTCTAATGTTTGCCTCGCTCCTTAAATTGTAAATTCCCAGAGAGCTAAAATCTTCTGTCTTGCTCCCTACATTATCCCAGCTCATAGCCCGATTCCTCATACCTACTGAATATTTGTTTGATGAAAGGAAGGAAGGAAGGAAAGGAAGGAATCAGTATGTCATTGCCACCCTCTGTATCATTCTGCAGCTTTGTTTCTCCTCCCTATCCTGAACAGATGAATTTCAGTGTATTTTCCTAGAGCTCATGCATTGTAACATTTAGCTCTGTTTAATTCATTGAATACCACCTTGATTTTAGTTAAAAACAGTATATGACTTAAATAAGATGAAAATAGAGTGAAGTTAAATAGAAAGCAGATACAGAAGAATTTAAGGTAGATGTTGTCCACCTGAGGAGCAAGAAAGTTGAAGGGAATACATTATTTTCATTTTCAAAGAAAGATTTAGAATTTTAAACTTTCCTGCCTTGATAAGAAAGAACATTTTGCTCTGTTTTTTTTTTTTTTTTTTACCAGTAAACCGAGTACCACATATTGTTCCATAGTGTGATTACTGGATTGCACATTTAGCTGCGTAATTTCCTATGTAAGTATAGGTTGATGTAATAATATAAAAACAATTTTAAGTTTTGAGGTTGAAGATCCTTAATCACCACGATTTTGCTTCTCAATATTATTCTTCCAAGATGTTTTACTGCATGTTGTGATGGTAATTGCAGCTTTCAAAATGTAGTAGAGACATTGGAGGACCTGGTAGTTAAAACATTGTACTTTCCTGACTTACAGATACATTTTTAATGAAAGCATTAACACCAGAATGGCTCTAGCTACCATTTATTGAAACTTACTCTGTGGTAGGCATTGCTAGAGCTTTTTTATATTGGATATTCTCAAAATCTCACAACAAGTCTTTAAGGTAGCCATTATCTTTGTTTTATAGATAAGAATAATATGGAGGCTCAGAAGGGTTAAGTAGTTTGATTAAGGGTCACATAGGTGACAGATCCAGCATTTGAACCCAGTTTTGTTTAAGTCAAAAGCTTCTGCTATTTCAATTTCAGCATGCTACCTCCAGCTAACTTTTGTCTTCTGATTTTAGAAGTTGGAGACTCCCTGTGTAGTACACTTTTCACTTCCAAATTAACTAGATAATCACCACTTTATCTTTTTTTCTTTTTTTTTTTTTCCTTTTTTTGAGATGGAGTCTTGCTCTCTTGCCCAGGCTGGAGTGCAGTGGTGTGATCTTGGCTTATTGCAACCTCTGCCTCTCAAGTGATTCTCCTGCCTCAGCCTCTCGAGTAACTGGGACTACAGGCATGCACCTGGCTAAGTTTTGTATTTTTTTTTTTTTTTTTTTTTTTTGAGAGTCTCGCTCTGTCATCCAGGCTGGAGTGCAGTGGCCAGATCTTGGCTCACTGCAACCTCCATCTCCTGGGTTCAAGCAATTCTCCTGCCTCAGCCTCTTGAGTAGCTGGGACTACAGGCGCCCGCCACCACGCCCGGCTAGTTTTTTGTATTTTTTAGTAGAGACGGGGTTTCACCGTGTTAGCCAGGATGGTCTCGATCTCCTGACCTCGTGATCTGGCCGTCCCGGCCTCCCAAAGTTCTGGGATTACAGGCTTGAGCCACTGCGCCCAGCCAAATTTTGTATTTTTAGTAGAGATGCATTACGCCATGTTGGCCAGGCTGGTCTCAAACTCCTGACCTCAGGTGATCCACCTGCCTCGGCCTCCCAAAGTGCTGGGATTACAGGTGTGAGCCACCGCATCTGACTGCAGTATTTTATCTACTAAGATACTTTGAAAACACTGAATTCAATAGAAACTCAGTATTTGTTGAATTATCTATGGAGTAGCAGCCTTTAAAAATGCATATCTTTTTCTCTGCTATGTGTTATTTGGAATATAAGGTTTATAAATAATCACTTCATTAACATCTCTTTCCTGTCCTTCTCAGCCAAACTTGTTTCTTTTTCTTCCTTTCTCCTTTTCCTTTTTCCCTTTCCGTTTCCTTTCCTTTCCTTTCCTTTATCCTTTGTTTCCCCTTTCCCCTTTCCTTTCCTTTCCTCTCTTTTTCTTTTTTGGAGACAGGGTCTTGTTCTGTCACTGAGCCTGGAGTGCAGTGGAACAATCTCGGCTTAATCTCAATCTCCCAGGCTCAAGCAATTGTCCCACCTCAGCCTCCCAAGTAGCTGGGACTACAGGCACACACCACCATGCTTGACACCACACCCAGCTAATCTTGTATTTTTGGTAGAGGTAGGATTTCACCATGTTGCCCAGGCTGGTCCTGGGCTCAAAGGGATCTGCCCACCTTGGCTTCCCAAAGTGCTGGGATTACAAACCTGAGCCACTGCACCCAGCCATTCCTTTAAAATTCTTAGAGCAGTTTATAAGATTCTCTATCTTAGTTTTCTAAGTTTGCCCTTTGTGATCTAATTTTGTTTGTTTACCCATTAAATGGTAATGTTATTTAGGGTTCTGTCTTTGGTTCTCTTCTCTTGATCATGCTGAAAACTTTCCCTGGGTGATCCCATTTTTGTTCCTTGGCCTTGACCATTGTGTTCATATCAAGAGTTGTAAATAAAATACTTACGGGGCCATGTAGGTAACATAAATGAGTGACATGGTCAGGGATGATGGAGATGCTGATGGATTAAAGTCTCCATGCCCTGTTCAGAGCTCTGGTCATATTGTTGCTCTTTTATAGTATAGTATCCAGTGTTGGCAAATCTTCAGTTCTTCAAGAGATGTTAGACATCTAGAGTTCTTAATGGGAAATTTCTTATTTCTATAATAATTATGAGGAACTGGTTAAAATTTCAACCATAGTGCAGACCAATAGTATTTTTAGTTTGCAAGTTTACTTACTGTAACTTACCATGCTTCTCACTCCTAGATTTTATTTGTCTTCAGATCTGAATTTTCTGCTGGATTTTAGGCTTATCCCATTGTGTGCTATATATAGGAGTTCTGTCACCCACAGGCATCTCAAAGACCATGACCCTGAACTTCTCATTTGTATTAGGAAGTTATTTCGTTTATAGGACACCTGTGAGTTTGAATCAATATTTCACCACCTACTAGCTCACCAAGCAAGTTACTTTATTTCTTTAAACTTGTTTGCTCGTTTGTGAAATGGGAGTAATATTTACTTCATTGAGTTCTTCTGCTAGCACAGTTACTTGCATACAGTAACCAAACACTGCTTTCAGTTGCTGTTCCTGTTTCAGTGGATGGTATCACTACATGCACTTACTGCTGCTTAAGAGTCATTGGTGACTCTACCCTTATTTTTATTTTTCAGGTCTAATTAGTCACCAAGTTCTATTAGTCTAATAGAATTTTCAGGTCTAAGTAGTCACCAAGTCCTTAGAATTTATCCTGCTCTCTACTGCATGTTTCTTCCCCAAACCATCCTTCACCTGTGTTCTGCAGTGCCTTTAGAAATTAGCTTGAGAGGCCAGGTGTGGTGGCTCAAACCTGTAATCCCAGCACTTTGGGAGGCCAAGACGGGCAGATCACCTGAGGTCAGGAGTTTGAGACCAGCCTGGCCAACATGGTGAAACCCCATCTCTGGTAAAAATACAAAAATTAGCTGAGGGTGATGGCATGTGCATGTAATCCCAGCTTCTAGGGAGGCTGAGGCAGGAGAATCACTTGAACCCGCGGGTGGAGGTTACAGTGAGCCAAGATTGCACCACTGCACACCAGCCTGGGCAATAGAGTGAGACTTCACCTCAAAAAAGAAACTAGCTTGAGGCTGGGCATGGTGGCTTATGCGTGTGATGCCAGCACTTACGGGAGATTGAAGTGGGAGGACCACTTGAGCTCAGGAGTTTGAAATCAGCCTGTCAGCACGGTGAGACCCCATCTCTTACTGCCCCGACTACCCCCGCAAAAAAAAAAAAAAAAAAAAAAAAAGCCAGGTGTGGTGGTGTTCACCTGTGGTCCCAGCTGCTTGGGAGGCTGAGGCAGGAGGTTCGCTTGGCTCAGGAGGTCAAGGCTGCAGTGAGCTATGATTGCACCACTGCACTCCAATATAGATGACAGAGTAAGACTCTGTCTCAGAAAACAAACAAAAGACTCAGAAAAACAAACAAAAGATAGAAAAGAAATTAACCTGAAAAGCAACAACATCTCTTCCAGTAAGTTTTTTGGCTTACCACTTTTCTCACTCCAGGTCTGAATTAGATACCTCTTTTTCTGTGCTCCTAGCCCCCTGAGGATGTCTCTGTCATAGTGCTCTTCACAACTGTTTGTAATGTCTTTTTTTTTCTACGCAACTTCTTGAAGGCAAAGACTACCTATCTTGAATGGCTTTTTATCTCCAGGGCTTAGAATAATGCCTGGCAAATAATGAGTTCAATGATGTTTGGAGAATGAATGCATTGGCTAAATGAATATATTTTTTCTGGAGAAACTGTAGATATAAAAAAGATCTCGAAGCCTTAATTATAGCTCTAAGGCCTTTTAAAATATCCCAATTGTTTTGTTTTCCCTGTTTGAATAAGATTGTAGGTGCTTTAATTTATTATGTAAGTCAGTAACATTTATTTATTTATTTATTTGTTTATTTATTTATTTATTAAAGACGGAGTCTTGCTCTATTGCCAAGTCTGGAGTGCAGTGGTGCAATCACAGCATGGCTCACTACAGCCTCGAACTTCCAGGCTCAAGTGATCCTCACACCTCAGTCCCCACGGTAGCTGAGATTACAGGCATGTGCCACCATGCCTGGTTAATTTTTATTTTTTGTAGAGACAGTATCTCCCTTTGTTGTCCAGGCTATGCTGATGTTCTTTAGAACAAAGTAAATTGTATTGTTGATATAAATTACTGATTATTGTTGCCCTCTAGGGCTACAATTGGTAATTTTTATTTATTTATATATTTTTTTCTACAGCCCACTTAGGTTCATTCTTTCCTCCTGTTTCTGTACCTGGGTGTTAGGCTCTTCTTCCCTCTTGGCCTCCCAGGAGCTCTGGTTTATAGCAAGTTTTCTCAGCCTCCACACTATTAACACTATGGGCCAGTTATTTCTTGTAGAGGTTGTTCTGTGCATTGTAAAATGTCTAGTAGCATCCCTGGTCTATACCCATTGGATGCCAGTAGCACCCTCCAGGCTTGATAACTAAAAATGTCTCCAGGTATTGTGAAATGTCCCACAAAATCACCCCTCGTTGAAAACAGCTGGTTTATAGATATTCCCATTTCTTTATCCTGAAAGCCTCTCCTTGTCTATGCTGAGCATGATTTTCTGTTTTTTTAAAAATAAGCACTTTAAAAAAAATTAACTTGTTTCCTATTAACTTATGCTCATCCTCCCACCCCGCCCTCCCCTGCCCCCCCAATCCTCTTTTCTAGAATGAGTAGCTTCCATTTCCCACCTTATTTCTGGCTTTTATCCCCATGGTTCCGCTCAAAGTGATTTCATCAAGTCTCCCATGATTCTCACCTTCTATGTTCTCTGGAGTAAATGGAGCTGCCAACTCATAGCCCAGTTCATCATGTCTTAATCCTTCCTCCTCTCGTACCCCTGCAGCTGCCCCATACAGTCAGTCACAAAGTCCTGTCTCTGTTATCTCTGGAATGTCTCTAGAATCTACCAGCATTCTTTATTCCCACGCCTGTCTCCTACCAATGTCATCAGCTCTTCTGTTGGTTTCTGAATTTCAAGTTGGGCCTATTCCATTTTAATTTCTACCCTGTCACCTTTCTAGAACAAGGTCTCTTCCTACTTCAGACTTTCTCAGTCATGATTTCTGGGGCCTTAGCATTTGCCTTTTGGAAGGCCCATTAGGTGATTTTTATGGAACTCTAATTGCTTCATTCCTCTACTTAAGAAATGTTTTCTTGCTCTTAGAAACTCCTAAAATCCATGACATATTTTTTACAAATCTCTTCCTGCTATCCCCTGCTTTTAACAAAAGCCTTTTTGCTAAATAAAAATGGTGTAGGTTCTTTTAGAGAACCGCTTCATGAAAAGTTAGTTACTAGCACAATATTTTTTAAATACCAACAATAAAATTTATAATTGGAGGAGGGATCCAGGAGGAAATGCAAGTTTACTGATTATGTGTGTCTGTAACAAATTTGACTGCTAAGTTATATTTAAATAAAATTTGGTTTTTTTGCAGGTATTTATAACAGCAATGATGTAGCAGTATCATTTCCAAATGTAGTATCTGGCTCGGGATCTAGTACTCCTGTCTCCAGCTCTCACTTACCTCAGCAGTCTTCTGGGCATTTGCAACAAGTAGGAGCCCTCTCTCCCTCAGCTGTGTCATCTGCAGCCCCTGCTATTGCTACAACTCAGGTAAGTTGTTACTCTATGATGTGAGAGGTAGTAGGTGAGTTTCTCATTTTTAAAGTGAGTTTCATTAGAGGAGAAACAAATGAAATAGGGCCTTCTATAGGAATTTATGAAATATCTCAATTTGTATTAATGTGTCGGTGAAAATGATAGGTATTTTTACATGCTATTCATGAGAGAGGATAGATGAGTGTATGGGCACCAACTAATTCTTCTTAATTTCTGGGTTTTAAATTTTGTCCGAATGATATAAAATATAATTTCAGGGGAGCTTTTATTTTTTCTTTAAAAAAGTAGGACTCACAAAATATGAGCCAGTTTTGGACTCTTGTGATTTTTAAAATTCCTTTTATAATTTTTAAAATTACACAAATCATATATGAAATCTTTTTAAAGTTTTAAAAAAACCAGTGTAGGAGAATATAGGTTAAATGAATGATCGCTTCAAGCACTAGACATTTTTCCTCCTAGTGGGAGAGAACAGTGTTTGTAAATATTGTAAATAGTGATGAATATATAGGTTTTTCCATTTGTGTACCCCTTTTATCTGACTTTAGATTTCTAGTTTGATAGGTGACCTAGTCTATAGAATGTTTTTGGGGATGGAGTCTCACTCTTGTCACCCAGGCTGGAGTGCAGTGGTGTGATCTTGGCTCACTGCACCTCCACCTCATGGGTTCAAGTGGTTCTCCTGCCCCAGCCTCCTAACTAGCTGAGATTACAGTCGCATGCCACCTTGCCTAGGTGATTTTTGTATTTTTAGTAGAGGCGAGGTTTCGCCATGTTGGCCAGGCTAGTCTTCAACCCCTGACCTCAGGTAATCTGCCTGCCTTGGCCTCCCAAAGTGTTAGGATTACAGGTGTGAGCCACTGCGCCTGGCCAAGATGTTTTAAAAGTAAGAGTTAAACAAAAGAAATTGTAATCCTGTTTTATAAACAGGACAGTGCAGGGGGAAAGCTGTACCCAACCCCCCTGCATTATACCCCCCTTCCCCAGAGATAATCATTTAAGATTTCCAAAGTATATATTTGTATTTATTTGGAATTATGTATAATTTTATTTTCATTTCTCCAAAGCTCTAGTAGTCTTTTAATGGTCAAGAAAATGGTCACAGGGACAAATGTCTAATAATGAACAACTAGTTAAAATAGTTGTTTATAAGTTCCTGTCAACTTAAGCTTTATGGATGTGTGCATAATTTCCATTGCATGTGTCGTTAGGATACATATGCTTTTCCGGCAAGCACAGCATTAGGTTATTTTGATGCATTTGTGTGAATGGCACAGTGCAAGCAGTTGCTATTAAAATTACGTATTAGAATCAACCCAACAGTTCAGCACAGAAAATCAATGGCATGATTAGTAGTATCATCTTTGAAGTTGAAAGTGAACTATTTGGTGAACCTCCCAACTTGAGTTAGAGGAGTTTGACTACTTTAGCAGAGTTTTTCTGTGGTTCATTTCACTAAAAGTGAGGTGGCCATAACAGAGGTTTGGGGTTAGAGAGGGTGAAAGGATAAATGAAAGAATGGCTCTTATAAATGGTTTTATCTCTTTTAATTAAGTGTAACCATATGCTGTTGATAGTTTTATATCCTTGGACAAAGTCTCACATGAACATTTTCAATGTGCATTTTTTCTTTTCTGTCTTTATAAAAGTCTGTTTAATTATTCTCTGGTTAATTCCCAGCTGAATTAAGCAAAAATCCTCATTTCTTCTCATTCAGCATGTCTGTGAGCCAGGGGGTTGGCATTAGGGAAGTGGTAGTGAAGAGAAATTTATAGCTAGAGGGAAAATTCCACTTAACGTGTGACTCAGCTGAAGAACAAAGAAATCATAGTTGTAAGTAACCCAGGATTCAGTTCAATTAAAATCCCCTCTCCAGTTTTCAGAAAGATGGTTCTCTTACAAATGTGATCATCCAGTTAGATTTACATGGTGTGTACTGAGATACCTGCATCTATGTTTCTGTTCAGCAGTAAATGGTTTCTGTCTTCAAGCTGAAGCTTATTTAGCCTGGCTTATCTGGTGCTGCTGTAGCAACCATCAGTCTCCAGGCAACTGAGGCACGTTGACCTCTCCGTTGAAGTGAGTGCTGAACTACTTCAATTTAGCTGCCTGAGACAATAATAATGGTGTTGAATGTGAAAAATGTGAAATTTTCTAGGCAATGTGCAAAAGAAAGGATACAGAAATATTTAAATAGAATTGATAGGACTCTTAAAATTGATAGGACACTTAGCAATTAAATCATTTTTTTCAAAATGATAAAGTTTATTCCTGTTTCACTGTCATATAGACCATGTTTGTTTTCAAGTCATACATTAATTGTATTTAGATGGTCACATCGTAGTGTTTTATTTAGGGTTGCTCTAAGTAGTTGATTTGAGAGCAATGCAATAAGATAAATGGGTGAATAAAAATTATCAATATTTAAAATGTAATTCTAGGCCAGGCACAGTGGCTCATGCCTGTAATCTCAGCACTTTGGGCAGGCCACGGTGGGTGGGTCGCTTGAGGTCAGGAGTTTGAGACCAGCCCGGCCAACATGACGAAACCCTGTCTCTACTAAAAAATTAAAAAATTAGCCGGGTATGGTGGTTCACACTTGTAGTTCCAGCTACTCGGGAGGCTGAGGCAGGAGAATCACTTGAACGTGGGAAGCGGAGGTTGTAGTGAGCCAAGATCGCGCCACTGCACCCCAGCTTGGGCCAACCAACAGAGCCAGACTCTGTCTCCCAAAAAAAAAAAAAAAAGGAATTCTAGAAGTCTTACCACAACTATTAAGAAAACCATCGCACTTGCAAGCAAAAACTTTAATAATATTGATAGATAATGGAAATACTAAACTTGAATACCGTTTTGTGCCCCCACGCCCTTAATGAAAGTAGTAGTTTTTATTGATTGGATTGGTGCCAGCAGGATAAAATCCAGAGGTCATTTTTGCTTTTTGTGATATACATTTTAAGTAAACGGACCTCTACATTGGCTTATTTGGTATCTTAAGAATTGTTCCCTGGAAAGTGGTAAGGGAGCTAAGATTAGGAAGGGCTAGTAGAAGTTAAAAACTTAGAATAAGTTGATTTATGATATTAATTGGGGGGAAAAGGAGACACTTGTAAAATTGGGGGTGGGGGGAAGTCTGATAGCACAAATTTTGGGGAAAAAACTTTGATAAACCTATTTTATATTCTTTTTTTTTTTTTTTTTTGAGATGGAGTCTTGCTCTGTCACCCAGTCTGGAGTGCAGTGGTGCGATCGTGGCTCACTGCAACCTCTGCCTCCTGAGTAGCTGGGACTACTGGCACCCACCACTACACCTGGCTAATTTTTGTAGTTTTGATAGAGATGGAGTTTCACCGTGTTGGTCAGGCTGGTCTCGAACTCCTGACTTCAGGTGATCCGCCCACCACGGCCTCCCAAAGTGCTGAGATTACAGATGTGGACCACCGCGCCTGGCCTCTATTTTATATTCTTAAGTGTTAAACCGCTCCCCCCCCGCCCGGCCTTTTTTTTTTCCCTTTCAACAGACTTGTTTTTAGAGTAATAGTTCTTTCACAAATAATTGATACGAAGCCTGCTTTACTACATACTAGCATATCAGTAATAGAGTAGTTTCTTAACATTGCAGGAAGAGTGAACTCCCGTCCATGTGACTGTTAATAACGTGCTCTGCCCTTGTTGGATCAGGAGTAGAGGTATAAATTCGTTTTTGTAGGAGTGTCATTAATTTTTCATTTCGCCTTTCAAATCCCACTGTTTCATAGTTCTACAGTCATTCTGTTCTGTCTTTGGGAGAATACAGGTGCTTTTTTTTTTGTTTGATGGATGATTTCTTTAGTAGAAGAACTTAAGACTAAATGCAGTGAAACGTAATTGCATTCTGTTACATCCTACTTTCTGAGTTTTGCTTTTGAAATACAATCTTCATGTGATAATCATGGCTTCTTGTCCTATCCCATGTTACTGTTAAACAAAATGATGTAGACTTAAACATCATTTAAAGTAAAGTAAACTTGCAAGGTTTATCTATGTGATATTTAGTAAATGCAGATATTTTGTGTTTCTTTTGTTGTTGTTGTTTTGTTTGTTTGTTTTGAGACGGGGTCTCACTCAGTTGCCCAGGCTAGAGTGTAATGGCATGATCTCGACTCACTGCAAACTCTGCCTCTGCCGGGTTCAAGTGATTCTCCTGCCTCAGCCTACTGAGTACCTGGGACTACACGTGTGCACCACCATGCCTGCCTAATTTTTGTATTTTTGGTAGAGATGGGGTTTCACCATGTTGGCCAGGCTGGTCTTAACCTCCTGACCTTGTGATCTGCCCACCTCTGCCTCCCAAGGTGCTGGGATTGCAGGTGTGAGTCACCTCGCCTGGGCATATTTTGATATTTTAAAGATACAATTGGCCAGGCATGGTGGCTCACGCCTGTAATCCCAGCACTTTGGGAGGCCAAGGTGGGCGGATCACCTGAGGTCAGGAGTTTGAGACCAGCCTGACCAACATGGAGAAACCCCATTTCTACTAAAAATACAAACAACAAAAAATATATATATATATATATAAGCCAGGTGTGGTGGTGCATGCCTGTGATGCCAGCTACATCCTAGCTACTCAGGAGGCTGAGGCAGGAGAATTGCTTCAACCTGGGAGGTGGAGGTTGCGGTGAGCCTAGATCGCGCCTTTGCACACCAGCCTGGGCAACAAGAGCAAAACTCCATCTCAAAAAAAAAAAAAAAAAAAAAAAAAAAAAGATACAATTTAGTGACTAGAGTTTTGCAGATTTCTGTGACACTTTCATCTCAATTAGCTTTGGATATTTTGTTTTCCAGTATTATTATGTATGTGTGTGTTTATGTAGGGGAAGTTGTCTTAGATGTAGTCTCCAATTTTTCAGATGATGTCTAATAAGGACCTTAAATTCTACTTGAGAAAATGGTTTAGTTTCTCAGGCAGATTCAGCTGACTTTTGGGGTGACATTTATGTTTATACTTAATTAGTCAGAATGTAAATTTATTCTGATTTAAATAATATAATGACTTATAATTTTAAGGAAATTACCTTTCTGAGCAAAATCAGTTTTTATAAGCTTGGTAACATCTCTTGTTATCAGATGATGAAAAGGTTCAGTCACAGTGACTGTCACATATCTGTAAGTCTGGAATTAAGACAGCCTGATTCCTTAGCCTACTCTCTTATTACTAATTGTTACTGTTAAAATGAATTTCCCAATTATGTACCTCTTATGCTAAGAGGTACCTCCTTGGAAAACGTTGTTAGCAGTTTTACTGTGTCCATTTGTGTGATGCAATGCAAAAGAGCAGAAATTTGAGTCAGCAAAAGTCCTGGGTTCCAGGAGTTTTGCTACTCATTCATATAACCTTGGGCAGGTCTTTTAATTTTTATGAGCCTCAGTGTTTCCATATGTAAAATGGGAATACTTTAAGTACTTGTTGTACCTGCTGTACAGATACTTTATGAAGTTCAAATGCAGACCATAAAATACTTTAGAATTCATTGTTATGACTTCAGTTGTTACTTTTCAGCCTGATTACCAGTGAGAAAAGAAACTGTACAGGAACACTTGCTGTATTGGAAATAGTATTAACAATTTCCGTTAAAACTCATATAATTTCATGCTAACATAAATGAATTTTAGCCATTATAGGTTCAGCTGTGGATTAAGGTCTTTTCCAGTTCCAAAATTATTTCAAAGCTTTTGTCCTAAAGTAATTTTTTTCCCAGAAAGGTAAGACCCATATTGATATTAACCAATTAAGAAACCTACTTAGAATTGGTTGGTTAATCTATACAGTCCTGTTGTCTGAACATGAGTGTTCAGTGATGGTTTAACTACACTTCATTCCCTCCTACTACTTTATGGAAACTCAATTGTGGGGCATTTTGGTATTAGCCTAAACAATGGTTTTGAATACGTTAAGCTCCTAACAATTAGGGAGCAGTTTGGAGCATTGAATAATGTGGAATGATGCAATTGAACCTGACAGCTTCAACAGTCAGCCTGCTCATGGGACCTGAAAGTTGTTCACACTTGGTTTCACCTCTCATCACATGCTGAGTATTGAAGCCTTGCTGGTGGTAGCTGACACAGAAATGGGTCTGCTATCAGAATATGTTCTTAGTAAATATAAAGTTTGAGTTGAGCTGGAGAATATGTGAAACTTTCCATTGTTCCCTAATCCATGTCTAGTGTTCATTCATGTTTTTCCTGGAAACTTTTCTAATCAAATATATTGTGTTCTGAAATTCAAACAGTAATATAAATTGGATCTAGAAACATGCAAGTCCTTGCATTCTGTGTGCAGCATTGCTGTATTATCAAATATATAGTTTAAAACATCACTGCATAATGAGGCATTTATGCTATCTAATTTTTCTTAGGGAAATAGGTTTTAATCTTTGAAATATAGCCACAGTTCAGAATATAATTGGTAAGTTATATTTTCTAATGATTTTAATGGAAAAATAGAAACCACAATAATTTGTGAAAATAATTTTTAAAGTTAAGCTAAAATGTGAGCGCTTACCATGTGTCAAGCGTTATTTAAGCCCTTTGCATATATTAACTCAATTCTCACAGTGTTTCTATGAGGTAGATACTGTTATCCTCATTTTCCAGATGGAAATTGAGGACAGAGAGGTTTAATAATTTACCCAAAGTGAGATAGCTTGGCTTATATGGTGATAATAAAATGTTTTTCCTCCTGAAAGTATATATGAATTAGGAATTTAAAAAGTAAATACTCAATTTAGTGAGCCTGAATATTTTTGGAAGATCGCATTTTTCAAGTCATGTGTCAGGGCTGAAAAGCTTGAAGCAGCTACTTTAGAGCTTTTTTGAATCACTTGACTTTAATGTTTATTGACAGGTTAATTGTGCATTTAAAAAAGCTTGCTATATATAACCTGTTCCTGTATGATTGAAGTATGAAGTTTCAGATCTATCTCTAGATGATACATTGCTGTTAATACAGTGCTTTCCAAAGGTGAAATATTTTCATAGGTATTAGTCTTTTGAACCTAATTTTTCTTATTATTCTGCCCTTATCAACATTAGGCAGGAAAAAAATCTACCAAAACAGTGCCCACTTTTCAGTTTCACATTCAGATAATTGAGGAGACTTTAGCCCTTTTCCCCATGCAGTCGACTCCTTTAGAATGAGCCAAGTTCCTAGGAATTTGAGAGTTACTACTTTATAAGCAAGCTCTTTTAAAACATCTCTGTAGTCATAGGCAGACATTTGAAAATGTAAGAGGTAAACTGTTAATAACAGGAGAAATTTCAAGCTGAAATATATTTTTATCTTCTTAAAATTTTAATATGGTATGCCAGTCTACTTAGGAAATACTAAGTTTCTTTTATTTGTTTTGAGTTTGAATACTGCCTTGGTAGAGACTTGCAAATGTTTAATACATTAAGTTATTCTAAATTTGCTAAGGATATTCTTTAACTCAGACACCTGAACATATATTGTTTAAAAGTGATTTAAATTTACTTCAATAATTATTGAATTTATTCTTAATCTACTAGTCTTTCAGTCCATCTTGTAAAATAATTACACTCAATGAGGTTTTTACTAGAGTGTTAGAATAAATGTTAGATAACATCTTGAGCAGAAGTGATTTTTATCAGTTATTGGTCTTGGGAAAGAGGAAGGATTCCTCTTTAAGATATTATATGAAGGATGTATACATCCATATATATATATATAATCATATATTCTTATATATATGATCCTTAATTTTATATATATATTTGAAAGATTCCTCTTTAAGTTTGTTATGGCAATATTCTTGATTTGAAATAATTTTAGATATATAGAAAAGTTACAAGGACAGTACAGAGAGTTAGATATATCATGGATATCCTTCAGTCAGCCTCCCCTAGTGTTAACTTATATTCTTACAGTACCAACAGATCCAAGGAGAATATTCACAATAGCCATTCTCCTTACCTGGGCAGATTAAGATTGAAATGTCATATAATAGGTACTTCTTTTCCAAAAAGAATTTCTAGTCTTTATACCAGATCTTCTGAAACAGTCTTCTGGTACATTAGTAATTCGCTTTCAATGCACTTTTCAAAATCCATTTCCAAAGTATGCTGTAGAGAAGTATGTGTATGTTAATGTTTCCTTTCTTATTCCAGTTTTTTAAATATAAAAGCTTTCATGCCCTTTATGCTTCATAACCCTTACTTCTTTTGGTTAACATGGACTTCCTTCCTTTCTGCTGAATCTTAGTGCTTTCGCTTATTAATGGCAGCAAAGGTTTTTGAGTCAATGAAACGCCAGACACTGTGTGTGCTCTCTTCAGTAAGCTTTCTTTTCCTAGCTCTTCCACTTCTCCATCTTCAGTGCTAAGAAGGTTCGGTATCTTTCCACTAAAAGGTGGGGGTTTCTTGGCTTGGAGGCACCAAGTCTTTCCAAAAGACTCATCTAGGGTCCCAGTATGAACTGTTCCAAACATCAGTTAAGAAATGTAGGCTAAGCAGTGACAGTCATTTGTGTAGTCTTTGGTATCTCATCTTACCAACCTTAAAATGATGTTCATGATTTGAGTTTCCCAGCAGAAATTAATATGGAATGTAGATGTTTTTATACACCAAAATGACTCTGTCTCGTCAAATTAATAACTTTTAATTTCTCTTTTGAAAGTCTCTTGTTTAGATAAATGTCTTTACTAGAAAAACAACTACCAGATTAATTTTAGCTATCCCATTTGGGAAATTGGTCGTTTCTGATAATATTTTCATTTATTGTATTAACTTTTGCCAGCCATCTTTTAAAACTAGATACTTTCGTTCTTTAGCATATGCTAAAGATACTTTATCTTTCTGCTGATGATTGTCATGCAAATTAGTTGTGCCATACTCCTTTCTAGTTTGATCTTTAGTATATATAGCGGGCATAATAGATAGGGAAACTAAGATAATTCAGAGACTAGATCAAGAAAATGCCACCCCTGTGAAATTTGAAGCTAATAAGGATAAATATTAATATAAAGCCCTTGGCAGAAGGAACGCTTCTTAAAAAAGAGTGTATTTCTAGTTCTAGTAAGAGTTGGATCTTTGGATTCTTATCTGAGGCAACTGATGAGACTGATAATTGAAAGCAAAAAGGTGTTCCAAGTGATATATTGATATGTAACACAGATGACTGCATGAACAAGAGTCAAAAGGCTGAGAGTGTTTCCTTGCTTTGGAAGTGCTAAGGCATCTAGAGGTACCCTTTGTAAAGTTAATAATAAACTAAAATGAGAATGCCATCCTCACTGTCTTCTTTGAGGACCACCCCATTCGCATTCTGTACTATGTTTTCTCTATTGGTCATATTTTCCTCTCCCCTGTCCTGTGGTCAGCTGTTACGTCTTGCTGCCAACAAACTGTCTCAAGATAAGACTTTTTCTTCCTCCCTCTAATTAATTTTCCATTTCTGATCTATTAAATGTGTAGTGGATCTTTTTTAGAATTGTATCTACAGTAAGAGTAAATTGGCTCTACAAAAGCTATTTTTAAGTATTAGGATCTGAGACTTTAATAGACGGGACTGGTAATAACTGTTTTTTTTCTGTTGAATTGTTTGTATTTTTCGTATTCTATATTGTTTTATGAATAGCTAAGATTCCCAAAGAATTGACTTCTGGAGAGAGAAAAAAAATCTTAACCGTATCTCTATTTATGAACTGTGTGTTTTATGTGCCCTCTGCTACTAAATACATGGTAAGTGAATAGCACGATCTTCATGTTGAAGTTATAACTTACCTTTTCCTGAGGGACAGTTGATTGTTAAACAGGACTGTAGAGTACCAACTTACTGACTTTGTCTACAAAAACAAAACCCAGAAATTGACAGATTTAATTTACACTTTAAAGTGTGAACTATAAAATACACGCTTTGAGATTTTAGAAAGCAAGGATGGTACATCCCAGAGACTGTTTCTGTGAACTGTAAATGCACGTTTTCATGCTTTGTAAGTGGGCTAAAGGCCAAGATGCAATGTCATGATGTGAGTCTGTCCAGAAATACAGCTTCTCTGTGTTATTTTGCTCATTATAACTACTGTGTTGTCTTAGTCTCTAATGTGCAGTTACACATGTCCAAATGTCCCACATCTTTTGTTCTTGTTATTCAGCTTCTTTACAATAGAAGTGCTTTAGTTCTTTGATACTTTCAAGAGTTTTGTTTAGTTTATAAAAGCTTCAGTTTGATTTCATTCATGAAAAAGAACAATTCTACTTTAACATTTGTGGTTCTGTTAAATCTGAAAATTATTTCAGGCCACTGGGAGTCTTCTGTGAGTAACAGCATTTTGTATACAAGAGATTTGCCTCCAAAATGTCACATTTTAAGGTCATAATATTCTTGGAAAGTGAGAGAGAGCATGCACATCAAAGAAAGCATTTTTATTACAGTGGATTACGCAATAGTTTGGCCAGCCTCCTTAGCTTCATCTGTTTAAGGGTTCATTTTCGCTTGTTTGGCACAGGTCCCAGTAGAGGCCTTCAGAATTGTGGTTAGCAACATGAATGAATTACAAACTTTGGACGAGCTCTTCAGTTAGTAGAGCTGGCTTGCTGCCAAAAAGACAGTGCCTTATATGGGGTCAGGGCAAAGCTGTGATTCGTTGAGTCCTGCATTGTATAGAAAACATACTTGGGATGCCTGTTTGCTTTCTTTTAAAATAAAAACAAAACAAAACAGAAAAAGCAGCAGGCTTCCAAGTCTATCAAAATAGGAAGTAACAAAATAGTGTGCAGGTTTTACTAATGACAGAGTTAAGCAATGGAAATACAGCTCCGTGTAGCTGAAATACTAGAAGTAAAAGTTGGACTTTTGACCTCCTTAGCCAGCTTGTGATACGAGAGATTGAAGCATTTTGTTAGATACCTGTTGTCTTCCTGCTTTTATGTTATAGATGGCTTAATAAGATTAATTAGTCACATGTCCACATGGCTACTGTGCCACTGGGCTTTGGTATCTGCTAGATACGTTGAAAATTAAAAGCAGGAATAGTTACCTTTGAACATGCCAATCCTTCTTTTTTAAAAATTTGTAGTTACGGCCAGGTGCGGTGACTCAAGCCTGTAATGCCAGCTCTTTGAGAGGCCGAGGCAGGCGGATCACCTGAAGTCAGGAGTTTGAGACTAGCCTGGCCAACATGGTGAAACCCTGTCTCTACTAAAAATACAAAAAAAAAATTAGCTGGGCATGGTGGCAGGTGCCTCCTGTAATCCCAGCCACTGGGAAGGCTGAGGCAGGAGAATTGAAACAAGAATGAAATTTGCTTTTCAGAAGGTCACAAATTTTGCTTATATTCTTAACTTGGAGAATATAATTACTAGATCTATTAGAAGGGAAAACTTTAATATATTTTCAAATATAATTCATTTATCATTGTAATTTTTTCCATTTAGGCAAATACCCTATCTGGATCTTCTCTTAGTCAGGCACCGTCTCTTATGTATGGCAATAGATTAAATCCAAATTCATCAATGGCAGCTCTTATAGCTCAGTCTGAAAACAATCAACCAGGTAAGTTTTCAAGAATTACTAAACTCTGAAACTCCACTCTCACCTACTTTAAGGTTTTTCCCCTTTTGGTTCATTTTATTTGAAAACATGTAGGGATGTGGTTTAATAGAGGATTGTACTTAAAAAAAAGATTCACAGTTGGAAAATGTTAAATATTTCAGGTGATGGATATGTTAACTAGCTTGATTTTATTATTCCACATTACATTCATCTATCATAACATCAGTTTGTACTCCAAATTTATATAATTACAAATTGTCAATTTACAATAAAAAAAGAATCACAGTTGGAAGTCAATAGTATGCTGTGCTGCAAAATAGCGATGTGCTTTTTTTTTACTGTCTGAAATGGAAATGTTTCAGCAGAGCCATCAGCAGGCAGGAATGCAGCAGTGTCTCCTGTGACTTTTGTGATTGATGTGTTCAGTTCTCAGTTCTATGCAATGAAAGTAACATAACACTGGGCTTTTCTGTGAATAGCCTAAACCTTTATTTGCATAATTCATGAAATTGTATTACACAAACTTGGTTAAAAAAAATCCTGTTAGAGAATTTCTGCAGTGTTTAGTAATCCCATGAATGTTCACCAGTTGACGTTTTGTCGCATTTGTCTCTTGTACTGTCTTAATGAGCCACTGGATTTGCTTTGTTTCATTCCATCCTTAAGGATTGGTTGACATGTCCAAGTAGTCATGCCTGTTTGGGGGAAGGGAATGGATTTAGCAGTTCACCAAGAATGGATCAGTCTGTCTTTACTCTTTAAAGGTCAGAGGTTACCTGACTCAGAATAAGAGGACAACCTTGAAAGAGGCCAGATAAGGTGATTTTTATAAGGAAGTAACTGCAGGGGAAATACAAGTTACTTTCCAAGCAGAGATATTTGATACTACCTAAGGAATATTTTGAAAAGTTAATTTTTTTTTCTTTAAAATTCAGGATTCTGTATTCCTGCTTGTTTTTGTCAATTTGGAAATTTAGTGTTGTATGTAATTTTATTCTTGGTGTAAGGCTCTAACACCATAATTTTAGTCTTGGTGTGCAGCTCTATGTAAATGTGTTTTATGGCTTGTCTTGGGATGCAAAGTGTTAAAAAATACAAAGCATACGGAGTTGCTGTGATAAGCATACAGATTAGCTGTCCACAGCTGTGATTCATTACTTTAACCGTAGAAATTAAAAGTGGCTGAGGGGAGGGTACAGCAAATGCAAGCCACGCTTCTGTGCTGTAAAATTGAAAGGAATGAAAGAACAGAACATAATCCATGGCCTTCTACACCCACAAAAACGTGTAGGGACAACGCTTTACATGCCACAGTTCAGCAATTCTAAACTAGCAACATGCTAGATCTTCTCCTTTCATGGGAACTGCAAAGATAGTGGTAAAGGTTTAGTGTATGTTTTAGGAAAAATCAGGGCAAGAGTTTAAAACCTCTTATCTAGTGAGAGTCACTTTATCAGCTCTGAAATATTTACACTACAGATCAAGATCTTGGAGACAATAGCCGCAACCTAGTTGGCAGAGGAAGCTCACCCCGAGGAAGTCTCTCGCCACGGTAAGCACTATTTACACTGCAAAGTATAGGCAAAGGAAACTGAGATTTAGAAACTTTCTTATCTCATATCAGTAGAGTGTACATTTGTGAGGTTATAAAAGCATTCTACAGATAAGAAGCATGTCTAGACAAGAAAAATGATTCCAAATTAATTTAAATACTAATTTAAACACCATTAGATTTCTGAGTAAAACAAATCCCTTTCCTTTGGTTTCCAGTCAGTTTGAACTCTTATTTATTACTTGTATATTGATTTGAATAATTCTTTTTGATCATAAAATAGTTTTAAGATCTCTTAAAGTTGTAGACCCAAGACTTTCAACTTTGGGTTCTAGTTTTAGCTCTGTTATAGGTATAGTACTTAATCCCTTAGTCTCCAGTTCCTAATTCAGTAAAGTCCTGTGGTATATCACTAAATTCCTTCTAGTTCTTAAATTGTTTGAATCAGTTATAGCAAATGTATTACAAGTTTTTTGAAATTATTTTATGACAGTATTCAGGTACCATTTATTAAAATATAATTAGTATATTTGGGGTTACCGAACTGCATATTCCTTCTGTTCTAAATGGGGAGAATGTTGTATGAGATACTACGTCTGTTTGTAGGGGAGAATGGAACTTTGGTGATGGCTATCTATTAATTTTATTTCCCTTCTGTGCCTTCTCTTTGTTTTCTCCGTGTTCTCTAATTTAGGAACCCTCCCTCAAGCATGGTGTTAGACTGGGTGAGAATGGAGAGTAAGAGAAAAAGCCATTCTAGGGTCTTTCTTCTAAGTAAGGGAGAAATGTGATTAAAAATGAAAACTTTGGTCAGGCGTGGTAGCTCATGTCTATAATCCCAGCACTTTGGGAGGCCAAGTTGGGAGGATTGCTTGAGGCCAGGAGTTCAAGACCAGCCTGGGCAACATGGCAAGACTCCATGTCTACAAATTTTTTTTTTTTCCAAAATGAACTTTTTCATATGATGACAGATCATGAATAACAGTATTGCTGATATATTTGGGGAATGTCTGTTAAGGAACATCTTCTTTATCATAGAGATTAGTTCAGTAACCACTAACTTTATTTTCTAATGGTACATCTCTAGTGGTGCCTTTTTTCCTATATAATTCCTGGGTGAACCAAAAGTAGTGTTATTTTCCCTGATTGAACTCTGCAGAAAATCAAATATTCATTCTTTGGAAACCAGGAATCTGAAGAACACAGTGATAAAATTATCTAACTAGTCTGTGATTTTATGTTGTGATTATTTCTATGTTGTTTTTCTTTTCAAAGAAGAAAGTTAATGGATGTTTGCTCAGTGTTTAGTGGAAGAGCACTTCTCTGTCCCCCTTTTAAACTTGAAATACTACAAGCTACCGAGAAATTATTAAAAATCTCTTAGTGCTATTTTGCTTAGTATAGTTTTTCCTTTTCATTAGTGAAATGGGACTTAACAAATGGTACTAAATTATTTTTAGCATATTATTTCCAACTTTATATTACTCTTTAGAAATCAGCCTGAAATGTAACAGCCTAAATTATCCTGGCATAATGTACTATTTGCAGAGGGATGGCCAATTGTATGTAGCCCATGATGTTTACATATGGAATAAAAACCCCATTTGTTTAACATCTTACGAAAATTTTGTAGAGAAGCATATTAAGGCAGTGTCAAGAACACCAGTGGGTTGTTAGAAGACCTGAGTTGTGTAGCCCAGCTCTTGTCACCTCAAGTCACTAAAACTCCATCCTGTTTCCTCATTTGAAAATGACCGGGCTTCGACTTCTCACTAGGTTGTTGTGGAGATCATATGAGATATATACAAACACATTGGAAATTCTAAAGCTCTTTAAATGTATTATGTTAGCATGGTAGCTGGAGATCAGAAATGGCCACACTTACTAATTTAAAACAAAAAGTGGAGAGAACATTACATGTTCGTCTTAATACAAGTACTATTTGTTTTAGAAGGGTTGTTAATCATTTGAATTATAGGTCTAAGACATTTTAAAAATATTCATGTAAAAGGATCGAATAAAAATTGCTTTGGGGGCTGGGCATGGTGGCTTATTCCTATAATCCCAGCAGTTCGGGAGGCCTAGGTGGGAGGAACACTTCAGCCCAGGAGTTGGAGACTAAGCTGAGCAACGTGGTGAAATTCCGTCTCCCCTGCCCAACCTCCCCTCTACCCAAAAAAAAAAAAAAAGCACTGGGAGTGGTAGCGTGTGCTTTTGTGGTCCTAGCTGCTCAGGAGGCTGAGGTGGGAGGATTGCTTGAACCCGGGACCGAGGAGGTCAAGACTGTAGTGAGCCATCACTGCATCACAGCACTCTAGCATAGCTGACAAAGCGAGACTATTTCCAGAAATGAAAAAAAAAAAAAGCTTTGGTCTTATTTCTTAATTGTGAAAATACTTGAAAATGAGGAATTTTTAATTTATAACAAAAGGCTGCTTCAAGATTGTTAAACATTTCTTTTTAGTGATATTTGAGATTTTAGTTGGTTGTAAATTCAAATATCTTTCACAGTATTATAGTTGTTCAGGGTTATTGTGATAGCAAATATATCAAAGCAGAGAGGTAGAGCTCTTTTCTCTTCTGGAAAATTATTTTTAAGTCTAATTTTGTCTTTTCCCCCTTTTGTCTTATGCTATACCAAGTTATTTTACAGCCTATTTCAGAGATTGTTGGTGGTGTGTTTGTATTTTCTAGTGGTTTTTAATTATCTATGATGGCTAGCTATTCCCTTGATTCTATAATATTGAGAGGAAGAATGATAATTACTCAATTTTAGGGTAGATTATGGTTTTCTAAATCCAGGAACCTGATACTTCTGGCATAGGCAGCTTGATGTTATAACTCATACAGGAGGAAAGGGATCAGCTTAGGTAAGAAACTGCACTCTCTTAAAAGCATTCCCCTTCTTTTTAACTTGAGAATTGTTTTCAACAGATCCCCTGTAAGCAGCTTACAGATTCGCTATGATCAACCAGGCAACAGCAGTTTGGAAAATCTGCCTCCAGTAGCAGCCAGCATAGAACAGCTTTTGGAGAGGCAGTGGAGTGAAGGACAGCAGTTTTTATTAGAACAGGGTACTCCTAGTGACAGTAAGTATTCATTTTCTTATGTGTAAGTCAAGACGGATGGGCAGATGGACAAACAGGCAGATGGATGCAGAAGTCACTTTTCATCCAGAGTAGTAATGGGATTATGATATACATTTCATATAATACAGTGAGAGAAAGTATAAGGTAGTGGTTTAATAGAAGAGATTCTATAGTGTTACTGCTTAGACTTGAATCCTGTCTTTACCTGTTATTAATAGTATAATCCTGGGCATGGTTTTTAAAGTTCTTTAGTCTCCTATTTTTACAGTTGGGAATAATAATGCACCCATATCAGAGGGTTATTGTGAGGATTAAATGACATGAAAAATATTAGGACCACTGCCTGGCTCATATATAGCATTGTCTCGGTGCTTACCATGATTATACATATTGGTACTTTGTGTCTCCACTGTACTTTGTTCTTACCAGTTTACTAAAATACATGAGCACTGTCTTCTCTTAGCCTAATTGTTTGAAGAAAACTTGCTCACCTCTGGAAAACTTACTTTAAAAAATAGATGGAGTTGGCCGGGCGCGGTGGCTCATATCTGTGATCCTAGCACTTTGGGAGGCTGAGATGGGTGGATCACGTCAGGAGATCCAGACCATCCTGGCTAACACGGTGAAACCCCATCTCTACTAAAAATACAAAAAAAAATTAGCCGGGCATGGTGGCAGGTGCCTGTAGTCACACGGGAGGCTGAGGCAGGAGAATGGCGTGAACCCAGGGGATGCCGAGATTGTGCCACTGCACTCCAGCCTGGGCGACAGAGCGAGACTCCGTCTCCAGAAAAAAAAACAAACAAAAAAACATATAGTCAAGTATGACCGGCTAGCTTCTTCATAATTTGGAGGAAGAAGAATAATTACTGAATTAAATCTATAATTAATATATATTATGATTATCATCTGTTGGATTATAGAGCATGTACTATATATCTATATTTCAGTATCTTCACCATTTTAAGTATTAGGGCCATGGGTGTAAAATGCAGAGTTAAAATAGGTGGTGGTTAGCTGGAGATGTGGCCTTGTCTTAATTTTAGGGAAAAATAGGTGATTTTCGTCATTTTGGAGTATAAACTTTTGCTGCTTCATTTTATTGAAACATTTTGCTTATTGTTGGCTAAGTGCCATAAATTGGTATTTTGTGAATGGTAACCTGACAAAAAATGGTAATTGTGAGGAAATTTCATGCCGGGCTAATCCTTTAAACACGATAGCTGGAGGATAGGTTTAGCTTAGTCTTACTGCATCTCATTTGGACCCACTAAGATTTCTTTGTGGGATCTTGGAGGGAAGGGATAAAAGCTAAATCCTTGGGAAATGACCAGATGTGTCTGTACCAGAGGAGTTGTATCTTCTGAAGGCCCTGAGGTCATGTTAAACAAATACAACTTTTTAGTACGTGATGGACACTTCAAAAATCTTAACAGTAACACTCTGTGTTGTTAGTTGGGAGGTCCAAGTTGTGGAAGGAATTGAAGTACCTCAGGTGATGGGGGCCAGACTGAAAGCCAGCCTGTTTACAGGGGATGCGCTTTTCTCCAGGACTGGAGACGTGGCTGGGCGCACACATAGCGCACCCTGCTGGGTGACCTGCAGAGCGACATGCTGAGCAGCTGGGATTAGGGGCTTCCTGCCAGGAAGTCTGATGGCAGCACTTCGTTTAAATGGAACAACAAACAAAAACATGTGCTCATTATTTTGGTAAAGGGTATTGGTGCGATCCTTAACCATTCTATATATGACTTCAATGAAAAATAGTGACAGGCTCTTGAATTTTTAATAGGCTTTTATTTTGACGAAAATAAAATGTCATCACTTTTCACTGAGAATGGAAAATTACCTGAACCTGGTGTGTGTTTTTTGGTATGTGGCAACAAAGTTTCCAGAAGGTACATCCAGGAACACTTTGCCTTTGTGCTTATAAAAATACAAACATAGATAGGAAATTTAATCCCACATACAAATTTAGGAACAAAACTTAATCATTTAGAAACACTTTACAGAATTTCTACTGTTCTATTTTAACTTATTTCTAAGGTTACTGGCACTGTGTAAAAGACTTAGTCTCATGTGTGTACTTGTCGTTATTAAAAACTATCCAAATGTGTGCTAGTTTTAGGAATGCTAAAGTCATTACACCAACTTCAAGTTGAAAACCGAAGATTAGAGGAACAAATTAAAAACTTGACTGCCAAAAAGGAACGGCTTCAGTTATTGAATGCACAGCTTTCAGTGCCTTTTCCAACAATAACAGCAAATCCTAGTCCGTCTCATCAAATACACACATTTTCAGCACAGACTGGTAAGTGTGAAAATATTTATTTTGTATCTAAAGAAAATAGGCTTTCAGTGTTATTTGTATTATGAGTGAGTAATAATTGGTCACCAGTTATATGAAGATGTAGAAAAGGAATGATAGGTCGTTTTTGAAGGGCATAAAGAATCCTGTTAAGTGATCAACTTGAATTTACTCTAACTTCCTTAGTCCATAATATAATGGTAACATTTACTTAAATGTCTAATGATCTCATCATTGATTTAAAGTAATGGTATTCAATATAGATTTTTTTTTCCTGTTTAGGTCAGTCAGGAATAGCAATACTTGATATTTAAGTGGTTTTGATATGGGCTTCAGCATAAGCTTTTAAATAAGCCTTTAATCTTATACATAATGTAATTTAATAGGGTAAATAGGTTTCTTTTTGTCTTTTATTATTCTAGCTCCTACTACTGATTCCTTGAACAGCAGTAAGAGCCCTCATATAGGAAACAGCTTTTTACCTGATAATTCTCTTCCTGTATTAAATCAGGTAATTTTTGTGTGGTTATTTTCATCTGTGTGATTTACTTGTAAATAATAGTATATTATGTCAAATGGTTTTAAATTATTTTAAACAGTTTTGCTGTGTTCTTTAAACTTAGTTTCTCTTCTTTCTTATGCTAGGACTTAACCTCCAGTGGACAAAGCACCAGCAGCTCATCAGCTCTTTCTACCCCACCTCCTGCTGGGCAGAGTCCGGCTCAACAAGGCTCAGGAGTGAGTGGAGTTCAGCAGGTCAATGGTGTGACAGTGGGGGCACTAGCTAGTGGAATGCAGCCTGTAACTTCCACCATTCCTGCCGTGTCTGCAGTGGGTGGAATAATTGGAGCTTTGCCAGGTAACCAACTGGCAATTAATGGCATTGTAGGAGCTTTAAATGGGGTTATGCAGACTCCTGTCACAATGTCCCAGAACCCTACCCCTCTCACTCACACAACTGTACCACCTAATGCAACACATCCAATGCCAGCTACACTGACTAACAGGTAAGAAACTTAAGTATGTTTTGGGTTTTTTAGTGTAACTAACAGAGTACCAGTGTTGTCTATGCCTTAGATTGGGGCTTTCAATGTGTTCCTTTGCAGATATACCTTAATATAATAAGTCTGCCAAAAATTTTAAGTATATTATACACAGAGTACATTTAT
The DNA here is from genome assembly GCF_002776525.5 of Piliocolobus tephrosceles. Lineage (NCBI taxonomy): Eukaryota > Metazoa > Chordata > Mammalia > Primates > Cercopithecidae > Piliocolobus > Piliocolobus tephrosceles. The sequence continues at coordinate 109,636,470 of NC_045442.1, read as the reverse complement.
TTTTGAAACTTAGATTTAAATGAATTTCACTTTTAGTGACAGCATTAAATATGTTCTGTGCTGAAAATTAATCTGTGATGTCTATTTTTAAATACTAGTTTTTCTTATTTGTATATTGCATTCCTGTATCATAAATTCTGAAGAAAGATAATATAGTGGAGATAACATGAATATTAGTTTCTTAAAATGTATGTAATATTTTTAATGTTTTAATCAAGATTTTGGTATAGGATAAAGGTCATTTATTTATCTGAATTCCTAGGAAGTGAGACTCACTGGTTTCACTGTACTGGAACTGCATTTGAATGCTTGTTCAAAACTAGGGGACTAAAGCTATGTTGTTATTAAACATACTTTTGGGGGAATAAATACTTTTAAATGGATTTGCAGTGGGTACTAGAAAGCTATTTCCTCTAGCTCTCTTCATTGGTGTTTAGTTTTACCATTGGGACCATTAGAAAAGGATAAGTCAAATCAGTAGTATGTTTGGATTCTTTGTTTCAAATATGTGTTTACTTAGTGTGAGTTAAATTATCCTTGAATAATTACAGATAAATTATTACATATGCCTGTTAGAAACACATGTAAATTTATATTCCATAAAATAAGTTAGGGCCTATTTGTTTTATAATAAAAACATTTCTTGACAATGTGAATTCTTGTTTAGCTGTACATACATACATATATATATATATATATATATACACACACACACACACACACACACATAATTTGTACATAATTGTTTTCAAAGTGTTTGGATTAAAAATTGTACTTAAGTTATTAAACATCAAATTGAAAAGTTGTCTTTCATTTTTAAACTTCTAAAAATGCGTTACAGGTGTGTAGTAAAAAGTAAGAATTGTAATCATTTTTCAGTGCCTCAGGACTAGGATTACTTTCTGACCAGCAAAGACAATTACTTATTCATCAACAGCAGTTTCAGCAGTTGTTAAATTCTCAACAGCTCACACCAGTAAGTTCTTTCTTTTGATAATATTTTATTAGGAGCATGTGTTCTAAGCTGTAATATTCAGTGTGGGTATAGATTTCTCCTTTGTTAAATAACATTATTGAATGCATAATCCAAAAAGTTTTTCTTGCCATGTGGTATACAGGCTGTGATACCTGCAGTGACGTCACATTCACTACTGAACTTAAAAGTGACAGGGCACGTGACATGGTGCTGCCATAGGCTCTGGTAACACAGTGCCGAATGAGATGTGGTGTGTGTTTTCCCGGAGCTTCATTTTGATACAAGAGATGGATGGACATAATGAACGCTTTTTGGTTCTGATAAATGCTGAGAAGAACAAGGAAGTGGAATAAGGGGGGAAGAGCATAGGGAACCAAGGACCATTTTATATAGGATGGCCCTGCCTCTGCAAGGGGTGACTTTTGAGCACAGACCGACATGAGAGCTCAGGGAGTATGCCACAGAGAGAAAGCATGTTGGAGGTAAAGGGGCAGCTGCTGTCAAAGGCCTGGGCGTGCTTGTGTGTGGAAGAGGAGGCAGCAGCAGTGTGGTCAGGTGGGAGAGGTCAGAGCTAAGCAGGGAGTCTCAGATGATTGCATACAACCTTTCTTGGCTGTTGCAAGAAATTTGGACTTTATCTTGAATATGATGAAAAGCCACTGGCGATTTTTAAAAAATCTATTACGGAGAATTTCAAGTGTACCAAAAGTAGAGCGGAGAGCACCCTGAAGACCTGTGTAGTCCTCATTCTCTCACCCAGCACTGATAATCTCAGTTTTATCTTACTTCATTCTCCATTTTTTTCAGGATTAAGAATTGGAGGGATGGCCGGGCACGGTGGCTCAAGCCTGTAATCCCAGCACTTTGGGAGGCCGAGGCGGGTGGATCACGAGGTCAGGAGATCAAGACCATGCCGGCTAACATGGTGAAACCCCGTCTCTACTAAAAACACACAAAAAAACTAGCCGGGCGTGGTGGCGGGCGCCTGTAGTCCCAGCTACTCGGAGGCTGAGGCGGGAGAATGGCGTGAACCTGGGAGGCGGAGCTTGCAGTGAGCTGAGATCGCACCACTGCACTCCAGCCTGGGCAACACAGCAAGACTCCGTCTCAAAAAAAAAAAAAAAAGAATTGGAGGATTTTGAACAGAATAGTGAAATAATGATTTATATTTTGAAGGATTAGTTTTGCTGCTATATGAAGAATAATCTGTGTGTATTATAGGGTGTGGGGAAGTAAAGACAGGCAAAAGTGGAAACAGGGAGGGAGTGACCCAGGCAGGAGACATAGGTGTTAAAATAGTATGGGCTATGTATTGAAAACTGCCTGGAATTGTGGTATATATATATTTTTGAGATGGAGTTTTGCTTTGTCGCCCAGGCTGGAGTGCAGTGGCACAATCTGGGCTCCCTGCAACCTCCATCTCCTGGGCTCACGTGATTCTCCTGCCTCAGCCTCCCGCGTAGCTGAGACTACAGGCATGTCCCACCATGCCTGGCTAATTTTGTTTTTGGTAGAGACAGGGTTTCACCATGTTGCCCAGACTGGTCTTGAACTCATGACCTCAAGTGATCTGCCCTTAGCCTTCCAGAGTGCTGGAATTACAGGTGTGAGCCACTGTGCCCAGCCCAGATGTTTTGAAGATAGAACCAACAAGACTTGTTTGCTGGACATGCAAGAGAAAGAAGAATTCTGAATGGTTGGATAGTGACTTTTACTGAGATGTGGAAGAACAGAACCCAACCAGTTTTGGAGAGAAAAATAGGTGTCATGGACACACTAAGCTTAAAATCCCTTTAGATGTGCAAGTCAAATGGAGATAAGACAGTTGCATAGTAGGTGTCTGGAGTCCCAGGCAGAGATGCAGTTAGAGATAGAAATCTGGGGTTAGTGCTGCACAGGTGATGAGAGCCATGAGATTTGATGCAGACTCCTAGAGCATGAAGACTGAGTCCTGGACACCCTAGAAAAGAATAAGCCAGTAAAGAAAGGCTATTGAGAAACAGTGGCCAGTGAGCCCAGACAAGGACACTGTGGCATCTTAGGGGCCAGGTGAAGGAAATGTTTCCAGAAAGGGAGGAGTCAACTGTGTAAAATGCTTCTGTGGTAGGGTAAGAAAGAATTGACCAACCGTGCGTGGTGGTGCATGCCTGTGATATCAGTTAACTGGGAGGCTGAGGTGGGAGGATCACTGGAGCCCAGGAGGTTGAGGCTGCTGTGAGCTGTAATCATGCCACTGCACTCCAGCCTGGACGGCAGGGACTGTTTCTTAAAGGTTGTCTAGAGACTTTTTACAGTTTGGGTGTGATAAAAGTAAAAACCTCGTTAAATGGTTAAAAAAAAAATGGGAGGGAGAGGAAGTAAAGATGGCATATGGCACCTTAAGACACGTCACTTTGGAAAGCAGAGGAAGGGGAAGGAGGCGGTGGATGTGGTAGTACCACGGGGCAGTTTCGACTCATTTTGAATATGACAACGTGTGTGTGCTGATGAGACATTTCTGGCATAGGAGAGAAGAAAGGTGCTAGCAGAGGAGGAGATGAGAACAGTATTTCACTGCACCAGCAGGGCAGGCAGAACAACTGGAGGTGGGTTTTATGTGGAGGGTTGAAGCAATCCCACTTTCAATGCTTCTGATTTTCTTAGAAGTGAAGGGGGGGAGATGGGTAACTGTTAGATGAGAGGGGAGATGGGAAAAAGAGAACTTGGAGAAGGGGAGAAAGCATGGACCGACACCCAAGTGGGGTTGTGGCTCAGGTGCAGGGCAGGGCAGGCCTGGCCCTGTGGACAGTCATGGGGCTTCCTCTAGACCCTTTTCCCTAGCCCTCTTCATGTAGTTGGGCTGCTTGGAGAATGATTTTCAGTCTGTTTTTAGAGTGGTGTTAAAGGCACACTGCCTATGAGTGTATATAAATTCTTAAATGCTGGCCGGGCACGGTGGCTCATGCATGTTATCCCAGCACTTTGGGAGACCGAGGCGGGCAGATCACAACGTCAGGAGTTTGAGACCAGCCTGACCAACATGGTGAAACCCTGTCTCTACTAAAAATACAAAAATTAGTGGGGTATGGTGGCGTGTCCCTATAATCTCAGCTACTCAGGAGGCTGAGGCAGGAGAATTGCTTAAACCCGGGAGGTAGAGGTTGCGGTGAGCCGAGATCACACCACTGCACTCCAGCCTGGACGACTAGAACGAGACTCCGTCTCAAAAGAAGAAAAAAACTTAAATGCTGACACTAAGATTGGGATCTTGTTTTTCTTATCTGTTGCTTCATCTTAATATGAGTACTAAAACTCCATTTGTTTGGGTGTCTTCCTATTAATCAAGATTTTACTCTAATAATAGCATGTGTAGATGTCTCATTTCCAGAACATGGTTAAGGAATTTTCAGCACAAATTATTGCTTGGAGACCATGAGGACTAAAGGACTGTACTTTTTCCTTCATCCACCAATGTTGTGGGCTAAAGTTTGTTCATTTACAGGGATCAAACGATGTAGGTGAGAATTTGTTGGAAGCCTCCGCACAGCTTCCGCCCGACACTCTTGCTTGACCCTGCTTCCCCCAGATGACCTGCATGGTGCTAAATCCAGTGGTCAGTTCTCATTCTTCATCTTACGTGACCCGGCAACAGCATTTGACAGAGTTGATCACTTTTCCTCCTCCTTGAAACATTTCCTCCCCTCAGGTTCCAGGATACCACATCATCTTGGTGTCTTCCTACCTAACTGGTCATTCCTCTTTAGCATCCTTTCCTGGTCCTCCTCTTCAGCCTCTTGAGAGTGCCCCAGGTGGGATTCAGTGATCTCCTGTCGCTGTCCTTAAATAGCATCTCTGTGCTGATTTACATCTCCAGCCAGACCTCTCTGTGGAGCTTCAAGCTCCTGTAATCCAGCTGCTCATTTAGTAGTTCCACTTTTTTTTTTTTTTTTTTTTGAGATGGAGTCTCGCTCTGTTGCCCAGGCTGGAGTGCAGAGATGCAATCTCGGTTCACTGCAAGCTCCGCCTCCTGGGTTCACGCCATTCTCCTGCCTCAGCCTCCTGAGTAGCTGGGACTACAGGCGCCCAGCTAATTTTTGTGTATTTTTAGTAGAGACGGGGTTTCACCATATTAGCCAGGATGGTCTTGATCTCCTGACCTTGTGATCCACCCGCCTCGGCCTCCTAAAGTGCTGGGATTATAGGCGTGAGCCACCATGCGGGGCCTCCACTGGCATATCTTAAAAGACATTTCAAACATGACGTGTCCAAAACCGAACAGCTGATCTTCCTGCACAGCCCTGCCCCACCCATCGTTTTCCTCACCTCAGCTGATGGCAGCTCCATCCTCTCTGACACCCCACATTGACTCCATCCTGAAATTAGACTCTTCCACTTCTCAAAACCTTCCCATGTTACTATGAATACAAGCCAAGCTGGCCATACCTTGCCACTGCAAGCTCTGCGTTCTTCTCACTTCCTCCTGGCTCCTTCCACCCTCCCCAGGTCCTTGCTGCTACTGGATCCTGCTGGACCTGCCCCTCTGGAGGCCCTTGGCACTGCCTGGAAATCCCCACCCACCCCCCATATCCACTCAGCTAATTCCCTCATCTCCAAGTCTTCATCCAGATGTTAACTTCGCAATGAAAACTACCCTGGCTAATCTGCTTAAAATCACAACCTGACCATTAAACCCTACTCCCTCCAGACTTTCTCATACACAATTCTGTTTCCCTTGACGCAGAGCAGTAATCACATTCTAATGTTTTCATTTATTTGCCTTTCCCTGCTCAATGTGTTTCAAGCACCAAAAGCAGTGCCTGGCACCTAGTAAGCGCTCAGGAAATCTATGAATATATGCTGCATGGAGTATATGCTTGCTGTAAAGAGTGGTCTGTAACTGCGTCAAGAAAGCACCCTAATGACAGGCAGGAATGGGAACTTTAAAGTTGTTTTAAGTTTGGAAAAGGTTTGACCACGCATGATGCATTCAAATGTCCACCTTGATTTCTTTAAGCTGCTGCATTCCCTCATTGATCATCACAGATAACCTAATAGAAGTCTCCTATGTGTGTCCTGTTTTAAAAATAAGCTGTTCACTGAAGATACTGACATTTTATAGCAGATAGTTATTATCTAGTGTAGCATGTTTTCCTAGATATTTGTTTTCTTTCTTAGCAAATATCTAATATTAAAGGAAAGAAAACATAAGGCAGATTCATCTGACTGCTGAATTCTGTGCTTGGGAACTCATTTTCTTTCACGTTTTTCCCTAAGGAACAACATCAAGCCTTTTTGTATCAGTTAATGCAACATCACCACCAGCAGCACCACCAGCCTGAACTTCAGCAGCTGCAGATCCCTGGACCAACACAAATACCCATCAACAACCTTCTTGCAGGTACACAGGCACCCCCACTTCACACAGCTACCGCCAACCCATTTCTCACAATCCATGGAGATAATGCAAGTCAGAAAGTAGCAGTAAGTATGTTTTCCTTACTACATCTAATGAAACAAGAACTGTATTGAATAATCAGAGATGATCATTTTCCAGCCTAATTTTGTTCCCCTGATCATTTCTTCTTAAAACCCATTGCTTTTAGCAGATGGATATTATAGGCAAAGGATCTAAGCCAATTTATACATCCCCTAAGTGTATCAGTTTGAATTTGCACATTAGGTTTTAAGGCTGTTTTATAATTCAGCAATTTTCGAGATTACAGTATATTTTAGTTAGCAAGTCATATGGGACAATCAAATCAAAAGACAATGGTTGGTGCTTTCTGAGAAGCTTTGTTTAGTTATAGAACCAGTCTGTGTAACTTGAAAATATTTTTACTTTAAAGTGCTTTTTACTGATTAAGTATATTTATTACCAAGATTCATACATACATTTTAGGGCACACAATCCAATTACTCTACCAGATTACTTTAGAGAAAGTAAATCAGTCACATCTGTAATGGAATTCAAATTTTTAGTTATTTTCATATAAGTGATGGCATCTTACCCTTTCAGTGTGAAAGTTAAATTAAAAATGGATGCAGGAACAGTATTCTACACATACAAGAGAACCCATTTTAAGGCCGTTTCTTTCTATTAATTCTCCCCTTCAATTAGATCTACTTTACTGGAGTATAAATGTTTCCCCTAAATTCCAGTTCAGGGCAGAACCCTGTTAGAGGAAGGCTCTGGGGATGTAGAATGGAGACTGGACATCAGGAAAAGGAAGAAGGGAAGGACTGAGGTGGGAGAATTGGCAAATGAGTGTTCAAAGTTGCAGTGTTTGCTGTTTCCCGTTACTTTGAAAATTTTGTTTACTGTGCTTTTAGTCTTCAGAAACTTTAGTTTGTACTTAGTAATAAGTATTCAAAATAGAGGATTGTTTTTCATGAACTCTTCAATGCTTTCTGTTTGCCCTCTTGTCTCGCCAGCTTTCTGTCATCACACATGGCGTTTACCACTCCAGTGTTCTGCTGACATGGGCAATTTTCAGTGATTCTGTATTGAGTTCTTTGGTAGCATTCTTTCCCCCTGTGTTTCACAATTTTTTTCTTGTGTTAAGAAATGCACTAATTACAAACTTTTCCTAGGTTATACAATATGAAATGTATTTAATGGAAAATCACAGTAATTTAATGAGCTAATGGAGGAACACAGTGCTGGGAGGTGCTGTTTGCTCAGTACCCTGCTATGGGCCAGGGGTCCTTGCTAGATACCGTGACATCTGTGATTTCAGTCTTTACAGTAATAAGAGGCTGTAACTCCATTTTTTTTTTTTTTTTTGAGACGGAGTCTTGCTCTGTCACCCGGGCTGGAGTGCAGTGGCCGGATCTCACCTCACTGCAAGCTCCGCCTCCCGGGTTTACGCCATTCTCCTGCCTCAGCCTCCTGAGTAGCTGGGACTACAGGCGCCCGCCACCTCGCCCGGCTAGTTTTTTGTATTTTTAGTAGAGACGGGGTTTCACCGTGTTAGCCAGGATGGTCTCGATCTCCTGACCTTGTGATCCGCCCGTCTCAGCCTCCCAAAGTGCTGGTATTACAGGCTTGAGCCACCGCGCCCGGCTTGTAACTCCATTTTTTATACATTAGTAAAAGGAAATGCAAAGAAAGCCCAAGGATAAATAGCAAATGTGGAATTACAGCCCATGACTTTCTTAGCCCATAAAAATTTTGTTCTCTACAGTACCATGTCACTTTTGTGGAAAAGTTGATTTTGGAAGATGAATTCTGCATTCTTTAGAAGTTCTGTCCCTCAGATGGGCCCACCTCTTTGGTCTTTTTATACTGTTGAATTTAATGTTTTTGAAGTATTTACTAGTAAATTCATGTCTATATATTATGTTGCAAGTAGGCTTGCCAACTTAAAAGAAAAAAGGGAATAACTTTCTATACCACATTTTATCTCAGTTTCAAATTGGGAGGATATTATCAAAAGTTGATTTAGCTAACGCGTCTGCTCTTTTGTTTAACTGCAGAGACTTAGTGATAAAACCGGGCCTGTAACTCAAGAGAAAAGTTGACACCTGAGGAACATCTAGCAATTGCCTGTCCTGCTGTTCTAGCACTTCATCTGGCTGCCTTTGCAGTCCTTTTACTACAGCTATGAAGAAACGCAACAAGAAACTTAATGCACAACAAAGGATTAATTGCCGCAAGGACATTCTTGTAAGGCTTTGATTAGTTTTCTTGTTGCTTTGTTGCACTGAAATGGAATTCCCATGCCCCTATCCCTTACCCCAATTTTTTGAACATGGAAAGAAAATTCAATACGTTTTTAAAGTGACATAATTTACATGCAATATGTTTATCAACTCAAGAATATAGTTGGTACACAACTAGGTTTATAAATTGGAGATACGAATAGCAAAACTAAATACTTGTTCCATTTACAAACTACTTGATTTTATTGTACAAGTTGAAATATGCTCTTTTGTTTGGGTTACAGTATGCTTGCTCTAAGTCAAATTCCAAGGAACTAATTTCTCCTGGAGTTCCATTGATTCAATATTACAAATATATAGCGCATCACCTGGGACTTGGCAATCTTTGTTAAAAAATATTTCCTTTCTAATGGGATTTAGCCAGTTTTGGTAATCAAGTTAGGATGGTAATGTCTGCATCTGCTAAAGGTAATTTTCTTTTGAGAATTGCTTTCTTTAGTGTTAAGAGCTACTCATATTTTAAAGAAACCTTGAGTTAACTGAGTTCTGAGGCTGCTGGGGGAACCAGATCAATTCAAAGCAAAATACTTCTTTCAGAAAGGGGCCACTCTGGAAAGTGCTGGTGGGGTTTGCCCTTGATCAAGTGCCTCCATTGTGCTGCAAGGGCTCTAGACAGCAGGGTGGGACAGTCAGTCCTCCGAGCAGCAGGAATCATCCCTTCACACCTGCAGCCTTCCCATGCTTCCGCCTTTATTCAGAACTTTCTGTGCCACTGTAGATAGCTCAGGCAAAACTATTACCTGGGTATTTATCCACTAATGAGTCACAAGAAAAGGAGTGGATTTGGAAAGAATAGAGAGTTGTTTTATTTTAACCACTTCCCATTACTGACCATTAAAACAAAAGCTCACCACTAGAGTTCCTGAAAACAGGTGAAACCTGTATGACAGCCCTTCCACTTTGGGGAGCCACGCTTTTGATGTGACAGTACCGCAGAGTGATCCACCACGGGGGATGTAATCACCAAACTGTTCTTCGGTGTGTGAATTATTAGTGGAAAAGACCCAGCTGTAATTAGACCTCCACTGTGTACTTAGCTGGAAGAACATGTTAATTCTGCAATATGTCTCTTGGTTAAACATTGCACAGTTCTTACCTCATTTCTGTAAATAAAGTTTTGTGAATCTGTTTTGTATTGTGAAAAATTCATAAGATAACATTGATATTTTGATTTGTAATATTTCTAATTGGTAGATTTAATTGAAAAGTAAAATTAATTTATTTTTATATGTTCAGGGGAATTTTAAAGTCAAGTATTTTGTAGATAATTTAAAAAATCAGTGTGGTTTATTTTACTTATTTAACCCACTGGTTGTTATTCTGTAACAGTTTGTATAAATGGTAAATTTTGAATGTGTTGTTATTTTACCTAGATGTAAAATTCCACATGTATTAAAGTGTACAAAGTTTTGTTAATAAAATTTAATAATGTTTATAACTCCATGCCATTCTCATTTGGAGAGGATGGAGGGGGTACACCCATGTTGCTTCCTCAGGGAATCTTGGCCTGTGTTTTGTGTTTGGAGCACTGGTATATTGCCCTGGAGTTAATGGAAACTCTCATGAGCAAATGCTATACGATGTGCAAGTCATTCTGTAAAGCAATGTGCAGTGCAGACGCACCTCGGGCTCAGAGATCTTCGATCATCCTCAGATGAGAGGGAGAGTGAAGAGGGAAATAGCCTTGGTGGAGATAAAAGGAAAACAAAGTCCAGATGAGATAATTAGAGCCCGTTGATAAAGCAGTATTCACACTTGGTAGAGATTCGATTCCTGTGACTTACACAGTTAGCTTTAACTAGAGGCATTCCATGAAAGAGAAGCCCAATCTATTTAGTGGTCTTTGTAAGCATCAGAATCACCTGTGGTGCTTTTCAAAAATATAAATGCTCAGACTTTATCCCAGACTTAATTGAATCCGAACATACTGATCTGCGTCAAGTGCTCCTGGTAATTAAGAGGCAAGTGAACAAGAAAAACTGGACCTAGGCTGTAAACTTTATTAAGGAGTGAGTTTTGGGTTCTTGGTGATTTTTTTTTTTTTTTTAATGTACATGAAAAAATTACGATTCTGGAAATTCATCTGTCTCCCAAGGTGAAGGATTACCTTCCCTCTAGAATGACAGGTGACTCATCCATCCATTCCTGCGAGTTTAGTTTCTTAACATGCGTCCTTTGGCTTGGCTGCGTGTTTGTAAGCGTCCACTTCTGTAGCTCTCTGGCTTCCTGGAGGCTCCAGGACATTGACCTCGTCATCCTGCATTGCTGCCCTGCAAGGCCCTGGCAGCTGCTGGTTCACATGTGCGCCTTGTGTTCTGGGAAGGGCTCTGAAGAGCTACTGCCCTGCTGGTGGCCGAGCCTTGAAGAAGGTCGACACTGACTGGTTGCCGTCTGCACTTCTGTGCTTTAGTCCTGTGGATGTGCAGTCCATATTGTGGGTCAAGATCAAGCACTGGGCCAAGACAGAAAAGCCAAGTCGTTGTCTTAGGCTGTCTACCAAGCAGAAGGGAAAGATGATCCCATAATCCTCCCAATAGGCAGGAGAGACCCTTGGAATATGCAAGGGAGGCACTACCTTACAATAAAATGTGATTTTGCTTTCATAAGTGGATTATGTACCTAGGTTTTAAAAGAGATGGTCTCACTCTGTCGCCGGGCTGGAGTGCAGTGGCGAGATCATAGCTCACTGCAGCCTCAAACTCCTGGGCTCAAGCAATCCTCCTATCTCAGCCTCCTGAGTAGTTGGCACTACAGTTAAGAGCCAGCGTGCCTGGCTGTCTGGGTCATGTCCTTCCAAGTAGAAATCTCAGACAAATAATGTTCATCTTAGTTTTACTTGTTGAAAATAAAACATCAATGATACCATCTTTTCAGATAAACTAGGCTTTTCAGAATGAAATGGGGTGAACTTGTATAATTTGGAAGTCATTTTTTAAATAATTTGTTAAAATTCATGTCAATTGTTTTTCCATTCCCCAATTTGTTATTTGCAACAAAAGAAATGTCCTTTTCACACCACTTACTAATTTTTGCAATTCAGTAAAAATTTATATGAAAATGGAAGTTTCGTTTGACTGTGACTTAGGTCACAGTTCAAGTTTGGCGAGTCTTTCTTAAGGGACAGATTCCCCATTGAGGTAAACGAACAGGGGCACACATGTCCCTTCTAGCTGTCTGACATATCTCAGCCTCGGATCCCTGGCTGCATCAAGGTCTGGAGGTCCACAGTCACATGTGGAGTAGACAAAGTGCCCATTTTCCAAGTGTATGATCCACATCCACCTCAGGGCACTGGTGACACTTTTAGGTGTTAGCATTAACCTATTTAAGTAATACAAATTAGCATGACCACTTTTTTAAAAATTTGAAACCAGAAAAAAAAAAAAAAAGGCCTGTCATTTTTTTTTTTTTTTTTTTTTTTTTGAGACTGAGCCTCACTGTCATACCGGCTAGAGTGCAGTGGCACAATCTCAGCTGTGACCTCCACTTTCCAGGTTTAAGCAATTCGCCTGCCTCAGCCTCCCAAGTAACTGGGATTACAGGCACCCACCACGCCTGGGTAATTTTTGTATTTTTAGTAGAGATGGGGTTTCACCATGTTGGCCAGGCTGGTCTTGAACTCCTGACCTCAGGTGATCCACCCGCCTTGGCCACCCAAAGTGCTGGGATTACAGGTGTGACCTACTGTGCCTGGCCCTTCACTTTTTATAAAATATGATACATCTGTAATTTTAGTATTTTCTTTTCCTACATGGTTGAGTGTTCAAAGTTATGGCCTGCTTTTGTCACTTAAATAAAAAGTGACAGGAAAGATCTTAGAAATCAAATTTTGTGTTTATTAAATTAACCATTTTCTGGGCCAGGTGGGCAGTTTCCCACTGGCATGGTTGTCACAGTGGGAGCTCTGTAAATGTTGTTCCCTTGTCTTTTAGGGGAAGGGGGTCTCAGGGGATTGGAGTAGCGGCAGCATAAAGGGCAGGGTTGGGAAGGACCAGCAGTAGTCACAAGGGATCAAGTGGGCACAGGAAATGAGGCTGGAAGAGGGCTGTGGGTTTGCAAGAAAGATGATTGGTGCTGTGCTGGAGTGTGGTTTCTGTAGTTCTGTGGCCACAAAAGATTGTAAATGCACATTAAGCCAGCAAGCAGCGTGTGGATAGGGCAGTGAGGCGCCCTCTCTACAAAACCAAGTTAGCCAGGCATGGGATATACACCTGTAGTCCGAGCTCTTCAGGAGGCCTAGGTGGGAGGATCATGTAAGTCCAGGAGGTCACGGGGGCAGTGATCATACCACCACACTCCAGCCAGGGTGACAGAGACCTCATCTCTTAAGGTGGGGGAGGGGGGGCAGCTAGCAACTGGTCAGGCATGATTACTCACACCTGTAATCCCAGCACTTTGGGAGGCTGAGGTGGGTGGATCACCTGAGGTTGGGAGTTCGAGGCCAATATCAAGACACCCCTTCTCGACTAAAAATACAAAATCAGGCATGGTGGCACATGCCTGTACTCCCAGCTATTTGGGAGGCTGAGGCAGGAGAATCACTTGAACCCGGGAAGTGGAGGCTGTGGTGAGCTGAGATTGTGCCATTAGCTCTCCAGCTTGGGCAACAACAGCAAAACTTCATCTCGAATAAAAAAAGGTAGGGGGATTGGCTAGCAGCAAGGTGCAGAGTGGGTAAATTCAGGGGAAAGGCAGATGGGAGAAGGGGGAGAAGGTGGATACTAGGAGACAAGTGCGTTATTTCTAGATCTGGGTCCAAATATTCTAGATGAGCTCACTGCCTCTTCTCTGGCCTGCTTTTTGTTGGAAGCTCCCAAATTCCATGAGGTTGAATTTTCAGGTTTTGTTCACAACTCTTGGTACATCTGGTTTACTTCAGGTACAACCAGAGCTAGGCCTTTGGTTGGCGAGAGAACTCCAGCGCCCCGCCCTCCAGGGGAGCTGTCACTGTGGCCACCACCCTTGTCTGCTTTCAGATGGCAGAGACATGTCCTTCGAGTGTGGGCAGTTGGCAGAGGGTGTTCCCAAGGGTGCCGACCCAGGCGTCCTGTCAAGCCCTTCGCCTGCCTTACTGCACACCTCCACTTCACACAACCCTGTGAGGGCTGTTTTGTTTCCCCCATTTTGCAAATTAGGAAGTTGAGGCTTAGGAGGGTACAGAGTCACATAGCTGCCAAAATGTGAATTGGTGCAATTAAGAACAAGAATGATCTGAGGCAGGTAAAGTGGCAGCGCCCCATGATGCTCTTAGAGCCCCTCCCGACTCCGAGTTCACTAAGGAGTGGTGGAGGCTGGGACACCTCTTCAAGACTGAGGCCTCTCAGGGTGTGGGCTCAGCTCATCCAGCCAGTGCTGGCTCCCAGCACAATTCCACCCCTTGCTGTGCAACCCAGCAAAACCCAGCCATGCTGTTCTCAAACATGCCATGTCCCCGACACCCCTATGCCTTTCTCAGGCACCACTGGTAACTAGAATCATAAAGGCCTGGACATGGCTATGGCTGGAGTTTGAGCTGTCCCTAGGTCTGCATTCATTTGCAGTCTTTCCAAGGGGTGTGGGGGTGCGAGAGCCTTAGCCTGGCTGCAGACTGGAAAGGAACTAGGGAAGAAACCAGAGACCCCTCAGGGGACCTATGAATTGAACTAGTTTGGAGAATTCAGGGGAGATGATGTGAGAGGATTGGAGAAGATAGACAAGTTGGAATCTCCTCCCCCCACCCAAAAAAAAAAAAAAGCTGGAGATGTTTCAACCCCCTGGAGGCTTTCAGGGCAAAGGAATTCACCCTTTTCTAAGGCCCTAGATCCAGAAAAGCTGCTTTCTCAAATCCCTGGGAGGGACTCGTACCCTCCAGCTTACTGGAGAGGAGACCACGCAGGCCGTTTGCCATACCTCTGCTCTGGCTCTTTTGGACATGAAGGAAGCAGCATAGCTCCCTGGATAGAGTGGAGGATTCTGCCAGGGTTTAGAGCAAAGGGCGCTGAGAACCATAAAGTTGACCCTCACCAGACTCCTAACAGAGGGGGGCAGTTGAAGTCAATGGGATGGAGAAGGGCGAGGACAAGGAAGAAGACTGCAGGCTTTGGGGATACCAAGACTACCAAAGCAAAAGATCAAACATCTGGAGAGGAATCTGAGAAGCCAGGGGAACTCTTGGTTTGATTTATATTCATTTCACTCCAGAATGTGAAGCTGCAAAAAGCTGGAAGATGTCACACACCGCCTTCAGGATTAAAGGGGTAAGGTCAAGCCTGAAATCACCTTTTGGACGTGGTACTCAGGTATTTGGTGACATGAACAGGAGCAGCTTTGGCAGTGGGAAGAGGGGCTAATAGGTAGGAGACGGTGTCTAAGGCTCCCAATGCGTGCCCTCAAATACTTGATTGTACACTGAGGTTGTATCAAGCCAGTGTCAGTTCAGCTTGCTTTAACAAAGTGCCATCATCTGGCTGGGTGTGGAGGCTCAAGTCTGTAATCCCAGGACTTTGGAAGGCCAAGGCAGGAGGCTCACTTGAGGTCAGGAGTTTGAGGCTGCAGCTATGATCACTCCACTGCACTCCAGCCTGGATAAGACCAGGACCCTGTCTCGATGAAATAATTTAATAAATGCTGTAGTCTGGGTGACTCACATACAACAAGTGTATTTCTCCAAGTCAGTGAGGCTCTGTTCCAGAGGCAGAAGGCCAACTCACACGGAAGGGGGCAACTCTGCTCTCTGGCCTCCCATTCATGGGGGCTCAACCCTCTTGACCTAATCACCTCCAAAGGCTCCACCTCCTGATTCCACCTCCTCCAAGGTTTGGATTTTGACACATGACCTTGGTGAGGGGAGACATTCAGTCCACTGCAACCAGTGAAAAAGAAGTTACCTCATGGTTTGCAGCAAACTCAACAGCATCTTCATTTTGCTAGCACCTTCCAAAATTTAAAATTAAAGCATGACATTTCACTTTGTGCTGATCAGGTTTGTTTTCCTTCAAACTCTGATGGTTGCATCTGGGGGTTTCTCACTTGGCTCCCGTAACAAGCAGATGGATGAATTAGGGGATTCCATCTTGGTAGCGCCGCCACCTTGCTGGTTCCCCGGGGCTCTTCCAGAGCAGGCAAGGTCAGGTGCTCTCTGCAGCTAAGTTGTACCGCATACATTGGAAATGTTGAACAAAACGGGGTCCCATGTGCTTTGCAAGCTCTTGGCCTCATGCAGTGGTTCTTCCTGGCTGGCCAGTAGAATCACCTGGACATCAGCATCTTCATGCAGGGATTCTCTACCCAGGACCCATTATTTCCCCGCCCTGCAAAACAGGGTCTCACTCTGTCACCCAGGCTAGATGGCAGTGGTGCGATCATAGCTCTGTGCAACCTCAAACTCCTGGGCTCCAGTGATCCTCCCACCCCAGTCTCCTAAGTAGCTGGGGCTACAAGCATGTGCCACTGCATTTGTTTTTTTTGTTTGTTTGTTTGTTTGTTTTTTTTGTAGAGACAGGGTCTCACGTTGCCCAGGCTGCTCTCAACCAATCCTGCCTTGGCCTCCCAAAGCGCTGATCATAGGTGTGAGCCACTGCACTGGGCCCACATCCAATTTTTAAATTCTAGTTGTTAACAGAACAGGACTGACATAATTGTATCCAAACAGCAAATTTCCAATAGTGATTTTTTAAGCCAAGCCTCTGAAGTTCCGGAAAACAGCTGAGGTCAAATATGTCAAGACATCTACTGTTTAACTGCAGTGATATCTAACTTTGTGAAACCAAGATTAGAACCAAAATGACAGTATAAGCAATGAGACATTTTATCTTACATTTTACAAGATATTTCTTTTTGAGTAATAACAAAAGCAAACATGACCAACATGGCTCATTTTCCTTTATGACTTAGGCCACAGTAAGTCATACAGCGACCCTACTGTTGCCCCCCAAATCTGTCGATTTCATTTTGTAAACGGTATACTGTATGACCCACAGATGACCCGGGGATACTCTCGGTTTGGGACCGTTCCTGACAAGGCTGTGAGGGCAAGAGGCCCCCACTGGAAGCAACCCTGGCCTGGCTCCTGCTCCACGTCTCAGCCTCGGGAGTGAGGTTACATAAGGGAGTCCCCAGACCCGAGAGAAACACCATTCATGTTTCAGCCCAATATTTGGAAGTCGGATTTGTTTTAGAAAACACCAACATGTTTTCACCAAATGACTAACCTTGTCCAGTTGCAGTCACGCAGGCCCCCACACCAGAGTCTCACCTCTCCTCAGCCTGCAGAGCCAACTCCTGGTCTTCAAGGCCTGAGCCCAGGTGCTGGTCCGTGGCTAGGGGCGGCCGACCTGCAGCGCAGGTGCGGGTGCACGTAGTTGGTAGGAGATCCTGCCAGGCTGGGCCCTGACTCAGGTGTCTCTGGGGCTCAGCCATTCTCTGAGGCAGGTGGGTCTTCACGAGGGCTGGGGCGAGACCAGGACTCACCTCTATTCTGGGGCTTTCTAAACCAAAGCAAGACAGTGGGAATCTCTGAGCTGTCATTCCTCTCTGGGGAGTTCAGTGCCCCTCTGAAAATCTGTAGGCATTTGGGATTGGCCACTTGTTAGCAATGCCCCATAAGACAGGAAGGCCGCATCCTGTAGCGCCTAGGCTGGGTGTCCTGGGCCCCAGGGACCACATGGCCTCCCTGTATGCACAGAACATGATTTAAACTGTGCCATTTAAACCGCAGGAACAAGCCTAACTGCCAAAATGAACAACAACAAATACCCTAGAAAATGAAGCTGGGATGAAATACTTGATAGAGCTTTAGTTCTCTACTTGGAGAGGAGTTTGGGGGAGTGTGACTGGCATATATCAAGAAGCAGCCCTGCAGCAGGAGGCATTTTTGAAAGTGTCTGAAGACACTGACAGTGGAAAGCTTATTAAGGTCTTATTCTAAAACTGCGAAGGGAATTTGAGAACCCTCCAGTGGAAGACTAAACCCACAGTCTGCAACTCAGGGTGTTTGCCAAGCACGTGCGGACCAATTGAAGACAAACTCCCAGGCAGCTCCCAAAGCAAATTCTGCAGATGAATCGGATAATTTGGTGAAAATCTAAGTAAGCTGGTCCACTGATGAAAAAAACCTCCTTCCCACCCCAACTTTTCCTAATAAGGCATTCTAAGGCCGTGCACGGGGAGCTCTTGCACACCTGGGGAAGAACGTGGCTTGGCTGCACATCCCAAACATTCCCGACCCCCTGTGGGGGGCGGGGGCAGAACCCCCATTAGGGATAAATAAGACGACAGGTGAGTGTGCTTTGAAAAGTGGTGCAATAAACGGTTTGAGGAAATGGTAACGCTGAGATTTCTGCCCCAGTGGGGAGAGAAAATTTAAACCACTAAAGGGTAAGAGACTCGGGTGTCCAGGAAGATGAGGGCAGAGCCCCCGCGCCTGGTGTCATGCCTGGGAGTACCCTGCTGCTCTGCGCTCTGTGGGGCTGAGCGGGGTGGGGGCTGCAGATGGCCTCCCTCCCTCCCTCCACTCCTCCCCCATGCCCTGCCGTGGCCCCCGCAGCCCTCAGAACCACAGCCCTCTCCGTGGCCTTGGTCCCTGCTCCTTCCCCATGGTCTTCACCTACGACTCAGACGTGGGTCTTCTGATCCAAACTCTGCCCTTTCCTTAAACTGCACCTGAGGAAGAGGAGACCAGGCTGAGGTCAGCCCTAGGGAATAGCGGCAAGGGGAGGAGCACAAGACGGGGCAGAGCCGAGAGGGGCCCTGAGCGTGAAGGGCTTTCCGAGAGCGGCTCGCTGCCCCGCAGGTATTAGCACCTGCATTCTGTGGACAGGAATCGAGCCCCAGAGAGGGGCTAATATCACTTGCCCAGGCCCTGGGTCATCAGCAGTAGACCCGGGACTTTGAGCCCTTTCTGCGTGAGGCCCAGTCTAAGGTTCTCCTGCACACCACACGGGCCCTCCTGGGGCCCGCACAGGCTGTGAGCCTTTTTGGGTGAGAGGCCCTTGGGGCACCCAGTGAAAGATGTGGACCCTCTCCCCAGAAAAGTACATACCCAAGATGGAATGATTTTGCAGTCCTGTTGCAGGGTCCCCGGGAGTGCACGGAGTGACCCAGGCCGCTAGGCCCCGGGCTGGGATTCCGGCCCCCACGGGCAGGAGATGGAAGGAGCTTGGCCCCGCCCCATCAGCCCTGCTGTGGCCATGGCCACGCAGAAGACGATGGTGACAGGAAGCCAGGCTGTCAGAAAGAACATTGTTTCTGCCAAGCCAGGCACTGCGTTAGAAAGACTTCACAGATTATCTCACTTTATCATCCTAACAACCTAAGCGGCAGCTGCCATTATTCTCTCTTTTCCCAGAGGAGGAACTGAGGCATAGTAGTAAAACACCACACCTGATGTCACCCAGCTCCATGGACAGTGGGAGAGCCAGCGTTCTCCACCTCCAGCCAGGTCTCACTCCCCGCAACATAAGCAAATGGACATGGCCATGGGGGCGAGAGACGGGGGGCTGCTGAGGAGCTGGAGCCGTGGGGTCCCCAGAAGTGGAGGCCTGGAGGCAGCGCTGGGGACCCACTGCACCTCAGGGCTGCTCGGTGGCCGCTCTCAGGGCAGCCCTGGGCTGTTCTCGATACCAGCTTCACCCTCAGGAGCATAACTAAGTTACGCCCTGCTGAGGATGTTCACAAGGTCACACTGCAGGCCCCAGAGGCAATCCTCCTGGAGAGGCTCCAGGCCCACGGAGGACTTGGTGGCCGGCGAGCAGCCCAGGACCCTGGGCCTGGGGTGGACTGCGGTTTGCCCTCCCACCTGGCACATTCCAGGTTCACGTTTTCTCAGGTCTCATTTAACAAGGAAAAAATAGCACACACAACATTCATGTCCCACAGACTTCTTTTCTTCCCTCAAAAAGGGAAAACCAGCCTGGACCACAGAGCCAGACCCATCTCTACATAAAAACAGAAAAAATTAGGAAGGTGGTGGTGGTACATGGCTGTGGTCCCAGCTACTTGGGAGGCTGAGGCAGGAGGATTGCTTGAGCCTGTTAGTTTGAGGCTGCAGTGAGACATGACTGCGCCACTGCTCTCCAGCCTGGGCAACCAAGCGAGGCTGTCTCTTAAAAAAAAAAAAAAAAAAGGTGTAAACTTAAGAGGAAAGGGGGAGAGTGGTTGGGTTGGTTCTCATGAGCAAGACAGCAAGAACAGAAAAGCAAGCGCAGGCCACCTGTGGGGGCTGGGCGTGGCATGGGGAGGCCTCCTCAGTGGGCAGGGTAGGGTGGCTCAGGAGGACATGGGTCTGGAAGTGGGAGGGGAGAAGGGGCACGGTGGGGCTGTCGCGTGGCTGGTGCATGTGCCACGTCCCCACACGCATTCAGTGCATTCCCTCTCGAGGATCCTCGCTCTCCTGCTGTGACCCGGGGTGGCAGCTGTCATCTGTGTACAGGGCTGTGATCTGAGAGCTGGGAGCCCACATGAGTCCTTCTGCCCAGCCTCCGGCCCTGGCCTCCCCTGCAAAACCCCCCACCTCATCCTACTTCAGTTGACTCCTTGGCCCCGAGTCCCCTGAGGGGAGACCATGGGCAGGGCGCCTTTCCTGGCAGAGACAGGCAGCAGAAAACCACACTAGCACCTCACTCTCTCAAGGTAGCTGGAGAAGATGAGAACGGGGCGAGTTGAGGGGTTCCAGCAACTCAATTTCCTAAAGCACCTCTGGACCCCCCATGGGCTTCTCCCACAGAAAGCCCAGGAAACTCATAACTGGGCTTTGGGGTATGTGTGAGAGGAACCCAATTCAGGCTGCTGCAAGTGTAAAGGGCGATTTGATGGCAGAATACTCAGAGTGTCCTGGGTTGCATAACAGGCCTGAGGCTGGGCTCAGAGAGCAAAGGGGCCCCCGGGCTGGCATATGGCCAGGACGATCCTCCCCCCTCCCTGTTCCTCTCCAGGAACCGGCTTCTCAGATGTGTCACTCACATGGAGCCACTGCGACTGCACAGCAGTCACCTCATGGCCCCCAGCTGGAGGACAGAGTTCTGGGGAAGACTCAGATTCCAGTGACTAGCCTGGCTTTGACTTGTTACAGGAAGAGGACAGTGAGTACTGCTGGGGCCAGATGACTGTGCCTGTCCCCCGTCCCCCCCTGGCCAGACAGGTGCCACTTCCCTCTCCCTGCTGGCTGAGGCTGATGGGAGCTGCTGCTCCCTGACTCAGGCAGTTCTGTGCAAACCAGACTACTACGGAGACAGTGGCTGGCACAGGCTGAGCATCCCTAACCCCAAATCCAAGATCCGAAATGCTCTCAAGATCCAAATTATCCAAATTTTTGGAGTGCTGATGTGACGCCAACAGTGGAAAATTCCACACCTGATGCCTCTGCTTTCTGATGGTTCAGCAAATAAACTTTGTTTCTTGCATAAAATTATTAAAAACATTGCATAAAATTACCTTCAGGCTGTGTGCATAAAGTGTATGTCAAACATAATGGACGTCTATAATCCCAACACTTTGGGAGGCCGAGGTGGGAGATCACTTGAGATCAGGAGTTCAAGACAAGCCTGGGTAACATGACAAAACTCCATCTCTACTAGCCAGGTGTGGTGGTGCACGCCTGTAATCCCAGCTACTCAGGAGGCCGAGGAAGGAGAATCACTTGAACCTGGGAGGTGGAGGTTGCGCTGTACCGAGATTGCACCACTGCACCCCAGCCTGGGCGACAGACCAAGACTCTGTCTCCATAAACAAACAAACAACAAAGAACGTGGTGCTTAGATTCAGGTCCCATCCCTGAGCCAACTTATTATGTATATGTAAATATTCCAAAAATCAGAAAAAAAATATGCAAAATCTGAAACTTGTCTAAAAAATTTTGGAAGAGGGATACTCAACCTGCAATGTGCTGTTTTCACTTTTCCGCTGCTCTTTTTGGGATGAGGGAGTTGGGTCTGAGGTGTAAGTTCCCTACAACATCTGCTTGGAGGCAGGTGTAGGCCCGAGACCTAAGGCAGCCTCTGTCACCTCCTGTCATGGAAAGGGCTGGGGACTTACCTGGTTCCATGTCCTTTGTATGGAAAGAAGCTTGCACTGCAGAGTGGGGACCTCTGTCACCCACACTATCCTCCAGGAAACTGTACCCTCACTTTACTCCTTAGAGAAAATGACATCTCTAAGATATTTTATCAAATCACATCCCTTAACTGTGTTCTGGTTATCTTCACGATTTTCACGTTTAGGCAAGCTGCATTCATCACACTATTTCCACGCTCTGAGCAAATGATAGAAGATTTAAAAGGAGCGCTTGGCTGACAGTGACAGTTCAAATACATACAGCAAGAAAGACCTCGACAGAAAGTAATAGTATAAAATAGTTAAAATAGTGATTTTTAACTTAGGTACGAAAAAATGGTCCCAATTTCATCATTTCCTGAAAATGGTCCTGCCTGTTGTCTGGAAATTCTATCAGGTGGGAACACATTTCTGTCAAGCAGCTCAAACTTCGAATGTATTACCTTATGTCTTTCTTCACCTGGGCAGTTTTTTCCCTAGATATATTTAACTAATTAAGATAACCTCACATTGCTCTTAGCCAACCAGCTAGATACCAACCTGGTTTTCTTTCTCCCCAAGAACTGATCTTGCTACTCAACCCCCAGTAGAGACATGAACCGCTGTGTTCTTTGGTCGTGTTTTAGAGAAACACTGTTTGAATTCTTACACATTAGTTTGTTCACATGTTCCT
The DNA here is from genome assembly GCF_002776525.5 of Piliocolobus tephrosceles. NCBI lineage: Eukaryota > Metazoa > Chordata > Mammalia > Primates > Cercopithecidae > Piliocolobus > Piliocolobus tephrosceles. Next base: position 109,614,094 of record NC_045442.1, on the reverse strand, counting down.
TCAAAACCATATATTTTTGCCTGATCATTAGAAAGCACTGTTTATTCCCTAAGAAAGTAAACTTTGAAGTGATGAGAAATAAAATAATCTGCAAAATACCCACATCCTTTTCCCCCAGCACAGTATTTGTTTAAACAGTATAGCACAACACTCATCTTTTATTTATTTATTATATTTTTTTTACTAAGGCACATGACGTAGAAATATTGAGGTACAAAAATGCAAATTTCTGCAAAAGATTTTTAAGATATTCATTTTGGAAAATGAAGGTGAACATCATCTCCCAGAATATTCAGCTTTTAGCTTGTTTTTTCTTTTGGACCAGTTCAACCAGCAACTTGTACCTAGCGATACAGTCTTCCTGTAGGCAGAAAAACAGAGAGGTGAAAACAGTCACTTGCACAAGGCAGTGTGGTCCCCGTGGGGCCAGTCTGCTGCCTTCTGCTCATGAAGAGCCTCACATCCCGTCCCTCTGCCCACAGTTCCCAGGATGTCACGGAGTCCAGCCGCTCACAAGGCAGACCTGCCTGGGCAGTGCGAAAAGGGCTCCTGCAAGCCCAGCCCAAAGGGAAGGTGCTTGGTGCGGAGTGAGGGGCTGGGGCAGCCATTTGTGAGGTGCACTAGCATCACCACTGGTACCTTCAGCCTGCTGACTCTCATTTTCATGTTAACATTTCACTCTTTCACCACAACACGCTACTTTAAAGAAATCAAAAACCCTGGGGCCAGGTAGCCACAACAGTCTTCTTCCGTGGGTCTGGCTTTCCTTAGGCGCTGCTGAGACCTTTCCTGTGGGGAGCCAGCCCCCGGGACGCTGGGAAAACTTGTGCTGAAATACACACTCCTGCTCCTCCCCGCCCCACCTCCGTCCCGCCCTACAGGCTGCAGGGCCACCCACTTCAGACCTCAGCTGGCCACAGCTGTCACGCCGTGGGCTGGGGCTCAGGACCACAGCAGAGGTGGGTTGATGGTAGGGAGAGGCCTCATTATTTTCACGTTGATTACAGGAACTTTCCAGAATCTATTCTGTTTCTGTTCCAAAAATACTGACCCTGAGGTTCTGCAGCTTTTGCTTAGGGTCCAGTGCAAAGTGACTGTTCAGCTGCCTGGGACAGGGAAAGGATGTTTCCTCTCCTAGGATTTGAGCTTAGTGGTGTTATGAGAGTCTCTTCTCGGGGTTTTTTCTGCATCCCCAAAGATTATCTGCCTAAGGTCTTTAAAGATACCAGTCTTTCCTTAGTATCTACGCTGTCCCTAACCACATAGTGCCGAAACCAGATGTGGCCGGACCCAGCACTTAACCCGGGAAGGACAGTGTGCTCAGAGCTCTGAGCTGAGCTGTGGCAGCCAGGCCCAGGCTCCAGGACAGCAGGCAGCTCAGCCCTGGCTGGCTCTCAAGTCAAGGCTTGAGGGGAACACCTGCAGGCTGACGAAACCCTGCTCATTGCTGATTGAAAACTGGAAGGTTTCCAGACCCCCAGGCATGAGTTTCTGGGTGTTCTATCCTTAGGAATCCAAGCTCCAGCCCCTTCGTTTGTAAGCCAGTGTGGACTCATCACACAAGGAGACGCCTGGGTCCTGACAGACGCTGGAGAAATTCAGGGAGAATAGTTACTTCTGGCAAACCAGTTGCAGAGGCTGGGAGAAGCTGCGCTTCCCAAAGAGATCAACTGCTAAGGGTTTATTTTTCACCCCAGGAACTCTCAACTTTCATCCTTTTAAAGTAGGTGGAGAAAACTAGACCTGTACACTCAGGGACACGCATGGCCATGAGCTAGATTTTCCAATACAGAATTTCAGTTACAAAAATAAGAATGTAAATGAACATCAGTGTGCCCAGAGGCGACTGAGGGAGGCACAGACGGCAGAATAGATCATCGCTTTTGATTCTGACTGTTCCTGATTCCTGACTAACAATCTAGCTCCCGGGAAAGAAGCCTCAAGAGACACTGTGGTAGGACCACACCCTGGAACTCTCTGCAGCACCTCACGGCCAGATCACAGAAAAGAGGCTGCCCAAGCCAGGTGGGTGGGCTCTCCACAGGGCACTCCTGCTCTCTCCTCCCATCTGAGTTTTTATCTGAGAACCATCTCAGATGTATGTGAGCAGGCACTAAGAGCTACAAGCAGGGAGAAAGGCCAACTACAAACGGCCATGGCCGTGGAAGGTAAGCCGAACCCTAGCTGTCGCCTGGCACTGACCACACATGGAGATGGCCTCAGGGCCTCTGGAAGCCACGAGGTGCACCCGCTGAGTCCAAAGTTATTCACATGGCAGAACCAAAGATGATCACGGTAATACTGTCTATACCAGCTATCCCTTTGGTCAAAGATTTGCTACGTAGCCAACGGGCCTTGTGATTTATGAACCCTCAGCCTGGTTCAGAGGAGCTTCCCATCCTGACCCTCCTCAGCTGCCGCATTTTACGGTGAGACGGCACCGGCTGAGCCTCCCATGTGCCCTTAAACCCTAGGCCCGAGTGGGCGAGTTCCCCAAAAGGCAGGCGGGTGCTGTGGGTGAAGTTTCCATAACCAGCTACCCGGTGTGATGGTGAAACTTAGAATCTCGAGCTCATCTACACACATGAACCACCTCGGTGCACAGATTCATATACTCTAGGGAGAAATACACTGGAAGAGAGCTGGGAAAGAAGAGATCACGGGGCAGGGGTCAGTAGACAGGAATGAGGGAAGAAGCCGCAGACAGACAAGCTGCGGCTCCTCTGCTGGGATTCTAACACCTGTGCAGAGGCCTCTTTCCCTGTCACTCACCTTGCTCTTGGACGGGACACATCTGGCTATTTTGTCCCAGCGGTCAGAGGATCCCTTTGGGTACTGCTGCAACGCCAGTTCCAGAAGTTTCTGTTGATTCTGAGTCCACGGCTCCTCTGCAGCCCGAGCTCTCTCTTTTTTCTGGCTCTCCTCGTCGCTGGACTCATTTGGTTCTGCGATGTCAAAGTCCTTCTGCCGCCTGGCTCTGGCCTTCTCCTCTGGCTCCAGCTTCGCAGTAGTCTCCAGCAGCCTGGCTGGCTTCCGCCTCCGAGGCCGGGCCTCGGTGCCCCCCGTCTCCTGCTCACCAGCGTCTCCCCTCTGCTCCTCCTCCACCGCCGCCCCCTCTGCGTCCTCTCGCTGGGTGATCATGTCATCAGGCAAGGTGGTGGCACTTTTGATGGGCTTGGAATTCTGAACTGTCGATTTCAGTTCGGAGAGTCTAACCATTCCTAGGAAAGAGGGGTGCGCCACACAGAGGTGAAGGGCAAGGTGAATTACGGAGATGGTGAGAACAGCAGCTGCTGGGCACACAGCAGGCAGCGCACTAGGCATTTTGCATGCAGGGTCTAATTGCATTTCCACACTACTCTAGAAAGATAGGGATCATTACCCTAATGTTACAGATGAGAAAAAGAAGACTCAGAAAGCACTAGAGTGGGATCTGAACCCACTTCTGTCTAATTCCAAGCCTTTGTCCCTTTCTCTACTCTGAGGAATAATGGGTATATAAAGAATCAGATTGTGAACAAGAATACAAACATGTCTTTGAGAAGGAATAACCTGCTACTCAGTATAAGAAAGGATTCACTGGCTCCACTGGAAAGACAAAAATCAACTGGTCAAACCTTAAACTGTGCTGCCTCTGGAAGTCAAGTGTATGAGTAAATTATACACTTATAAATAGTAGCTATAATAAGAATTTTTAAACATGGAAAAGAGACATTTTATCAAAACGTGTATTAGCTGGGCGTGGTGGTATACACCTGTATTCCTAGCTACGTGGCAGGCTGAGGAGGGAGGACTGCTTGAGCCCAGGAGTTTGAGGCTGCAGTCAGCTACGATCACACCTCTGTGCTTCAGCCTGGGCAACACAGTGAGATCTTGTCTCTAAAAGTAGTAATAATTAATAACAAAAGTTTTAAACCTTCTAATAGGACGGAATAGATACAGAGCACTGATATCCTCAATACAGTAGGAGTTACAACTCAGTAAGATAAAAGGACAAAGAACACAGCTCACAAAGGAGGAACTACAGTAGCTGACGAGTATTAGGGAACTGAAACAGTAAATCGCCACTTTTCAATTATTAAATTGGCAAAGATTAGAAAGTATGACAATACCTAGTGCTGGCAAAATGCAGGGAAATAGGTACATTCGGACACCGGGAGTGGGAGCAGAAACCGGCCCAGCCCAGAGCTCTCCAATGAAACATGCTGTGATACGATTATATAAACCACTTGGTGTAGCACTGAGGAATTAAGTTTTTAACTTTATTTAATTTTAATTTATTTAAAATTTAATACAAATAGCTACAAGTGACGAGTGGCTACCATATTAGCACAGGTCTAGCCTTTTTAAAGAACAATTTGTCAAATGGAGGTGAACCTTAAAATTGTATTTACTTGTGACTCTATAATTTTACTTAGAGGAGGTTCTCCTATGGAAATAATTACAGATGTATATACAAATTTAGCTACAAAGAGGCAATATTTTAGGCCAGTGCAGTGTGGCTCCCGCCTGTAATTCCAGGACTTTGGGAGGCCAAGGTGACGTGCATCACTTCAGGCCAGGAGTTCCAGACCAGCTTGGGCAAACATGGCAAAACCCTGTCTGTACTAAAAATACAAAAAATTAGCTGGGCTTGGTGGCGCATGCCTGTCATCCCAACTACTTGGTGGCTGAGGCATGAAAATTGCTTGAATCCAGCAGGCAGAGGCTGCAGTGAGCCGAGACTGTGCCACTGCATTCCAGTCTGGGCAACAGAGTCTCGCTCTGTCTCAAAACAACAACAAAAAAGGAGGCAATATTTTATTTCCTTTTTTACGGTAATGTTTCCTCTTTTTTATACTAGCTTTTATTTAATAAAAAACAAAATCCCGGCCGTACACAGTGGCTCACGCCTGTAATCCCAACACTTTGGGAGTCCAAGTTAGCGGGGATCACCTGAGGTCAGGAGTTCGAGACCAGCCTGGCCAACATGGTGAAACCCTGTCTCTACAAAAATACAAAAATTAGCCAGGCATGATGGTGGGTGCCTGTAATCCCAGCTACTCAGGAGGCTGAGGCAGGAGAATCGTTTGAACCAGGGAGGCGAGGTTACAGGGAGCCGAGATGGTGCTATTGCACTCCAGCCTGGGTGACAGAGTGAGACTCCATCTTAAAAAAAAAAAAAAAAAATCCTGCCTATAATTAAAAAAAAAAAAAGTAAAAACTACAAAAAGGAATACAATGAAAAGTGGCTTAGTCTGGGTTCCTGGTCTGCTTTCTAAGAGGCAAAAATGAGTTGGGGTGTGAGTGTATGAACGTCTAGACGTCTAGATATAGAATGAATCTTGCACACCCTATGTAGCTGCATTTGCCTTCTCCTTTCTTATGTTAATGGCAACAAACTCCCTGGAGGTTATTCTGTATCAGCTCACTAAAGTTCCAGGTCCTAGTCTTTTGTTACTACAAACGAGTTGCATTTCATAATCATTATCTCCTCCATACTTTTTATTATGTACTCCATCAATAAAACCTCTTTGAAAATGCAATTATTATTTTTTTTATTTTTAATTTTTGAGATGGAGTCTCGCTCTTTCACCAGGCTGGAGTGAAGTGGTGCAATTTTGGTTCCCTGCAACCTCTGCCTCCTGGGTCCAAGTGATTCTCCTGCCTCATCCTCTAGAGTAGCTGGGACTACGGGTGTCAGCCTCTCAAGTAGCTGGGACTATGAGCACGCGCCACCATGCCCAGCTAATTTTTGTATTTATAGTACAGACGGGGTTTCACCATGTTGGCCAGGATGGTCTCAACCTCTTGACCTCGGGATCTGCCCGCCTTGGCCTCCCGAAGTGCTGAGCCACCGCGCCCAGCCGAAAATGCAATTCTAATATATATATATTTACTTATATTTACTTATTCTTTTATATCCACCACTCTACCAATATATTATAAAACACATATGAATAAGAAAATCAAAGATAAAAAACAATCTAAAAACATCATTAAGTCAAACATTCTCATGAAAATATTAATATTAAAAACAATGAGACTGAAAAATTGCTTAATACTGGGTAAAATACTCAATTAAAGGCCTGGCTCCAAATTCGCTTTATTTTGGCACCTAACTTTGAATGGCCATCCTAGTTGGAAAAGATGACCCAAAAGGACACACCTATTCACATGGAGTGTCCTGTTGGCCACGTTTACTATGCTCTGGTATTCATTGTACAATACAAATTATGAAAACATTTTCATAAAAATCTTCCCCAAGTCAATCATTTGGTCTTGCAAACTAAACAGAAAGTGTTATTTATCTGAGATGGGGGTCTTGCTCTGTCACCCAGGCTGGAGTGCAGTGGTGTGATCGTAGCTCACTGCAGCCTCCAACTTCTGGGCTCAAGTGATTCTCCCACCTCAGCCTCCTGAGCAACTGGGACTACAGGCCTACCTCATCACGCCTGGCTGTATTTTTAACAAATGAGTTCACTTTGTTTGAAAGATTTATAGGTTAAAATTCTATTTTCAACATTTTTAGATCCGTAAAAATAAGTTTTTATAGGTCACATTGTTTTGGTCATAGAATAACACATAACAAAGAAAATACTTTCAAGCATCGACTTTGTTTTTTTTGTTTTGAGCCAGTCTTGCTCTGTTGCCCAGGCTGGAGTTCAGTGGCGTGATCTTGGCTCACTGCAACCTCTGCCTCCCGGGTTCAAGTGATTCTCCTGCTTCAGCTTCCAGAGTAGCTGGGACTACAGGCATGCACCACAACACCCAGCTAATTTTTGTATTTTTAGTAGAGACCAGGTTTCACTGTGTTGGCCAGGCTGGTCTCGAACTGCTGACCTCAGGTGATCTGCCCATCTTGGCCTCCCAAAGTGTCAGGATTACAGGCGTGAGCCACCACGCCCAGGCAAGGATCTACTTTCTTTTTTTTCTTTTTTTTTTTTTGAGACGGAGTCTCGCTCTGTCACCCAGGCTGGAGTGCAGTGGCGCGATCTCGGCTCACTGAAAGCTCCGCCTCCCGGGTTTACGCCATTCTCCTGCCTCAGCCTCCCTAGTAGCTGGGACTACAGGCGCCCGCCACCTCGCCCGGCTAGTTTTTTTTGTATTTTTAGTAGAGACGGGGTTTCACCGTGTTAGCCAGGATGGTCTCGATCTCCTGACCTCGTGATCCGCCCGTCTCGGCCTCCCAAAGTGCTGGGATTACAGGCTTGAGCCACCGCGCCCGGCCCAAGGATCTACTTTCAAACGTCCTTTCTACAGCATAAATAGTTTTCAAAACACTTTCACATTCAAAAACCCATTTATTTTGTAAAAATATTTTAATATATTAAAAGGATTAAATATATTAGTCTTCAGTGAGTATGCTGCCATTAACATAGAAAGAGGGAGGCAAATACAGACAGGGTGTGCGCAACTAGTTACACTTCTAGACGTGTGCACCCCCCGCTCTGATTCATTATTCCCTCTGTGGAGGGCCAGGAATGCAGACTCAGACACTTTTCATTGTATCCCCTTTTGTACTGTTTTAATGTTTTAAGCGTGTGCAGGTTGTTTTTTTCGAGACCCTACACCAATTATTTATTTATTTATTTATTTGGTAAAAGAAAAGTATAAAACTGAGGATCTTTAAATTCAAAACCTTTTAAAAGTACTTTGTCAAAATACTAGGAAGCCTCCATATGATAGGAAATATTCCCGTGGTTGCCCTCCACACCTTATAAAAAGATGTCACTGCAACTCTGGGGTTATCTATACATCCACTCAACTGGGTATCTTGTTGCAATATCTTGAGAGCGAAAGAATGTGGATGCTGCCGAGTGATGAGGCCATCACCAACCCGTGAGCGCTGGGGAAATCCCATTTTTCCCTTGGGAAACGCTGGTGCCCTATGTAACACAGAAGCTCTGCTAATGGGCACAGTGAGGGTGCTGGCATTAAGTCTGAATATCAAAGATGAGAAAGCTTAATTCCTCTCTCACTGCCTTAAGATAAAAATAAAGATCAATAGAAATTCAAATACAGTCTTCTTATATTCCAAAGAATCATCTTGTCTACCTCACTTTGGAGACCACAACTTCATAACAATAAAAAAAAAAAGGAAACAATCAAAATGTCCAACAATAGAAACCTGTTAAATAAACCATGGGGCAGATATCTATACTATGGACTACTATGGAGCCATTAAGGTGATGATACAGACATATGAGTATATGGAGTGAAAAAATACGAAACAGTATTGTAGTATAGTCCCATTCTTGTAAAAATATATATATATATTTTTTTTCTTTTTTGAGACGGAGTCTCGCTCTGTTGCCCAGACTGGAGTGCAGTGGCCGGATCTCAGCTCACTGCAAGCTCTGCCTCCCGGGCTCACACCATTCTCCTGCCTCAGCCTCCCAAGTAGCTGGGACTACAGGCGCCCGCCACCTCGCCCGGCTAGTTTTTTGTATTGTTTTGTAGAGATGGGGTTTCACCGTGTTAGCCAGGATGGTCTCGATCTCCTGACCTCGTGATCCGCCCGTCTCGGCCTCCCAAAGTGTTGGGATTACAGGCTTGAGGCACCGCGCCCGGCCTTCTTGTAAAAATATTATATGCACATACGTGCATCAGAAAAGTCTCAAGAAATAGGCCGGGTGCAGTGGCTCATGCCTGTAATCCCAGCACTTTGGGAGGCTGAGGTGGGAGGATCACCTAAGGTTGCAAGTTTGAGACCAGCCTGACCAACATGGAGAAACCCCGTCTCTACTAAGAATACAAAATATTAGCCAGTCGTAGTGGCACATGCCTCTAATCCCAGCTACTTAGGAGGCTGAGGCAGGAGAATTGCTTGAACCTGGGAGGCGGAGGTTGCAGTGAGCCGAGATTGCACCATTGCATTCCAGTCTGGGCAACAGAGCGAGAATCCGTCTCAAAAAAAAAAAAAAAAAAAGAAAAGTCTGAAGAAATATCTCTCTCAAAATAACAACAATTGGTAGGTTACATGTGATTATTTTCTTCCTTTTGTTTATCTGTATTTTTTTGAGTTTCTACTAGCAAACATTTCTTTCCATACTCACTAAAGCAACTCTCTTAAGAAATAGCTGAATATTTCCATCTGGGTGTGTTCTTATCTGTAGAAGGTCATTTTCCCCTGTGCTAGCCTATTAAGTCAGCTGTGTTTTCTAAACCATCCATTTCAAACTCTTTGAGAGGTAACCCAAATTTTAGGAACCAATTTTAGAGTATCTAATAATACTTCAGAAGCACAGCTTTGTGGCTTAAATGGATCACACTGCTTACGGATTCTTTGTTAATTTGTGAACATAATCAGAAGAAATACTTTTATTTCAAAATCCTTTGGCTTCTTAAAGGCTATTAAAAAACAAAACACAGAATTTAATGAATATATTTGTGACAAAGACCTTATGGTGCTTTTAGAGAGTCACAGGATGCTTGGATGTGGCCAAATACCGCATCGGATTTGCTTCTTTTCCTCTCTGACCTAATGCTGGATCTGCTCTCTGCTCAAAGCTGCTTCTGGTGCCTTTTCTCAGCCACAAGTGTTGGTTGCCTCAGAGATGCACTTAAATATTCAACTCCACATTTCCTGTTTTCTTCATACTTCCGACCCCCTCCACCAAAGCTCCAGGAAGATCTATGTCAGTTCCTTACTGAGATGCGCTGACTTTTCAATGGTATGATTTTGGAGAATGTCTTGAAGTAGACTTCTGTCATGTAACATTCCATTGCCCCGTCTCTGCCTCCATGCCCACAGAAATAACTTCATTGGCAGAAAAAGAAATCCAGAAAGGTCCTCTTTGCTAAAGCCTGGAGAACTCCAAGTTGAATTCTTTTTTAAAAATTATTTTATTTTTACGTTTATTTTCAGAAATGGGGGTCTCACTATGTTGCCCAGGCTGGTTTTGAACTCCTGGGCTCAAGTGATCCTCCCGCCTCGGCCTCTAGAGTAGTTGAAACGAGAGCTGTGCCACCATGCCCGGCTGGGATGGCTTTTTGAGATCTCTGGGTTTGCTAATCGTTGGCTTGTTCATCTGCATTACTCTCCCTGGCACCTGTATTCGAATTAGGTTGGAAAGTTTCTGAGGCATGTTCTTACTTCCTGGTTCTAAGCAAAGAATATGGAGACTCTAACAAAATTCCAGTTAATCTTGGAGGAAACTGATTTTAAGAAACATAAATGCGGCCGAGCATGGTGGCTCACACCTGTAATCCCAGTGATTTGGAAGGCCGAGGCGGGAGGATCAAAAGGTCAGGAGTTCAAGACCAGCCTGGCCAAGATGGTGAAACCCCGTCTCTGCTAAAAATACAAAAATCTGTCAGGTGCAGTGGCGGGCACCCATAATCCCAGCTACTCCAGAGGCTGAGGCAGGAGAATCGCTTGAATCCGGGGGAGGCAGAGGTTGCAGTGAGCCGAGATTGTGCTACTGCAATAGAGCAAGACTCCGTCTTAAAAAAAAAAAAAAAAAAAAAAAAAAAAAACACATAAATGCTTGGGAAAGCTGTTTGTCATCTATCCCAAAGGGTAGCTCTGCAAGTGCGGCAGTGACAGGGGTGGACAGTACAGGGAAACAGTGTGCATATAGCATTTGCGTGGTGTGCAGACGGGCTTTCTCCTGTGTTTTCCGTCCCCACAAATTGAACTAGAGAAGACGATCTGTATACTTCTTTAACCTTATTAATTAAATACATCTTCTTGGCACCAGAATATGCAGGGATGGACTGGCTTGCTGGTGCCCGTATTTCAACCCCTTTTGGAGATACAACCAGATTTAGAGTTCATTAGGCAAAACTTCTAGACCCTTGTATTTAAAGAAGTTATTATAAGGGATTAATTTAGAAGAAATCAGTTTAGATTAATGAGATAGAAGAAGTATGAACTCACCTGGGGAGCAGGTCACTGAATCCTTCAGTTGCTTGGCTTTGGTTGTCACCTGTTTCAAAACATAAAAGCAAAAATCTTACTTTCCATGTACCTACTGTAGGCTGAGTGAAACTATTCCATGTAAGCTCCATGTGAATGAACAGGGTTCACTGGATCTCGGGCCTGAAAGACCCTCAGTCATCTGTCCCATCCATTAATGTAATTAACAAGAAAACTGAGGTCCAGAGAGATTAAATGGATTGCTCCAAAACACCCATCCACTCAGCAGCAGAATCAGGACAAGAACTCACATACCTGGACTCCTTCTAGTTCAATGACAGTTCCGTTATACAAGGCTGCCTCTTAAAAGATACTACTTTCAAGGCCAGGCATGGTGGCTCATGCCTGTTATCCTAGCACTTTGGGACACCAAGGCAGCTGGATCAGTTGAGGTCAGTAGTTCAAGATCAGCCTGTCCAACATGGTGAAATCCCATTTCTATTAAAATATAAAAAGTAGCTGGGCAAGATGGTGGGTGCCTGTAATCCCAGCTACTCCGGAGCTGAGGCAAGAGAATCGCTTGAACCCAGGAGGCGGAGGTTGCAGTGAGCCGAGATCGCACCACTGCACTCCAGCCTGGGCATCGGAGTGAGACCTTGTCTCAAAAAAAAAAAAAAAAAAAAAAAAAAAAAAGACACTACTTTCATTATGCAAACAGGTCATTTTTTAAACCTAGAATTTCCAGAAATTGAATATCTTTCTTCACTGGAGAATATTCTACCACTGAGTACTGCAATCAGTGGGGAAAATGACATTTATGCTAATGGTGTTATAAGATAAAAGTCCTTCCTTTCTGCAATCTGGAAGGAAACCCTAAGAGCATCTGAGATTTGACACTGGAGGAAGAATCTGTTGGTGGAGTGGGGCAGCTGCACCCAAGAACCATGATAACTTTACACATATGAGTGTGGATCCACAGAAAGAATTTGGTCTAGTGGTAATTTTTTTTTCTTTATATAAATGGTATTGTATTTCATGTCTCATCCTATAGCTTGCTCTTTCTTCATTTAACAATGTCTTTGAGATCTACATATAGATTTGCTTTATTTTTGTTTTATCTTCTTTCTCTGTCAACTTATTTTGTTTGTTTGTTTGTTTTTAAAGAGATGTTTCTACGTTGCAGTCTTGCTATGTGGCCCAGAATGGCCTGTAAGTCCTAGGCTCAAATGATCCTCCCACCTCAGCCTCCTGAGTAGCTGGGACTACAGGCATGAGCCACTGCACTTGGCTTTCTTTTTTTAAATTGAGATAAAATTTACAGAGTATAATGTGCAGACTTTAAATGTGCAATCTGATGAGTTTTGACCAAAAATTTCTGCCTGTATAACCAACATCACAATCAAACTACAGAACATTGACTGGGCACGGTGGCTCATGATTATAATCCCAGCACTTCGGGAGGCCGAGGCAGGCAGATCACTTGAGGTCAGGAGTTTGAGACCAGCCTGGTCAATATAGCAAAACCCTGTCTCTACTAAAAATACAAAAATTATCCAGGCATGATGGCACATGCCTGTAATCCCAGCTATTTGGGAGGCTGAGGCAGCAGAATTGCTTGAACCCAGGAGGTGGAGGTTGCAATGAGCTGAGAACGCGTCACTGCACTCTAGCCTGGGTGACAGAGCCAGACTCCATTGAAAAAAAAAATAAAATACATTAAATTAAAAAAATTACAGAACATTCCTATTACTCCAGAAAGTTCCCTTCTGCCCTTAATGCAATCTCTATCCTGCCACAGATAATCACTGTTCTGACTTCAATTGTATATTTTTTAAAAATATGGGGTTAAAGTTATTAATTTTTTTCAAATGAATAGTTAACTGCCCTAATACACTTATCTAACAAGCCATACTTTCCATTTACTTAAAATATGAATTTCATTAAAATTATGTTCGGCTGTATACATGTGCTATTATATTTTTCTATATTTCTCCATCCCATTAATCCATGTATATTATTGAACCAACACCTCATGGCTTTAATGCAATTTGAAAGTAAAACGTCAGAAAGCATGATCATTGAGAGCCAAGAGTCAGGCAGATCTGCTCTTCAATCTTGGTTCCACCTCTCAGCTGGGTAACAGACAGCAATTGTCCATCCTTTCTCTGTTTCATATATTACCCTCTGTAATGTGTGGACACCATTTGCCTCTTATGGATGTTTTCAGTTTGAAACAAACCCTTAGCATGATACCTGGCAGACAGTAAAGGCTCAGTAAATATTACCTGTTACAACTGAAATAGATCATTTGTTTTCCATTCATACAAAGAGCAGAATTAGAACATTTAAAGCTGCTTGGAAACACTTTTCAATTTTGTTCCCTACCTTCCACTCTCTCTACAGATGACCTTGCTTCCTATTTAATGTAAGCAAATTGAACTTATCCAACATGAGCTTCCTTGACTTCTGAATTTCCCAGCTCAAAAATTTGCTTGCCCCACCACATATCCATCCCTTCTTTATCCTAATTCAAAGAAATAAATGCATTCCTTCCCCTTGAGGCTAAATCTGCCCCTTGAATCCTCACAGAACTATGTGCCATCAGTTATTTGCTTTTATCTTCAACTTCTCCCTGTCCATCAGATACATCGCATAAACCTTCAAACTTAGCTCAAGTAGTCTACTCTAAAAGACAATCTTCCCTTGACCTTATCTTTTCTATTCTACTTGGCATTCATGAGAGTATCTCCCAGTTTTCCTTCTTTCTCTGAATGTTCCTCCACTGGCCTCTCCTATATACTCCTGCCTCTTGTTCCCTAATAGAAGTGTTCCTCAACATTCTGCCCATGTTCTTTCCACTTTCTACTCTGGTATTTCATCTCATCTATTCAACAATACTTTAGAAAAGAAATGATTAACCTACGTCTCTGGCCCTGACTTCTACCTTGGAATGCCAGTCTCACAGAAATTGACCATGCAACAATGGATCCTCGGATCTGAAAGGGACTTCACCTATGTAACATTAAGCGTACTAGGTACTGTTCTAAATAAGTTGTGTGTGTATACATATTCCTCACAGTAGTGATATTAGGTAGGCATAGAACTGTTATCCTGATTTTACAGAATCTGAGGCCTAGGGAGAATAAATAATATATCCAAGTTAAACAGTTACTGAGAAGCTAAAATCAGACAAGCAGGGATCTAAAATTTTTGCTCTCAATCACTATAACATAACCACCTTTTAAATCCAAATCTTTCATTTTATAGAAGAAAAAACAAGCCAAGTGCTCTTTCTGCTATACTACATGGCTTTACTTTCTAACTGCCATTAAATCTCTTAGAGGTCTCCTAGTTCCTGAAACTAAACAATGCAAAACTAAACTCATCAGTTTTTCTAATAAAACAACTTCTCTGCTTTTCCTCCATTGCTTAATAGTTTCATCACCCAAGTCACTTAGGCTCAAAATCTAACAGTCCATTTTTGGACTTTTCTCTCCTTCCCCAACCAGTTGCTTCACAGTAGCAATTCCATTTGTTCCCTACTCTCTCAGACCTCCACCACCTGCACCAGTCCTTCATTCTCACTTGACCAAACTAATATAACACCTTCTAACAGGTTCCTAACTTAATTAATAGTTAATAATTAATGACTGATACTGAGCATTTTTTAATGCGTTTATTGGACTTTTGTATATCTTTCTTGGAGGAATATCTATTCATATCCTGTATCCATTGCTTATGTGGGTCATTTAACTTTTTATTATTGAGTTGTAAGATTATTTTTTTCTTCTTTTTTTTTTTTTTTTGTGATGGAGTCTAGCTCTGTCACCCAGGCTGAAGTGCAATGGCACAATCTCAGCTCACTGCAGCCTCCACCTCCCAGGTGCAAGTGATGCTCCCACCTCAGCCTTGCAAATAACTGGGACTACAGGCATGTGCCACCACGCCCGGCTGATATTTTGTATTTTCAGTAGAGATGGGGTTTCACCATGTTGGTTAGGCTGGTCTCAAACTCCTGACCTGAGGTGATCCGCCTGCCTCGGCCTCCCAAAGTGCTGGGATTACAGGCTTGAGCCACCATGCCTGGCCAGAGTTGTGAGATTCTTGATGTGCTCTGGGTACATGTACTTTTATCAGACATAAGATGTGCAAATAAAGTTCTCCCACTCTTTGGGTTGCCGTTTCACTTTCTTGATGATGGCAAAATATTTTTGTTTGGGGGCAAGTTTGGCATCTTCAAATGATCATTTATGATTCCAGGTAGATAAAGAAGCTTCCAGGTAAGTAGTGGTCTAATATAAAGCTCAATGCCAGGGTGACTCAGTAAGATAGTAAATCACTTTGGGAAAGTAAATTCATCTTTCCATAACCATGGTCATCATCAAATTTATTTCTCTCCTTTAGAGCTGAAAGACTTTCAGTAAAATGGGTACCAATTTACTCTCAAAATGTTTAGTGTTTATTTTCTCAGACAGTATGTAATAAATTTTTCAGCTAGTCATTCTCTTTTTATATCATGTGCAGTTTCAGAAGATATGGGACTTTTTACAGCCTCTTCTTGGGAGAAGACATTTATTCCTATATAGGTTTCACACAGATGAGGCCTCCCCCTTCTTCTTTGGTATCTGAGGAACTAATATTGTGGGCTACTGGCTTGGGTAGGCTTTTGGACAATCCAAGGTGTATTAATAGTCATATGGATTGTAACTGTGGTGGAATATGTTTCACCACATTGTGATTCCAAGCAGAAAACACTTTCTAACTCCTCTTCGTAATGCCCAAATTTATCTCTAAAATGCTTACGAAATTGGGGTCCTATGGTCTAAGTTTGTGACTTATGATAGGTAAGGGTACAGTGAATGAAAAAAAACTAAAATAGGTTGCATTCCCTCTAGTAAAAACAGATGAAATTAACAGAAAATTAAATCAGCAAAATGAAAACTATAGTTCACAAGCCAGAGCTAGGATC
Organism: Piliocolobus tephrosceles; assembly: GCF_002776525.5. Taxonomy (NCBI): domain Eukaryota; kingdom Metazoa; phylum Chordata; class Mammalia; order Primates; family Cercopithecidae; genus Piliocolobus; species Piliocolobus tephrosceles. The sequence goes on along the minus strand of NC_045442.1, from coordinate 109,598,282 downwards.
AGTTAACAGTTATGTGGTTACATATTTCTGTTCAATATAAAGAAGAATTTTCCAATTTTCTGAGCTATATAAAGTATATGTTCACATTTCTGGCATCTTCAGGTAACTCAAAAAATAAGTACTGAATCTGGAAAATAACCTTAAGTCATATTTTTCAAATTCTGGCTGTCAGTGATATTTTAAGTATTACTCTAGTAACAAAAATTATGTAACTGTGAAGTTCATTATTTTCATTTGTTAAATTTACTCTTGGTCAACTTTCCACTTGAATTTAGCCCTCATTACAAGTCAGAACTACTACAGCGTTCAAACACAAAGCATGTTCTGTTACCTGGACATTAAATAAACCACTCTGAAAAACTACTTTTTTTCTCCTCTCCCTTCTCCTCCTAAACAAGCCACCTGAAAAATGTTTCCAACTGGTAGAAAGCAGTGGTGCTCATTCTTGTTATTTCTCTAATGTCTTTAAACTTTTCTGTGGATTATCTGTCTAGATAGAAAAATATGAGATGATAATTGTGTTCATCTTAACTTTTAAAAGAGAAGGTCTTTCATTAACTGATTACCTCTATAAGCAATGTGGATAGCCATTTCCCGGGAGAAAACACGCAAAAAGACAATTGTGTGGTTTTGCAGATACTGTTACTCTACTAGTGAACACGGTAACAACATAATACATATTCTCACCCATATTATTCTCTTTTTAATGGTTTCCCCAAATTTTAAGACAAGGAGGCAATTTTAAATTGTATTAACATGTAACAGCTCAGGTATCACCATTCTATTGACTTGCTGCATTCTTAACTATACATAAGAAGGTGTTATATATAATTCAGAGTAATAAAATAAATCCTTACTAGGCAGTATGATAACATCACCAGACCACAGACTATACTATGAGCTAAACCAGTTCTTTTATGATTATCATTCATAGTATTCAAAGTGTATGTGGTTATTACTAGTAAATTAGATACAGGGTTTAAAGTAGATACTATCCTTTTGGTAAGATATAGGGCTCTGATGAGTGAGTACAAATTACAGATTCAGTATTTTTTCTAGTATTCTAGTAACAAAGAACACTTAATAGGATCCAAGACTATATAAGAATCTTAAATAGGAGATATAGAAAGAAATGGCTTCTTGTAATCTGCAAATATGCTTTGCTTTAATGAGTCACTAAAGAAGATGAAAAAGTGTTCCATTAGAGCTTAATGAGTCCTTGAATATTTCTGTGGTTCAAATATTCAAAAGGATACCTGTGAGAGTCACTGCTTGCAGAATCCCTTAGGAGCATAGCCACATAAACTCTCTCAGGACATGAAATACCTTGCTCTCACATTTATTCCCTTTTAGCCCAGCACCCTCAGGCAACCAAGTGATTTCACTTTGAAGATATTATCAGATCAAGGTATGACAAAGAACAGTGCTGCCACATATGCAGGGTTTGAAATCACGTTTTTGCTAAACCAAAAGGGCAACATGGCGTAAGAAAGAGTCAGAATGGTCTGAGTTCTAGGCCCGGGCTGACAATAACCAGTTTTGTGGCCTTCTTTATCTCTTTTTAAAACTCACATCTGTAACAAAATGATAATGTGATTTATAATTGCATAATGGTTCATTCCTATTAACAAAGTATTTTTCTAAGACTGTCACATTTCATCCCCCAACTACCTTGTAAAACTGGTATCACAGGCTGGGCACAGTGGCTCATGCCTGTAATCCCAGTACTTTGGGAGTCCAAGGCGGGTGGATCATCTGAGGTCAGGCATTCAAGACCAGCCTGGCCAACATGGCAAAACCACGTCTCTATTAAAAAATACAAAAATTAGCTGGGCATGGTGGTGTACACCTGTAGTCCCAGCTACTTGAGAGGCTGTGGCATGAGAATTGCCTGAACCTGGGAGGCGGAGGTTGCAGTGAGCCACGATGGCACCACACCACTGCACTCTAGCCTGGACAACAGAGTGAGACTCCGTCTCAAAAAAGAAAAAAAAAATGCTGATATTACAGATGAAAAAACTGACTGAAGCTCAGAGTGATCCGAGGACCTGCAAAGTCATATACTTGAGTCAGAACACCTAAGGCAGGTTTCCTTTTAAATCCTGTTTTCTTCCCACTTTACATCTTTGTCCATAAAACAAAAGGATTGCATTCATGATTTCCTTTTACTTCAAATATTGTAAGGTTCACTGGATGTCACATTATTAATGAAATATCCCAAATACCAAAGATTTATTAAGTATTCACTTAGTACATCACTGTACTGAGAATGGTAGTTTGTATATGCAAAGTATCATCCTATCCATTTCAAGAGGCTTACAATTGGGCTATTTACTTGCATATTCATTCAAGACACTGCAGATTAATTAGAACTGTGCTTATAAGAAAAAAAATCAGCTTCTTGCTTTAAAAAAGTCTTATTTATAAATCAATATTGGCCAAAGCAAGGAAACAGCAATCCAAACAGGCTTGTACACTGACAATTTGAGGGTCTGGCCTCATGTCTCAAGAAAGAGGCCAATTCTGTACTCTTAAGCTGCATTACTGCCAATTTCCCATTGTGTGGAGGCAGCCAGGATGCAAGCCCTTTGTACTTCAATTTCCCCAGTGTTCATCAGATGTATCTGCCAGTGATATTTGTCACCCTACTAATTTGCAAGGATTGAAAGAATCCAGCAGGCTTGGTAGGTATCTCGTTCCTCTCTCTCAACTATTGCCTTTGCTCCTCCCTCTTCAAGGTGTGTCCTCTGTAGAAGAAGAAAACTGAAGGAGGATATCCTCTGGTCCAAGGCCTGCAAGTATTTGTTACTCCTTTACCAGGACATTTACTCCATGTCCTTTGACAGGGGAAAGTAGGCAGTCAAAAATACAACAAAATTCTAGAGATGGCTCTAGAATTTCTTTGAAAAATAAAACTGTCTTTGTTGAACGGATAGTCTGGCAAGTGTTCCAAGTGGAAGCTGAATGCTCTCCTGACCCCCTGGGCCTAGATGGCAACTGCCATCTAGGACATCAGAGGAAAAGGCAAAGTACTCTGTAGAACACAGGAAAGAACATGGAGTCCAGGTTGAGGGTTAATCTAGAAGAGCGAAAGTGACAGGAGGAAATGGAAGGCAGAGGAAGGTGAAAAAAGAAAAGGGAGAAGGGGAAGGGAGAAAAGCAACTGGAAACAGTATGACTAAGAAGGGCACTGGACCACAGTGATATCTATAACTAGTATGTAATGTGTGGATTTTAAATTGTTTGTTATAAAGCTTTCCTCCATTTCCTCTATAAGATCACTAGGAATGTCGATCACTGTGTAAACTTCAAGCTCCATTTAACCTAGATCCACTCCTGCTCATTAATGCTTTTGGATGAGTAGATTCTTTTTTGAGAAATTCACTGTCGTATAGTACAAAGGGGACACACTAGAATACAGGGGCGTGAGGCAAGAAGAGTGCACACCTTGGGAATTAATACACATAATGGGAATATTTTCAGATTTTTCATGGACTATAGAGTCGTCGGTGGTCTTAGCTCATTGGTTCTGGATCTCTAAGAGGCAGAGAGGTCCATCTGACACCTGAGTTATAATATGATAAAGATAGTGGAAAAGAGTAATTCCAGATTGTACATTAGGTTGTTTACTATGTAAATTCAGGCATTTCATCTAACATTTGGGTGCCTTCAGATTTCCCACCCATAACAATCTCTTGAAAATTCATTTCAGACATAATGATGAGGTTTTGATTTTTTTTTTTGAGAATTTTATTTTATTTTTTAAACTTTTTATTATTATTATACTTTAAGTTCTAGGGTACATGTGCATAACGTGCAGGTTTGTTACATATGTATACTTGTGCCATGTTGGTGTGCTGCACCCATCGAGGTTTTGATTTTAAAATGGGAATATATATATACATAATACATATATATATATATATATATATTTTTTTTTTTTTTTTCTTTTTTTGAGATGGCGTCTTGCTCTGTCGCCCAGGCTGGAGTGCAGTGGCATGATCTCGGCTCACTGCAGCCTTCGCCTCCTGGGTTCAAGTGATTCTAATGCCTCAGCCTCCCGAGTGGCAGGCGTCTGCCACCACAGCGGCTAATTTTTGTATTTTTAGTAGAGACAGGGTTTCACCATGTTGGCCAGGCTGGTCTCGAACTCCTGATCTCAGGAGATCCACCTTGACCTCCCAAAGTGCTGGGATTATAGGCGTGAGCCACTGTGCCTGGACTAAAATGGGAATTTCTATCGATCCAATTACCTTCTATCCCTACTGGATATCGCTATTAATGTTATTTTCTTGGTACTAATGAAAATTATAATCTTGTTTGTTGTATAACCACTCATTAAGCTGTTTTACATATTTATATTTTATAATAAAGGAGGAAGTACGTAATAAAATCGTATTAACAACCTTATGCCAATTTATTTCAAGATTTAGTTTAATGGGATACATTCCTAGAAAAATCAAATGTTCTAAAATTTACTCAGAAGAAACAGAGTCTTGGCTGGGTGTGGTAGCTCATGCCTGTAATTCCAGCATTTCTGGAGGCCTATGCGGGTGCATCACCTGAGGTCAGGAGTTTGAGACTAGCCTGGCCAACATGGTGAAACCTCATCTCTACTAGCAGTACAAAAATTAGCCGCGCATGGTGGCGGGTGCCTGTAGTCTCAGCTACTCAAGAGGCTGAGGCAAGAGAATTGCTTGAACCCAGGAGATGGAGGTTGCAGTGAGCCAAGATTGCACCACTGCACTCCAGCCTGGGCAACAGAGGGAGATCCCATCACAAAAAAAGAAAAAAGAAGAAGGAGAAGGAGGAAGGAGGGCAAGGAGAGGAAGAGAAAAAAGAAGAAAGAAGAAAAGAAGGAAGAGGAGGAGGAGAAGGAGAAGGAGAAGAAATAGAGTTATTTGGGGAGGTGACATCAGCAAGATGGCTGACTAGAGGCCCCTAGTGCTTGTCCCTTCCATAAAGACAGCCAAAAACAAAACAATGAATAAACCACTACATTTTAACAGAAATAACTAAAGGAGAGTGCTGGAGCATGTCAAAGAAGTAACAGCAACCCTGGTGAGTGCAGAAACTCAGGACAGTCACATAAAGAACAGAAGGAAATGCCAGTCCTCTGCCACTCCATCCCCCAGCCAGGATCAGCTGGGAACCAGGTAGCCACTTCGGTCTTTGATGAAAAGGTAGGCAAGAGGATCCCAACAGCCCCCACCAACACCTTAGACACCTACAGGCCTCACCACTGGGGTCGCTTGCAGTCCTCACAGGCACTAAGCCCAGCTGAGGGAGTTGCCAAGAAGCTACACAGCTTTGCTTCCCCAGAGAAGTAGCCAATACTGTGTTCCTCCCACTGTGGCCTGCACGGTCACCATGCCACACCATCTTGGAACTGGAACTAATGCTGGAGAAGTCTTGCTCTGGGGGCTAGCAGTCATGGCACCCCTTCATCCCTGAGGCTAACCCCCCATCAAAGCACCTTTGCTCAGTGGTCTGACATCCCCAAGTGGCTCAGCTGTGAGTACCTTTCCCTGTGGAATCAAGCAGTGGTGGAACTGCCACCCCCCACCTCCCATCACCTTGGGCTGGAGCTTAAGCACCGTTTCTCCCTCCTGAGGAAAGGGTGCTTTGACAGAACAGCTCCATTTACCTCTGTCAGCTGCGGCTGTGCTCTGCCCCTACAGGCCTGAGCTGGAACTGTGTACTGCCTCCACTGGAAAGAGGGCTTTGCTGGAGCCCTGCATCCATGGTGCCGGGGCTGCCTGGGCAGTCACACCCCTGTAGGCCAGAGCTATAGCAGCACGTTGCCCCCTAGGGAACTCATGCCTTGGCTGAGCTGAGAAGCTGTGCATCCCAGGGCTAACCTGATGTACTACCCTTTATCTCATGGAAACAGAGCAGTGGCTAAGCTCAGATACCCTACCCTACAGGCCAAACAACTCCAGTACCCTGCTTCTCTGGAGTTGGACCAGCACCTTAGAGTCGGGGCTGTTAAGACACCTCCCTGTTTGGGGAGGAGTGTTATCGCTCTGCCATTTTCTGCCCCTCATGGTCCAAACGACAGCTATGCTCAGCCATTCTGGGCTACTTGCTGCCACTGCACTTGGACTCACAGAGACTGAAACACTGCTGAGCCCCACCATCCCAGATTGTAGAGTTACCACAACATGGTGCCTCACATCCAGCAACCTGAGTTGTCACTGAGCCCTACTGGTTCAGGCTCCTGAATCAAAGCCATATCCTGGCCTAGGCTCAAACCTCCAGAGCACACCTTCTTCCCCGGAGTCAGGCCAGAGCTGTGAACTGCTCCCCAGGGGTAGCATCACAGCTACAACCTGACCTCCTGGACATCAGCTGCTAGAAGGTGCCTCAAAGTCACAGATGCTAGCACTAAGAGCAACCTACATCCAACCCTGCCACAGAGAGCAAGCTTGCACCCCAAGACCCTGGTGTCATAATAAGGTTCATAAGACCCTGAGCTTAGGACTCCAGCCCCAGAGATGCCCTGAGCACCCACACCTGGAATTTAGCCACTGTGGCAGCTGCTTGTAGGCCATGCCAGATCTGACAGCAAGAGGGATCCCCCCGTGGCTAAGTTTCCTCACTGTGGGGAAGTTGAGAAAAGGACTCCAAAAGCCCCTGCTACCAAGGAATTAACAACCTATGCTACTGCTGCTGCCACAACCACAAATGTCTACAACCTAGACCACTGAGGCATTCACATTTACTACTAACGTTGAATATAGATGAAGAAGCTGCACAGAGACTATACCATTGCACCTATGTGGAAAGAGTTACCACTCCCTCCCCAACTGGTACTGTAAGACCCAGATGCAAGTTTTTCTCTACGTATGAAAGCCACTCTAGAAAGTTTGGAAGAGGCTATTGTTTCACAAGATGCACAGACATCAATACAGGGACATAAGAAATATGAAAATCAAGGAAATATGACATCACAAAAGGAACACGACTCTTCAATAACAAACCCTAATGACAAGGAAATCTATAAGTTGCCAGTATAGAAATTAAAAAGTAATGATTTTAAGGAAACTGACCAAGCTATAAGAATGTACAGATAGATAATTCAACAAAACTAGGGAAAAAAAATCAGGATACAAATTAGAAATTCAACAGAGATAAATATCATGAAAAAGAATCAAACAGAAATCCTGCAGTTGAAGAATTCAGTGAATAAAATAAAAAATACAGCCATGTGTGGTGGCTCATGCCTATAATCCCAGCATTTTGGGAGACCAAGGTGGGTGGATGTTCAAGCCAGGAGTTCAAGAGCAGCCTGGCCAATATGGTGAAACCTTGCCTCTACTAAAAACACAAAAATTAGCCGGGCATGGTGGTGCATGCCTGTAATCCCAGCTACTTGGGAGGCTGAAGCATGAGAACTGCTTGAATCCAGGAGGTGGAGGTTGCAGTGAGCCGAGACTGACCCACTGCACTCCAACCTGGGCAACACAGCGAGACTCCGTCTTAAAAAAAAAAAAAAAAAAAAGACAGCTTAAGTAGCAGACTTGATCTAACAGAAGAAAAAAAAAATCTCTGAGAGTGAACACAGGTCATTTGAAATTACCCAGTTAGAGGAAAAAAAAAAAATCAAAAAAGAGTAAAAGAAAAAGCTTACAAGACTTATGAGACACCAGGAAGTGAGTAAGTGTTCACATTATGGAAGTTCCAGAAGAAGAAGACATGGAAAAAGGCATAAAAACACCTATTTAATCAAGTAATAGTTGAAAACTTCCAAAATCTGGGGCATCCAGAGACCCCCAAATAGATTCAACTCAAAAAGATCCTCCCAGAGGCACATTATAATCAAATTTTCAAAGTCAAAGACAAAGAGAAAATTCTAAAAATGGCAAGAGAAAAATGTCAAGTTACATTTAAGAGGATACCCATTAGATTTCTCCAGAGAAACACTGCAAGGTACAAGAGAATGAATGAAATAATGTATTCAATGAACTGCCAAAAAAAAAAAAAAAAAGAAAGAAAAAAAAAAACAACCCACCAAAGAATAACATACCCAGCAAAACTATCTTTCAGAAAATAGAAAGAAAATCTTTCCCAGACTAAGAGAATTCATCACCACTACATTGGCCTTACAAGAAATGCTCAAGGAAGTCCTGCATCTGGCAGCAAAAAGATGATAACCACAATCATGAAAACACTCAGAAGTATAAAATTCACTGTTATAGCAAATAGACAAAGCAGAAAAAGGATTAAATCTTAATATTACAGAAAACCACCAAACCACAATGATAAGAGAGGAAGAAATGAAAAAAAAGATACCTAAAACAACAAGAAAACAATGAACACATAATGACAAGAGTAAGTCCTCATTTATCAATAATAACCTTGAATGTAAACAGATTAAATTCCTCACTTAAAAGATATAGACTGGCAGAATAAATTTTAAAAAATATGACCCATCTATACTATATGCTACATACAAGAAATTCACTTCACTTGTAAAGACACGTACAGACTGAAGGCAAAGGAAGAAAAACAGATACTCCATGCAAAACAAAAGTGAGAAGACATAGCTATATTTATATTATATAAAACAGACTTTAAGTGAAAAGCTGCAAAAAGAGACAAAGAAG
>NC_045442.1:109553218-109589663 GCF_002776525.5 Piliocolobus tephrosceles | reverse complement strand
ATATAAAACAGACTTTAAGTGAAAAGCTGCAAAAAGAGACAAAGAAGGTGATTATATGATGATAAAATGATCAATTTAGCACGATGTGAGTATATATGCACAGTTGTGAATATCTATGCACCCAATATTGGAGAACCCAGATACATAAAAACAAGTATTATTAGATCTAAAGGGAGAGATAGACTCCAATACAATAACAGTTGGGAACTTTGACACCCCACACTCAGCAGTGGACAGATCATTCAGACAGGATATCAACAACAAGAAAACACTGAATTTGAATTGCATCTTAGACCAAATGGAACTAACAAACATTTACAGAACACTATCCAATACAGCTACAGAATACACATTTTTCTCATCAGCTCATGGAACATTCTCCAGGATAGACCACATGTTACGCCACAAAACAAGTCTCAACAAATTTTTAAAGAGTAAAAATCATATCAAGTATCCTCTCTGACCACAATGAAACAAAACTAGAAATTAATACCAAGGGAACTTTCAAAATCATACAAATATATGAAAATTAAATGTGCTCCTGAACAACATTGAACAATTAGTCAATAAAAAAATTTAAAAGAAAATTAAAAACATTCTTGAAACACATGAAATTAAAAACACAACAAATCAAAATCTACTGAATACAGCAAAAGCAATGTTAGAGGGAAGTTTATAGCCATAAACAAGGAGAAAGATTTCAAATAAATAACCTAATGATGCATTTCAAGGACTAGAAAAGCAAGAAACCAAACCCAAAGTTAGCAGAAAGAAAGGATTAATAGAGATCAGAGTAGAAATAAAATTGAAACCAAAAAACCATACCAAAGATCAATGAAACAAAAAGTTGATTTTGTGAAAAGATCAACAAAATTGATAAACCATCAGCTTAGAGTAACCGAAAGAAATGAAAAACATGGATAGTTCACCCATCATTAAAGAAATGAAATCTGTGGTCAAAAAAAAAATCTTCTTGGCCGGGCGCGGTGGCTCAAGCCTGTAATCCCAGCACTTTGGGAGGCCGAGACGGGGGGAACATGAGGTCAGGAGATCGAGACCATCCTGGCTAACACGGTGAAACCCCGTCTCTACTAAAAATACAAAAACTAGCTGGGCGAGGTGGCGGGCGCCTGTAGTCTCAGCTACTCGGGAGGCTGAGGCAGGAGAATGGCGTAAACCCGGGAGGCGGAGCTTGCAGTGAGCTGAGATCCGGCCACTGCACTCCAGCCCGGGCGACAGAGCAAGACTCCGCCTCAAAAAAAAAAAAAAAAAAAAAATCTTCTTTGTAGAGAATATCAGCCACACTTTTATTACTCAAGCACTTTCAGAGCACAGCCGCTGATGTGAATGAAATGAATATATTCCTAGAAATTACTAAAATTTAATCAAGAAGAAATAGAAAATCTGAATAGACCTATAATAACTTAAAAACAAATGAATTAGTAATTAAAAGTCTTCCCATAAGAAAAGCCAAGGCCTAGTTGGCTTCACTGGCGAATTCTATCAGATATTCAAAGAAGATATAACAGCAAATGTTCACAAGCTTTCAGAAATTAGGGGAGGAAGGAACACTTTCTACTCATTCTATGAGGCTAGCATTACCCTGATATCAAAGCCAGGCAAAGACATCACAAGAAAACTATAGACCATTCGCTCTCATGAACACAGAAACAAAAATCCATAATAAATTATTAGCTAACCTTGGCCAGGTGCGGTGGCTTATGCCTGTAATCCCAGCACTTTGGGAGGCTGAGGCGGGTGGATCACTTGAGGAGTTTGAGACCAGCCTGGCCAACATGGTGAAACCCTGGTCTCTACTAAAAATACAAAAAAGTTAGCCAGGCATAGTGGCAGGTGCCTGTAATCCCAGCTGCTCTGGAGGCTGAAGCAGGAGAATTGCTTGAACTCAGGAGGCGGAGGTTGCAGTGAGCTGAGATCGTGTCACTGCTCTCCAGTCTGGGTGACAGAGTGAGACTCTATCTCAAAAAAAAAAAAAAAAAAGTTAGCTAACCAAATCCAGCACCATATAAACTTGTATATACAACATGATCAAGTGGGAATGTAAGGTTGGTTTAACATCCAAAGATCAATTTATATAATATGTCGTATTAATAAAACACAGGATAAAAATCATGTGATCATCTCAATAGATGAAGCAAAATCATGTGACAAAATCTAATGTCTATTCATGATAAAAACTCTCAAGCTAGAAATAGAAGGGAAGTTCCTCAGATAAAAAGCATCTATTAGCCCGGGCACAATGGCTCACGCCTATAATCCCAGCATTTTGGGAGGCCAAGGAGGGCAGATCATCTGAGGTCAGTAGTTCAAGACCAGCCTGGCCAACGTTGTGAAACCCTGTCTCTACTAAAAATACAAAAATTAGCTGGGCGTGGTGGTGAATGCCTGTAATCCCAGCTATTTGGGAGGCTGAGGCAGGAGAATCACTTGAACGCGGGAGGTGGAGGTTGCAGTGAGCCTAGATTACGTCATTGCACTCCAGCCTGGGCGACAAGAGCAAAACTCCATATTGGGGGTGGGGGTGGGGGCGGGAAAGAAAATCATCTATGAAAAACCTGCAGCTAAATTCATACTTAACGGTGAAAGACTGAACGTCTTCCCTCCATGATCAGGAATGAGGCAAGTATGCCTGCACTCACCACTTCTGTATAATATTGTACTAGATGTTTTGGCCAGTGCAACAAGACATTAAGTAAATAAATGGACTGAAGGCATCCAGATTGGAAAGGAAGAAGAAAAACTTTTTATCCACAGAACTATTAAACTATCAATGTTAGTTAAGTCCACAGGCTCCAAAACCAGTATATAAAAATCCACTGTCTTTCTACACACCAGCAATGGACAATTGGAAAGTGTAATTAAGAAAACATTCTGGCTGGACGCAGTGGCTCACATCTGTAATCCCAACACTTTGAGAGGTCAAGGCAGGAGGATCTCTTGAGCTCAGGAGTTCGAGACCAGCCTGGGTGAACATAGTGAGGCCCTGTCTTTATAAATAAAAAATTAAAACATGAGCTGGCATGGTGATCCATCCCTGTAGTCCCAACTACTGGGAAGGCTGAAGTGGGCGGATTTGTTGAGCCTAGGAGATCAAGGCTATAGTGAGCAGTGGTCACACTACTGCATCCCAACCTGGGCAACAAAGTGAGACTCTGTCAGAAAATAAATAAAAATGTAAATAAGTCAATAAAACAATTCTGGCAGGGCAAGGTGGCTCATGCCTGTAATCCCAACACTTTGGGAGGCTAAGGCGGGAGGATTGCTTGAGGTCAGGAGTTTGAGACTGGCCTTGGTAACATAGTGAGATTCCATCTTCACAGAAAAAAAATTAGCTGGGTGTGGTGGTATGCACTTCTAGTTCCAGCTATTTGAGAGGCTGAGGTATGAAGATTCCTTCAGCTAAACAGTTCAAAGTTTCAGTTATCTATGATCACGCCACTGCACTCCTGGGCAACAGAGTGAGTGCCTATCTTTCAAAAAAAAAAAAAAGAGAGAGAGAGGAAAAAGAAAACAATTCTCCATAAGCTGAAAAAATACTACATTTAATAAAAAACAAACCAGATTTGCATACTGAAAACACTGTAAGACAGAACTCTTAAAAGCTCTAAATAAATGAAAGACATTTCATGTTCATGAATTTGAACATCGATGGCAGTTCTCTCCAAATTGATCTATAGATTCAATGCAAATGAACATCCATGAGCAAAAAGAAAAAAATGAACTTGACCCTTACATCTCCTTAAACACAAAAAATCAACTCAAAATGGATCTCAGACCTCAATGTAAGATCTAAAACTATAAAACTTCTACGAAAATATAGAAGAAATTCTTTGCTATCCTGGGTTAGGCAAAGTTCTTAGGTATAACACTAAAAAGCATAATCTATAAAAGAAAAAAACTGATAAACTGGACTTTACTAAAAGTAAACTTTTGTACTTCATATGACACCATTAAAAAAAAATAAAAAGACAAACCACACAGTAGGAGAACATATTTGCAAATCATATATTTGATGAAAGACTTGAGTCCAGAATATACAGGTTGAGTATACCTTCTCCAAAATGCTTGTGACCAAAAGTGTTTCAGATTTCAGATTTATTTGGATTTCGTAATATCTGTATTCTATTTACCATCTGAGCATTCTGAATCTGAAAACCTGAAATCTGAAATGTGCCAATAAGCATTTCCTTTGAGTGTCATCGTGGTGGTCAAAAAGTTTTGGAATTTTGAGCATTTCAAATTTCAGGTTTTCAGATTTAGGATGTCTAACCTATATATAAAGAACTCTTATGACTCAATAATTAAGGGAAAACAACCAAATTAAAATATGGGCAAAAATTATGAATAGGTATTTCACTAAATAAGACATAAGAATGGCTAATAAGCACTACACAGAATAATATTCATGGCAGTATTATTCTAATAGCACCAAAGTGGAAATAAGACAAATGACCAATTAGTAGAAAACAAATAAAATGCGGTATTTATCCAAATATTGAATAATATGAAGAAATGAACTGTTGATACATGCTACAACACAGATGAACTTCAAACAACACAGATGAACTTCAAATACAACACAGATGAACTTCAAATACCTTTTGCCAAGTGAAAGAAGCCATATGTGAAAAGACTAAATACTGTAAGATACCATTTAAATGTAATTTCCTGAAAAGAAAATAGATCAGTGTAGCCTGAGAGAACAGAAGACTAAATACTATAAGATTCCATTTAAATGTAATTTCCTGAAAAGAAAATAGGTCAGCATAGCCTGAGAAAACAGGAGTGGGAAATGACTGCTAATGGGATTGAGGGAACACTTCAGGTGATGAAAATGTCTAAAACTGGATTATGGTGATTTCACAACTCTACAAATTTACCAAAATAACATGAGATTTACTCTCTTAAATCAGGTATACAGTATAATACTGTTAACTATATGCACAACATCCTACAGCAGACCTCTAGAACTTACTCATCTATATTACCAAAACTTTAAATCCATTAAACAACTCTCTATTTCTCCCTCGCTTCAGCTCCTGGCAACCACCATTCTACTTTTTGCTTCTGTGAATTTGGTTATTTTAGATATCTCATAAAAATGGAGTCATGTAGTATCTGTCCTTATAGATTTTTTCACTTAGCATAATGTTCTCAGGGGTTCATCCCTATTTTCACATATGGTGGGGTTTCCTTTTTTTTGAGACAGAGTCTCACTCTGTCACCCAGGCTGGAGTGTAGTGACATGATCTTGGCTCGCTGCAACCGCCACCTCCTGGGTTCAAGCGATTCTCCTGCCTCAGCCTCCCAAGTAGCTGGGATTACAGGCATGCACCACCACGCCCAGCTAATTATTGTATTTTTAGTAGAGACGTGGTTTCACCATGTTGGCCAGGCTGGTCTCAAACTCCTGAGCTCAGGTGATCTGCCCACCTTGGCCTCCCAAAGTACTAGGATTACAGGTGCCAGCCACCACACCCGGCCATTCCTTCTATTTCATGAATGAATAATATTCTATTATATGTCTATACTACATTTTTCTCTAGCCATTCATCCATCAATGGACATTTAGGCTATTTCCATGTCTTGGCTACTGCGCATAATGGTGTAACAAACGTGGGAGTGCAGATACCTTTTGGAGATCTTGATTTCACTTCTTTTGGATATATATCTAGAAGTTTTTCTAGAATTGCTAGGTCATATAATTCCATTTGTAACTTTTGTAGGAACCTTCATAGTGTTTTTTTTTTTTTTTTTTTTGAGACGGAGTTTCACTCTTGTTGCCCAGGCTGGAGTGCAATGGCACGATCTCGGCTTACCGCAACCTCCGCCTCCCAGGTTCAAGCAATTCTCCTGCTTCAGCCTCCCTAGTAGCTGGGATTATAGACTTGTGCCACCACGCCCAGCTAATTTTGTATTTTTAGTAGAGAAGGAGTTTCTCCATGTTGGTCAGGCTGGTCTTGAACTCCTGACTTCAGGTGATCCGCCCGCCTTGGCCTCCCAAAGTGGAGGCCTGGGATTACAGGTGTGAGCCACCATGCCCGGCCAGTGTTTCTGTAACAACTGTACCATTTCACTTTCCCAGCAACAGTGTACAAGGGTTCCAATTTCTCTACATCACTGCCAACACTTTTTTTTTTTTGATGATGGCTGTCCTAAGAGATGTGAAGTATCTTACTGTCATTTTGATTTGTATTTCCCTAATCATTAGAGATGTTGAGCACCTTTTCATATAGCTGTTGGCCATTTCTATGTCTTCTTTGTAGAAATGTCTTTTGAAATCCTTTGTCCATTTAAATATCAGGGTTTTTTCTGCTCTTGAACTGCAGGAATTCCTTACATATTTTGGACATTAACACCTTATCAGATAAATGGTTTGTAAATATTTTCTCCCAGTGAATGGTTTGTCTCTTCACTCTGTTAATTGTTTACTTTGCTGTACAGAAGCTTTTTAGTTTGATAGTCCCACTTCTTTATTTTTCATTTTGTTGCTTGTGTTTTTGGTGTTATAATCCAATAAATCACCGTGAAGACCAATGTCATGAGGGCTTCTCCTATGTTTTCTTCTAGGCATTCTGTGGCTTCAGGTCTTACAGTTAAGACTTTAATCCATTAAAAAAATTTTTTTTTGTATGGTGTAAGGATCCAGTTTCATTCTTTTGCATGTGGACATTCAGTTTTCCAAGCACCATTTTGGTGAAAAGACCATTCTTTCCCCATGTGTATTCTTGGCCCCCTTTTGAAGGTTAGTTGACTCTATCTGTGTGGGTTAATTTCTGGGTTCTCTTTTCTGTTCCATTGGTCTATGTGTCTGTCTTTATGCTAGTACCATACTGTTTTAATTACAATAACTTTGTAATATATGTTGAAATCAGGAAATGTGGTATCTCCTTTCTCAAGGTTGCTTTGGATATTGGGGGTCCTTTGTAATTCCAGACACACTTTAGGATTGGTCTTCCTAGTTCTGTAAATCAATAATTTTTTTAAATATAAAAATTTAAAACAAATGAGTGCTATGGTTTGAATGTGTCCTCCAAAGTTCATTTGTTGGAAACCGAATCCCCAGTGCAATAGTGTTGAGAGGTAGGACCTTTAGGAAGCAATTAGCTCAGGAGGCCTCTGTCCTCATGAATGGGTTAATGCCCTTATGGTGGAAGTGGGTTATTGCAGGAGTGGAGTCCTGATAAAAGGTTGAGTTCAGCCCCCTTTCTTTTTTTTTTTTTTTGAGACGGAGTCTCGCTCTGTCGCCCAGGCTGGAGTGCAGTGGTGTGATCTCGGCTCACTGCAAGCTCCGCCTCCCGAGTTCATGCCATTCTCCTGCCTCAGCCTCCTGGTAGCTGGGACTACAGGCGCCCACCACCATCACCAGCTAATTTTTTTGTATTTTTAGTAGAGATGGGGTTTCCCCGTGTTAGCCAGGATGGTTTTGATCCCCTGACCTCACGATCTGCCCACCTTGGCTTCCCAAAGTGCTGGGATTACAGGTGTGAGCCACCGCACCCGGCCCCCCTTCCTTTCTTTTTCCCTTGTGTGTTGTGTGCTCTCTTGTCCTTTTTTTTTTTTTTTCTGAGATGGAGTCTTGCTCATCACCCAGGCTGGAGTGCAGTGGCGTGATCTTGACTCACTGCAAGCTCCGCCTCCCGGGTTCACGCCATTCTCCTGTCTCAGCCTCCTGAGTAGCTGGGACTACAGGTGCCTGCCAACGCGCCCAGCTAATTTTTTGTATTTTTAGCAGAGACGGGGTTTCACCGTCTTAGCCAGGATGGTCTCGATCTCCTGACCTTTGTGATCCACCCGCCTCGGCCTCCCAAAGTGCTGGGATTACAGGCGTGAGCCACCGCGCCCGGCCCTCTCTTGTCCTTCTGTGTTCTACAGTGGGAGGACACAGGAAGAAGGCCCTTGCCATATGCGGGCCCCTTGACTTCTCAGCCTCCAAAACTGTAAGAAATCAGTCTTAGTTCTTTGTAAATTATCTACTCTCAGGTAGTCTGTTACACCAGCACAAAACAAACTCAGGCAATGAGGTAGGCCTATATATACTGTCATGAAAAATATTCAAAGACAAATGTTTTGTTTCTTTACATTTTAAAAAGTCATTTTTAAAAATCAAGGTTATGCATGTACATAGCTTTTTAACAAAAGCAGTACACAAGGTCTTATAACAAAAAACAATGCACCTTACACACACAGGCAATCATGTCCATTCACAATTCTTCTGAAGGTTACAAGTATACATTGCTAGTTAACATGCCTTTGTATACCACATCCTGCATCTAATCTCTTTCCCACCTCTACCAACAACCTCTAGTCCAAACCACCATTGTGTTCTGCAGGGACAACCGAAATAGCCTCTTACCTGGCCTTCCTTCCTGCTTTCACAATTCCCCACCAAGCAGTCAGAACAATGCTTTTAGATCACTGCACTCCTTTACTCAAAATCTTCCAGTGCTTTCCCACTCGCTCAGGGTAAAATCCAAAATTTTCACCTTGGCCAACAAGGACCGATACGGCCTGGTCTTCCACTACTTCTCAGACTCATTTCCTGTAATCTTCTTCTCCTACTCATGTCTTAGCCATATGGACCTCTTTGCTGGGCCTTGCACACCCCAGACATACTCTTGCCTCCAGGCCTTTGTAGGTGCAAATCTCTAACAGCAATGCTCCTTCTCAGACAACCTTGCTCCTTCACTTGCTTTGTACCTCTGCTCAAATACTAGCTCAAATACTACCTCTCGGAGAGGACTTTCCTCAGAACCCTATTTTAAAATGCAGCTCCATCAGTGTCTATCTGCTTACTCTGCTTTATTTTTCTTCATGTTACTTGTCACTATCTAAGAATTTTCTTTTATTGCATTCATTCAGGTTCTTTATAGCCTGTTTCTCCATAGCTCCTTAGGGAAACTATCTTTGCTTGCATGGCTGCACACATATTAGTATTCTACCTTAGTGGGAGGGAAAAATAAATAAGAGCTCATATGAACACACATTACTTTATGTTCTCCTGAAAAGAAATTAGTGATACAGCCATATCAGAGCTTGGGAGGCTTGGGAATGCAGTGTCGTTGGGCACGTATGTGCCTGACCAACAATCTACTGCTAGAGAAGGAGAGAACTTACTTTGGTGAACAACATGCCACAGTCCTCCACAATGTGTGGATTTTAAAAACTGAAAAATAATCTGTAAAACATCTAAAATGTTTAAAATATAAAAAGCCATCATGTAAGATATTACATAATTATGACCTGGTAAATATTATTCACCACTGAAACAAGTGCTCTTTCTACCAATCTACTTTTTAGTACAATTAAACTTAAACTATGTCTCCTTACATCTGGTTTTCCTGTTCTGTGTGGAATTTCTGGTTGCTTTTTACTTTTTGTTGTTGTTGTTGTTGTTGAGACAAGGTCTCACTCTATCACCCAGGCTGGAGTGCAGTGGCATGATCATGACTCATTGCAACCTCGATCTCCTGGGCTCAAGTAATCCTCCTGCCCCAACCTCCCAAATAGCTGGCACACAGGTGTGTGCAACCATACCCGGCTAATTTTTCTTTTCTTTTTTTGTAAAGATGAAGGTTTCCCTATGTCACCCAGGCTGGTTGCAAACTCCTGGTCTCAAGCGATCCTCCTGCCCTGGCCTATCAAAGCGCTGGGATTACAGGCATTAGTTGCTGCACTTCGCCTATTTTTTTTCTTTTCCACATTTAAACATATGAATTTTTCCAAGTTCTCAGCCATACTATCTATTCTATGAAACCTCCCTCCCTTCCAGGGTCCCTGCCATGCAGTTCTTAGTTCTCCTGATTCACCATTTCTTGGATCCCATGTTGTCCTCTTCGATTTATTCCTTTTGTTGCTGGAGTACGACCTCAGGAAAATTTCTAGGAAAGGGTATGAGTTCTCACCCCATGTATTTACCATCACACTTGGTCAGTTCTAGATTCAGAACCATTTCCCCTCAGCACTGTGAAGGCACTGTTCCCTCATTCCCCAGAATCTAGTGTTGCTGAGTGACCTGTGTCATTCCAATTTCCTTTACTTTGGAGACATCTTATCCACAGAAAGTTTAAATATCTGAGTATGCTCTGTGTTCATAAATATCCCCAAGATCTTTTCCATGTCTCCTCTTTGATTTTGAGAGACTCTTACAAAGTGGTCTCAGGTGTCCCCACATCCTGAAAACTTAACTGTATTATTTACCGAACAATGATCTCACCTCTGTTTTCTCTGTCCCACACTAGAACTCTGTTTTCTCTGTCCCACACTAGAACTCCTCATCAGATGTGGACCCCTTGTACTGAGTCCCTGTGTTTTCTTTTGCAAGTAACAAAAATCAGTACTATAACACTTTTCACTTGATGGGCAATGGTGAAAAATGTAGTGTTCGGTTTTTACGGGACTATGAAGTGACCTCTCATATACCACTAGTGGGAATGTGTATTGTTATAACCTCTCTGCAGGCCAATTTCAGAGCCCTCAGAGGCTCTAAAAACATTCATATTCTTGAACTAAGCATCTTCTAGGAATGCAATCTCTACTTCTAGGCACACAGGCTAATAAAAAAGATATGAGTGAAAAGACAATTTTTAAAAACACCATGTCCATCTCAATGAAATAGCAAAAAAAGGAAGCAATTTAAATGTCAATCAATAGGATATTCTTTAATGATATCATAGCAGCATGGTCTATCATGTAACTGTAGAAAAATGATGTGGATCTTATCTATTGCCATGAAAGATGCTCATGGTCTAGAGCTATGTGAAAAAGACAGAAAGTAGATTACTCCTATTAAAATTATACATATTCATACATCTATACAGAAACACTAGTCTCTAGAATGATATAAAACAATGTTTATACATTGTTTATGCAATGTTATACAAAAATGTTCACAGAGATCTCTTTGAAATTATGGTTGATTAGAAACAAATTTAGCTTAAGTGTATTCTTTGACGTTTTGTTTTTGCTATGAACATAGAGTTTTATCAAAAAAGGGTTAATGATGTAAGTCTCTAGACAAGTTTAAAGTATCTTCCATACAAACATCAACAAAGCAGGCCGGGCGCGGTGGCTCAAGCCTGTAATCCCAGCACTTTGGGAGGCCGAGACGGGCGGATCACGAGGTCAGGAGATCGAGACCATCCTGGCTAACACGGTGAAACCCCGCCTCTACTAAAAATACAAAAAATTAGCCGGGCGAGGTGGTGGGCGCCTGTGGTCCCAGCCACTCGGGAGGCTGAGGCAGGAGAATGGCGTGAACCCAGGAGGCAGAAGTTGCGGTGAGCTGAGATCCGGCCACTGCACTCTAGCCTGGGCGACAGAGCAAGACTCCGTCTCAAAAAAAAAAAAAAAAAAACAAAGCAGAATTAACCAGAGGTAAAAACACGTAAGTATGGAATCAAAATATGTGATCTTGTCCCAGTTCTACTAACAGCTGTGTCACCTTGAACAAATAACTTAGAAGCAGTTTACTCAGCTGTAAAACAGGGAAAAATAATGGTTGCCTATTTACTTCACAGTGTTGTTGTGAAAAACCAAATAAAAGTATATTTAAATGTTTTGAAAAGGCCGGGCGCAGTGGTTCACACCCGTAATCCCAGCACGTTAAGCGGCAGAGGCAGGCAGATCACCTGAGGTCAGGAGTTCAAGACTAGCCTGACCAACATTGAGAAACTCTATCTTTACGAAAAATACAAAATTGGCAGGGCGTGGTGGCACATGCCTATAATCCCAGCTACTAAGGAGGCTGAGGCAGGAGAATCGCTTGAACCTGGGAGGCGGAGGTTGCAGTGAGCTGAGATCGTGCCATTGCACTCCAGCCTGGGCAACAAGAGTAAAACTCTGTCCCCCCCCAAAAAAAGTTTAGAAAAGTGTTAAATACTAAAAAAAGAATGATGCAATAATCATTATTATCACCAAAGCAATTACAAATAGAAATGTTGGTTTGCTACAGAATGGGAGAAAGTATTTGCATCTGGCAAAAGTCTAATATCCAGTATCGATAAGGAGCTGAAATAATCCCATTAAAAAGTGGGCAAAGGACACGAATAGACACTTTTTGAAAGATTATATACATGCAGCCAACAAGCATATGAAAAAACTCAATCACTGATCATTAGAGAAATGTAAATCAAAACCATAATGAGATACCATCTCACACCAGTCAGAATGGCTATTATCAAAAAGTCAAGAATAACAAATGCTGGCAAGGTTGCTGAGAAAAGAGAATTCTTATACACTGCAGGTAGGAGTGTAAATTAGTTCAACCATTGTGGAAAGCAGTATGGTGATTCCTCAAAGAGCCAAAAGCAGAACTACCCATTCTTTGACTCAGCAATCCTATTACTGTACATATACCCAGAGGAATGTAAATCATTCTACCATAAAGACACATGCATGTGAACATTCACAGCAGCACTATTCACAATAGCAAAGGGATGGAATCAACCTAAATTCCATTAATGATAGATAGTATAAAGAAAATGTGATTATATATACACCACGGAATACTAGGCAGCCGTAAAAAAGAATAAGCTCATGTCTTTCATGGGAATCTCAAAAGACAGAGTTGGAGAGGGTACCATCCTTAGCAAACTAACGCAGGAACAGAAAACCAGATACCACATGTTCTCACTTGTAAGTGGGAGCTAAATGATGAGAACTCACCAGCACAAAGAAGGAAACAACAGACACTGGGGCCTACTTGAGGGTGAAGGGTGGGAGGAGGGAGAGGAGCAGAAAAAATAACTATTGGGTACTAGGCTTAATACCTGGGTGATGAAACAATTGTTTTTTTTTTTTTTTTTTTTTTTTTTTTTTGAGACGCAGTCTCGCTCTGTCGCCCAGGCTGGAGTGCAGTGGCCGGATCTCAGCTCACTGCAAGCTCCGCCTCCCGGGTATATGCCATTCTCCTGCCTCAGCCTCCCGAGTAGATGGGACTACAAGCGCCCGCCACCTCGCCCAGCTGGTTTTTTGTATTTTTTTAGTAGAGATGGGGTTCCACCGTGTTCGCCAGGATGGTCTCCATCTCCTGATCTCGTGATCCGCCCGTCTCGGCCTCCCAAAGTGCTGGGATTACAGGCTTGAGCCACCACGCCCGGCCAGGTGATGAAATAATTGTACAACCAGCCCCCGTGACACGAGTTTACCTGTATAACAAACCTGCACATGTTTTCTAAAATTTAAATATCTTTAAAAGTTGTAAGGTTGAGAGGGTAAGAGAAGAAAGAGAGAGGAGTATGACATGTGGCTCAGACCAAGAAAACTGCTATAGCAGGAAACTGGTAAGGGGACAGTGAGGATGAAGGCAGAAAAACCAAAAGGACAGTCCTTATCATGTTTACAATTTTGTGTAGGGCTAGCCTGACTCTAAAAGTAATAGCAATATATTTGCCAAGATAATAGCTATATATTTAGTTCACTGATATAAAGCATAATGCTTATTTTCGATTGAAGAGTCCACTTATGTATTTTTGAAACCAGTATAACAGCAATATATAAATTTCCCCCAATAGGAATCTCCTTGTGGTTGAGCTATGGAAATGAAATTGGGAATTTTATGATTTTCCCTCCTCCTCTTCACTTGCATAATGGGCTACTTATATAACTACACACCGCTTACACCTCACACTATGGCACTAAGCTAATTATAAAAGCCTGTTTAAATCTAGCCACCTGTCTTTTGTTTTGCTGCCTACCTGGGCCTTTTCCAAACAGGCAGAAAAATCTCCTATCAGTCTGTTATCACAACCAGAATGCAAGAGATTAGTGACCAGGGAGAGAAGCAGAATCAGTTTACAGCCTTTCAGGCAAGAGAATAGCATTACTTCACAAGCAAGAAATCTGGGGCCCCCTGAACTTAATTTAGGAAACCTGTAAATCATCATGTTAAAGTTGGTTTTACATGCGAGACAGTTTTTGTTTCCTCTGTTATTTTTACAATTTGAGTGTCCTTTGTGATTACCAAAATTATTTGCTGAAAGGCATATATGAACATTTAAAATATTAAATCCACAATAAAGTAGGTCTTACAGTTTAGGTATATTTGAATTAAAATACACTCAGTGTCAATTTTTTAAAAAGCTTAAAAAAAATTGCTTGTATTTATCCAGAGCACAATTTAGCAATCTAATTCTGCTAATTATGACAATTAATACACTTAATTTCTTTCTTAATTGAGGAATAAAAAGGTTTTTAACTGTAACCCGACAACCCAAATAAAGAATCATATAAATCTCACCACTGGCACACACTCACCTCTCTCCCAAAAGGTCAATTGTTTCTTGAAGGAAAGAGAACTAAGCCTGAAGCTACAAATTTGGCAAGGAAACCGGGTCAAAGAACAGCTGTGCAAAGTCAGGGAGAACTAGGCAGGTGATCAGGTCAGTATGCAGAGGTTCTGATGACACTCAATTGAACCTGGCTTCTTTTTCATGATTGAATACTTAATGAAAACAAATCTAATTAACACCATAAGCCAAAAACAGGCACAAGCGGTCTTTTTAAAGTGTGGTTAACTTTCACTTAACATTATACTAGAGAAACAATATTAGCTGAACCATTTCAGCTGTTTCATGTGATTTACAAGTCATCCCTGTGAGTTACTAAAATGAGTCTACAGACACCTGTTCTCTTTTACAGAGTGATTTTCTCTGTGTGTGTGTGCGCGCGCGTGGATATCTGCATGTGTTGGGGGACGGTAGAGTTATTGAAATGAATAGTCCAGCCATTGAGATGATGCTTACAGAATGAAAATGCAGTGTGGGTCTATATATATATACTGACATAGAAGAAAAGTTATAATGGCATTTTTGGTACAACAAAAATTTAGATTTATTACATATTTATTTCCAAGGTACCTTTGTTATTATGAAAACAGAACTAATACTTGGCCAAAAAACAAAAACAAAAAACCCAAAAAACAAAAAAACACCACTTCACAATGTCAGGTTTTCCACTTCCATGATAAAGGGAAAAAATATCTATTGCAGACATGGAATCAGTCTCCCTTGGGTAAGTCTAGGGAGGAAAAAAAGGAAACATATGGGATGAATTTGAAAAAGTTTAAAAAGATGCTTTTGACTGCACCAAGACTACTCTAGTAAGTTAAGTATATACTAGCATCTATGAGGCTCTGTTGCTTATATCGTATGTATTTTTGGCATTTTTAAAATCTTCATCTTTCTCCTCTTAAAAATACGGATAAAAATTTACCAGGTTTTGGCCGGGCACGGTGGCTCAAGCCTGTAATCCCAGCACTTTGGGAGGCCGAGACGGGCAGATCACGAGGTCAGGAGATTGAGACCATCCTGGCTAACACGGTGAAACCCCGTCTCTACTAAAAATACAAAAAACTAGCCGGGCGAGGTGGTGGGCGCCTGTAGTCTCAGCTACTTGGGAGACTTAGGCAGGATGAATGGCCTAAACCCGAGAGGCGGAGCTTGCAGTGAGCTGAGATGCGGCCACTGCACTCCAGCCTGGTCGACACAGCGAGACTCCGTCTCAAAAAAAAAAAAAAAAAAAAAAAAAAATTACCAGGTTTAATGACAACAAATTAAAATATTGCTTTACTCAGTTTCCTGTCTGCCTTTAGCATCAAATGTAGAGCCTTACAGAAATATTATCTTAAAAGTTAAATGTGGTGCAGTCTTCAAAAGAGATACTACATAAGTATTACTATTATTTTTCATTAAGCCATTGAACTAAAAGTTTAGGGCCTTTTTAAACCAATGTTTTATAACCTAAAAAAATTATTTCAGTTTCTTTTCATAATCACTGTATTAACAGCAGCTATGTAATTAGAAGATCATAGTACTTAAAACATCAAAAACCATGGAATGTCTTTAATTTGGTCAGATATTTACTGATTAAGTCATTATTAACTTATCTTTTACAAACAACCTTAAAACGAGATAATAAAACACACCATCCAGTAACATAACATGTTTAGCTGAAGAAAAGTTATCCTTATGGTTCTTTTCTAGTAACTCAAGATGACTAGTCTCCTCATGAAACATAGCAAAAAAAAAAAAAAAAAAAAAAAAAAGTTACAAAATACTACAGCTATTTTCCCCTATGATCAAACTTCAACTTTAAATAAAAAATATTGCTAAACATCTTATAAAAATTCAGATTGCAGTCTTTTAAATGACCTCTACAGTAGTAACAATATTCATATATATAATTAAAAATTCTCAAAGTAGGTCCATTGCAAAAACAAAACAAAACAATACAAAACTTGACAGTACAGATCAAGTATACCTAATCCAAAAGTCTGAAAGTGCTCAAAAATCTGAAACTTGAGTGCCAACGTGACGGATTAAGGGATGTGCAACCGTAATCATTTCCTAAGTTTCTTCCTAAACTAAAAAGTGGAAGTTGATTATAGAGAGGAACTTACAGCATTTACAATAAGCTTTTTTTTGGTAGCCATGTTTAGTAATCATTTTGCAGGTTTTAAAAAACCGTCAGTATCAAAAATGGCCTAAAAGTACACTAACAGAATGGAAGGGGAAATTTAAATCTTTGCTTTCAGTAAACCTCTAAGTATTTTTGGATCTATAGGATTTATTTAAAGTAAATTTAGTAAAGAATATTTACTATCCCTTATGAAAATATCAACTGGATAAAAATAATATTTTTTCTCAATTTCAATTAAACATTTACTGCGTATTTAGTATATTACACATCAGGCACTGTGCTGGTGTGTAAAATTTCTAAAAAATTTTCTGCTCTAAATTTCCTCAATAAAAGCAGCTAAAGTGTTAAGTCAAAACCTTTCCAAGTAAGTAATTTATCTTTTAAATGTTAGGTATGGACACACAAACACAGTTTCTTCTGGTTAAACTACTTATCACACGAATAGCTGCTATCATCCTTGAAACAAAAAGGCCAACACCATTTGCATTATGGGAATATTGCTCATTTAATTAATCCAAACCACCTGTCTAAGTAGCATCGCAATCTGTACTTCAACGTTAAACAGATCCAGCTGAAATACAACCTTCCTAATTCTGATCAGTTTGAGAACTATTTTTTCCACAGTTAAAGGGGTTACTATAAACCCAAAAACTGGCATTGTTTTCCTTTGATTAGGTTACAGTAGCTTAAGTCTCTAAACACTAGAATTCCTCACACAGCTGTTAATTGTGGACCAGGGGACTGGCTCACATCTGCTTTTCACTTATTTCATTAATGGTTCACTTTCAGGTCCTAAAAGGATTGTATCCCCTCCCCAAAAATACTGTGGAACCCATCTATGTCTGCCTTCTACATAGCTGACATGTTCTGGTTTGTCTCTCTATATACAATGTAAATCTCAGTGAACTCACATCTGTCACAGATCGACCCAATTCATGGGCAATCTTTTCCCATCGACCTGGAGTCCCTCCTGGGAACTTAACCATACTTCTTGTCAGTTGGCTGAGGTCCTCTTCTGTCCATTCAGGTGCCTGCAAAACATTAAAGAAAATAAAAAAAGATAATTGGGAGAATAAAAAAGATAATTGGGAGATAATTGCTGTGAAGCAAATTATTGGCACTATGCTTTCTGTAAAAAACAATACTAAGTTGTATCTAATAGTTTCAATAAAGATTTAAGCTGCATATTTAACACCGGAATGCAAAGCTCTAGAAGCCTATTTCATTTTCCTATGTATACCAAGAAAGTATAAATACTGCAAAACCTGGTTTTGTAGACATTTTTTAAAAAAGACCATTCGGTTTTGAATTAAAGTGAGAAACCATTCTCAAAGCTTACGAAATGCATCCTTGCTATAAAATGCAGTGCTGCTCAGAAATGCCTCACGTAAAGTTACTATTAAAGGTCTCTCTTTTTTTTTGTTTTAAATACACACTTTAAAAAAAGCAAAAACAAACAAACAAACAAAACACAAGTATAAATGAAATGTGAACAAGTAAATATACTGGTCTGAAATCAGAACTGCGACAAGACACTTTTTGATCATTCTATGTAATGATGTTCAATTTTAAAATAATATTTTTTCAAGAAGTTTAGCTTGTCAAATGTTACTACATTTTTTTTTTAAACTTCGAAACAGAAATAAAATTAGAAACTCTTGTGGCCAAGACTCAAACCATCAAGTCCATGTAAAGCGGTATTTCATTTCATTTTGACCATTTCATTTTGGTCAACTTTTAGCTTTGACCGAACGATTAAACTAAATTTAAAAATACCTTAGAGATTATAAACATGCATATGCAAAAATTCTTACAGCAAACATACTCTCTGCATTTTACTCAGCACTACCAGTGGTCAAATCCCAAAGTGAGCACAGTGAAATAAATCTTTATCAAATGACAAAAAACCATGTTACAATTATTTCACATTACATTTTAGCACTTAACTATTCCCCACCAGAGGCAATAAAGCACTCTGGTATTAAACAATACTCCAGTAGCCAGCAGAGAGATTGAGGAAGCCTACCTTATTTTCCTTTAATTAAAATGAAAGAATGAAAGAAAAAGAAAGAGAGAAAGAAGAAAACCTTTGAGGCAAATACCTTTTCTAATCACCATTTCCGATAATGAACAGGCATACATCAGGCAGTTTGCATTACAGAACCATCAGCACAGAACAACAGTCAGAGGTGAGCGACCCCAGGGACTATCTCCACAGCTACAGCAAAGCTTCTCCCTGACACTAATCCTCCCTGTCATTCTCCCACTGTGCTCTAACCACACTGACATCCGCCTGCCTCACTGCAAGCTTAACGGGGCCCTTCCTGACTTTTTACTGTCTCCCCCAATCAATGGTTCAAGCGTGCTCTTTTCACCATGTCCAAATGGCAGCTTCACTCATAATCAAAGTGCATTGCCCCTGTTAAAGGGCTTTCCGAAAGGCTCTCCCATTTGCATTCATTTGCAAAGCAAACTACTTTTATTCACTTTGTTCTGCTATCAAGAATGTTCCCTGAAGCAGATAAATTGGCATAAATACAACCTGCCACTTAAGAGTCAGTAAATAATAGCCAATAGTAGGGAGGATTTTATCAATCATTCTATTTTGTATCCACTAAGAGCTGAAAGCCTCAAACATATTCATCAGTACAGCGTCTACAATACATGCATAAATTCACTTATATAAAAAGGTAGCCCACATTGGGTCTGGTCGGAATTTCTTTGATATTTAATGAATATCAGAAATCTAATTATTCATATCAGATGACTTGAAAATTTACACAGAGGGTTTTTTCTTTCTCCTTGTCTTTATTTAAGGAAAAAAGTATTATTCTTATTCAGCTACTATTTAGAGAAATATAATTGGATTTTAAAGGAAATCATAGCTTTATTGCTAAAAAGCTTTAATAAGTAGACCAATTAGTTTCAGAAATGCAAAAGACTTAAGTTTAGGCAGAATTTAAATAAGCTTACAGTAAAAGATGTCATCAAGAGCGTGAAGTTGATCACTGCATAAAGATATATACTGATCAAATCATATAGTATGTACAAAATCACACTAAATCAAATTATCTAATTTCTATGTTATTTTAACATTTTTGGAGCAAAAAAAATTGTCTACAATGTCTAAAATATAAATCATTGTTTCATATAGTAAACTAAGTCTTTAAAATAATTTCTGTTTTTAACAGATCGGCTTCCCAAATACTCTCTGCATATATAAACATTGGCATTAAAAACAAATCTGATTTTAATTAGACTAATGAGAGTGTAAAAATATAGTACTTTTCTGAAAAATAAAAATTGTATATAAAGTATTTGGACTGAATTCCTGAAAAATCACCTACTGCTATGACAGTCTTAAGTTTCATAGTTCTTTTATGGCCATAATTTTTATTATTAATATTTTTAAAGAGGCTTGATAGTGACTAGGCCATAATCTGAAATCTGAGAGAACCCTTTTAGCAATGCATTATTCTCCCTCCTACAGCTGTAAGGCACTTCGGTGAATGTGTAATTCCTTGGCAATAGTTAGTTGTGTCTTTAGAAGCAACAGAGCCTCCTGTGATCCAGCTACTACAGCAGCCATGAGGGTGGCCATGGTGTGAATATATTCTCCCTGTTCTAATCTGGAGCCAACTGTAGCTGTGAAAGTCAAATGAATGCATAAGCATACTGCTTTGCCACTTAAAACCATGTGTGTCCAATACTACCGAAACACTGGGCCAAATATTCATCTCTACAGTAAAGTAATGGAAGACACCACATGGTGTGGAGACAGCTGTTGTGACTACACAAGCATTCCAATTTTGCATCAGAAAAGCCCATTCTGGGAATAAATCTCCATACTGAATACAAAATAAAAAGTTTTCAAATTATTCAATATTTTAATGTAATGACCTCAAAATATAGCAACCAAAGTAAGAACTGACATGAAAACTTAAATTATATTCCCAAATAATGTCCCTTTGGGATGGATTTTTGCCATGAAACCCACTATGTTCAAACATTTGGTGTCTGAAAATCCTCTATATTCTTGGGGGTAGGGCTGTATTTTTAAAGTAATCTATGTGTACTTTTCCTCTCACAGCTTTGGACTATAAAATGTTAATTAGAAAGCATCATGTAATTTATTTGGCACTAAAAATTATGGCAAAATTAAAAAAAATTTTTAATGTACTTATTTATTATATTTTTATACTTTAATGACAAAAGGCTCAATTTCTATCTAATAAATAGACACCAAAACTCTCTAATGGGGCTGGGCGTGGTGGCTCAAGCCTGTAATCCCAGCACTTTGGGAGCCCGAGACAGGCGGATCACAAGGTCAGGAGTTCCGGACCATCCTGGCTAACATGGTGAAACCCCGTCTCTACTAAAAAATACAAAAAGCTAGCCAGGCGAAGTGGCTGGAGCCTGCAGTCCCAGCTACTCGGGAGGCTGAGGCAGGAGAAAGGCGTAAGCCCAGGAGGCGGAGCTTGCAATGAGCTGAGATCTGGCCACTGCACTCCAGCCCGGGCGACAGAGCGAGACTCCATCTCAAAACAAAAACAAAAACAAAAACAAAAACAAAAACAAAAACTCTCTAATGAGCAATACTTCTATTGAAATGGCCTATTAATAATCATTATTTATATAAATACGGAAGTTAACATTTTGGACTCAACTATTTTTAGTAGATTCACCTCAACTCATAAATTCTCAGAAATTTTATCCAAGAAAATAATATTCTTACATAGCATCACCCAGTGAATATATAACACATTATTAGATATATATAATAACACAATATTAGATATACATAACACATTATTATATATATACATGTTAGATGTATATATCTAATATGTATTAGATGGGATGGGATGAGATTGGATGTCTAATAATCTAATTATCTCTTGCCCTCTTAAATTCTATAAACAAACTTTTAGTGCATTTAATTTAGTGCATAGTTTTCAGCTATACAATTTTCCTTTCCATTTTAAAAATGGATGCATGCTCTTGACAAATATATATATAAATACATGGTATAAAAACAACAACAAAATTAAAAACTAAATGACCTCAAAGGTCTTTTTACTCTTAGGAAGAGAAATTCTTTTTTGAGGCCTATCTTCCTGACTTGCAGTTGGCTGCCTTCTTGCTCAGTCTTCACATGGCCTTTCGTGTGTGTGTGTGTGTGTGTGTGTGTGTCAGGGGTGTCAGGGTGGGGGGAATGGAGGAGTCTGTTGTCTCTCTTCCTCTTCTTTTATGAATACCAATACTATCGATTTAGGGGCCCACCCTTCCGACTTCATTAACCTTAATTATCTCCTTACAGGCCCTATCTTTAAATACAGTCACATTGGGAGTTAGGGCTTCAACATGTGAATTTGGGGGCACACATTTCCAATCAGAACAGGCAGGACACAAAAAAACAAAAACTAAAACAGAAGTCCACAATTTGGCCCAACTGATTTTTCAAAATTCACTGAATTTATACAATACATAGATAAAAGGGCAAGAATTGGCTTTTGTGCCTCTATGACACTGGCTCTGAATTAACATTAACATCACTGAAATATACCAATTGGCAAACCTTTATGCCCTTAATCAATATTGGGGATCCCCCCAAATTTAGACAAGGGTCCCCCTGTAATCTTAGGGGAGTTATTGAACATAATATAAAGGACAAGTATGCATACCTCACCCTAACCCAGGAATTCTGTCTTGCCTCCTTAATTCCCCATGGTCATCACACCCATTGTTCTAAAATATCCCATAGTGGTCATGGTCTCTCTGACCCAATGAGTAATGAATTAATTTTAAGTCTTTGGCACTAACAAATTACCTTTTTAAAATGGACCCATGGACCTACTGCTTCCCCATTAAAACAGTTAATATAGCCAGATGTAAATTAAAACAGGGCCTTTAATGATTAAAACCCACTATACAAGACCTATTTAGAAAAGGGGTGACTATCCCCACTGCCTATCCATTTAACAGCCCAATTTGACCAGTTTTTACACTTGGGAGGAATGTATGGTGCCTCCTGGAAGATTACTTCAACCTCAATGCTGTGGACTTCACTAAGGACCCATACCCAATATAACTGAAATTACTGACTTCATCTAACTAGCAAATGGTAAATATTTTGCTAGTATAGATTTGGTGAATATGTTTTGTTCAGTGCCTATTTCAACACTCTTGACTGCAGTTTGCCTCCAAAGGGACCCAATACAGTTTTACCCAGCTACCACAGGGTACTGCAAACAGCCGCACTGTAACATACAATCTTCAAGGGCAAGATTGAAACTGCACCCTACTTTTCCCAGGAATGCCCGTTTGACATCACACTGATGACCTCCTCCGCTGAGGAGATTCCTTTGATACACTCACTTGGGACATACAAATGAAAGGAGTTCATGGGGTGACCCACTGCCTCACATACAGCACAAGGCCTTGGTTGTATTTCTGAAATTCATTGGGTAAACTGAAAGCAACTCCATCCATGACACTGTCAAGAAACAACTACTGACTCTCACAGCACCCACAGTTTCTTTTAGGCTCTTTTGGGTTCTGGAGGAAATAATACTTCTCACTACAAATTGTATTAAGCCCATATATGTTGTCACTTGTGAAATGACTCACCTTGAATGGGGCCCCTTTTAACCAAAGGTTCTAGACTCTGTCCAAATTGCAAAACAACTGACACTCCTGTGTGTCTCCCACAGACTCCTTAACTGTAGAGGATTTAACAGTCTTCTATCAGTGTGAGAGTTGTGTGCAAGTAATAACATGGTAAAACCACAAATATTTGGATTTTGCCAAAATTAAACTTTTGGTCTTTTAAAGAAACTATTTTTAAAAATGAAAAGGAAGACCACAAACTAGCAGCAAATATTCTTAACACATATCAGAAGAAAGATCTGTATCCCAATCTGTCTATCCATTCTCCTATTAATGGATATTTGGGTTGCTGCTAGTTTTCATTCATACGGCTACCTTCCGAATGAATAGAGCTGCTAGGGATATTGTGTCCAACTCTCTTAGTGGTCATGTTTTAATTTCTCACATATAAATACAGAGGGGTGGAATTGCTAGGATCATAGGGAAAGCGTATATCTAACTTCGTAAGAAACTACAGGAGTATTTTTCCAAAGAGGTGCTATTTTACCGTCTACCCAGCAATGCATGAGTGTTCTTGTTGTTCCACATCCTTACCAACACTTGATATGGTCAGTTGTTTTAATTTTGACTACTCTGGTGGGACTGAAATATATCTTACTATGGTAATAATTTGCATTTCCCAGATGACAAATTTTTTTTTTTTTTTTTGAGATGGAGTCTTGCCCTGTGCAGGCTGGAGTACAATGGTGCAATCTTGGCTCACTGCAACCTCCACCTCCCGAGTTCAAAGGTTTCTCCTGCCTCAGCCTCCCAAGTAGCTGGGATTACAGGTGCCTGCCATGATGCCCAGTTAATTTTTGTATTTTTAGTAGAGACGGGGTTTCAACATGTTGGCCAGGTTGGTCTTGAACTCCTGACCTCATGATCCGCCCGCCTCAGCCTCCCAAAGTGCTGGGATTGCAGGCATAAGCCACTGAGCCCAGTCAGACAAATCATCTTGAATATCTTCACATGTGCTTATTGGCCAAGTGAATGCTTTCTTGAAGTATGTGTTCATGTCTTTTGACCATTTGTTAGTTGGTTGTCTTCTTATTAGTTTTAAGTTTTTTATATTTTGTAGATACTAGATCTTTGTCAGATATGAGTATTACCAAATATTTTCTTCTGGCTTCAATCTATATATATATATTTTAATAGCTCTTTTCCTTTTTAGAGACAGCCTTGCTGTGTTGCCCAGGCTGGAGCGCAGTGGCACAATATGGCTCACTGCAGCCTCAAAATCCTAGGCTGAAGTGATCCTCCCGCCTCGGCCTCCCAAAGTGCTGGTATTACAGACATGAGCCACCACTCCTGGACCCTATATTTTCATTTAAAATTCTTTAACTTTTACTTTGAAATAGCTTTAGGTTTATAGAAAGTTGTAGAAAATAGTACAGAGTTCCCATATACTCTTTATTCAGCAAACTATGGTGTTAACTATATAGCCATTGTGATAACAAGTCAGCCCCCAAGGTGTTCCTCAGTGATTCCCACTTTCTAGTATTAATGCCCTTGTGTAGTCTCCTTCCACAGTGGCGAGGGTTGACCTGTAACAAACCAATAGGATACTGTGGAAGGGACAGGGGGATAGGGTGTGTTTTCCAAGGATAAGTGATAAAATACATATATATATATATATATATATATATATATATATATATATGGCTTCTGCCTTTCTCTTTCTTTTTTTTTTTTTTTGAGACGGAGTCTCGCTCTGTCACCCAGGCTGGAGTGCAGTGGCGGGATCTCAGCTCACTGCAAGCTCCGCCTCCCGGGTTCACGCCATTCTCCTGCCTCAGCCTCCCGAGTAGCTGGGACTACAGGTGCCGCCACGTCACCCGGCTAGTTTTCTGTAGTTTTTAGTAGAGACAGGGTTTCACCGTGTTAGCCAGGATGGTCTCGATCTCCTGACCTCGTGATCCGCCCGTCTCGGCCTCCCAAAGTGCTGGGGTTACAGGCTTGAGCCACCGTGCCCGGCCTGCCTTTCTCTTTCTTGGGTTACTTGTCTCTAAGGGAAGCCAACTGCCAAACAGCGAGGACACTCAAGCAGCCCAATGGATAGGGAGTAATAGGAAGAGACAGTGCCTCCCTCAAGGTCAAAGGGAAAACATTCTTATTGTCCAGTATAGTGAAGATACTGCCTCCTCAGAGGAATGTGTAGCCATGCTTATTGCCTGTTGTAAAAAATTTGAGCTACCTAAATTCAGGATTCCTCATCTGTAGTACACCGCAGTGGTTGTTTAGGAGTCAGTTAGCCTTCTTTATTCCCTGGGAACTGAGCTCAGAGAACAAGCAGAAAAATGCTGATACTCTAGCTACTGCTGCTGCTGTGAGTAATAAACTGCCCTTTGTCTCTGACCCAGGAGTCTCATGTCTTCTACCAGCATTCATGAAACTGTAGCAGGCTACCTTATTTGCTCACAAGTAAGGTAAAATCTTGAACCCTTCACCGTTTTTGACATTTTTGGTGATGAGGATGGGATTCTCAAAGAGACTCTTCCTCTTTCTGAATGAGGGCCTTGTAGAGATTTGCAGAAGTTCCTGGGCACCTACAGTGAACATGTTAATTAAGTTATATTGTCAGTTGGGCAGTAAAAGTTATTCCTTTTACTGCCTATTAATAAGGAAGAATTGTGGAAGTGGCTGCATGCTGAATACCAGGAAATAGGTTCAAACACAGCTGCTATTAAGGCATCCTTATTGTTCCTAAATCTCTTCCAGGTTGGGGGATTTTCTTGCCATCCTGTTTGGTCAGCCTCAGGTCTGTACCACTGTAACAAGTACTAAGTAACAGTACTAAGATTCATTTTGTGTAGCTATAAAGTCTACTCCCTTTCAGAAAACAATTAAAGATACACACTCATAATGAACATGAAGAGAGAAATTCATGAGCACAAACCAGGCCAATCATTAGAACAATGGCTGGTTCACTTGGGAGATAAGGGGGCAGGGTGTGTAATGCTTCTTAAGGAAGAATGGGATCAGGTGGGCTGTCTTACAGTTCAACTTCTCTGTAGTCTATTATGCCAACCTTAAATCCAGCTGGAAATGACAGCAAAATGTCTCAAAGTAGGTCCTGGGTGCTTTCATCCTTTCAGGGAGATCTCCCAGAGAAAGACATACTCTTGTATTATAGGAAACCAAGGATGACGACTTGAAGAGTATTCAGGCTTATTGCCCTGGATTGGATTTATTAGTAGAATGCTAAATCCAGTGAAAGTGGAACAAAAGTAAATGGAAAATGAGAAACTAACTCAAAGAAATGTACGTAAATCTATGCGGTCAGCCCTGCTACTCTGGAAAACTCCCCTAGCCTTTACGTTGAAATTTAGGAGGATTTAAGAGATTTTATTTTAGTAATGGGAAAGCAGATGCTCTGGATTAAGGTAGACTCACCAAAGGTCACACTGCTAGCTTGAGTCAGGCAGAAGGGCAAACTCCATGACCCCAGCTAGAAAGGACTGTGGCTAGGGCACGGTGTCAAAGAGCTCTCAAGATTGAAATAGATGGTGTCAGTCATGAGGACCTTCTTGCCATCTCATAGAAATCCTGAGTAGCCAAAAACATTAAGCCACAAGCCACAGTACTGTGCTGCTCAGAACGAAAAACAATGTTAAGCTTTGTTTAATGGCATGAAGCCACTATAGCTCCCTGACTATTTGAACTGATCCATGCCACCACTCTACCATGGTAGTGGAAGTCATTCAGGTAAGCCTGAACTCTCAGCCTGGGCTTATTCTTGATGATCAAACTGCAACAGATGTCCTCCTTGTGGGCCAAGGTGGAATCTGCACAATCGTTAATGCATCCTGTTACACCTGAGATTTGGGGAGCTGACACAAACATACTGATATTCTGGTAACTGCTATTGCTATCAGTAATAAACTGTCCTCTATCTCTGACCCAGGAGTCTCAAGTTTTCTACCAGCAGTATCCATGAAACTGTGGAAGGCTAACGTAGTTTACAAATAGCATGAAACAAACTCTTCCCAGTTGTTGGCAATATACGCCTTTTCATTTCCTTAATGGTGTCTTTTGAAGGGCAGAAGCTTTTCATTGTCATAAAGTCCAATGTATCTACTTCTCTATTTTTTTTATGGTTAGTGATTAGAGTGTCCTAAGAAATCTTTGCCTATCTCAAGGATGAGGCAGAGGTCAAGTTTCTTTTTTTTTTTTTTTTGAGATGGAGTTTCCCTCTGTTGCACAGGCTGGAGTGCAGTGGTGTGAACTTGGCTCACTGCAACCTCTGCCTCCCAGGTTCAAGCGATTCTCCTGCCTCAGCCTCCCGAGTAGCTGGGATTACAGGCGCTCGCCACCACGTCTGGCTATTTTTTGTATTTTTAGTAGAGATGGGGTTTCACCATGTTGGCCAGGCTGGTCTTGAACTCCTGACCTCAAGTGATCTGCCTGCATCGGCCTCCCAAAGTGCTGGGATTATAGGCATGAGCCACCACACCCAGCCTTCAAGTTTCATTTTCTGTTATATGGATATCCAGTTTTTCCAATACCATTTGTTGAAAAGACCATTCTAGATGGACGTCTGTAATCCCGGCACTTTGTGGGGCTGAGGCCGGCGGATCACCTGAGGTCAGGAGTTTGAAACCAGCCTGGCCAACGTGGTGAAACCCGGTCTCTACTAAAAACACAAAAATTAGGCAGACCTGTGCCTGTAATCCCAGTTACTCAGGTGGCTGAGGCAGGAGAATCGCTGGAACCCACGAAGAGGAGGTTGTAGTGAGCTGAGATAGCACCACTGCGCTCTAGCCTGGGTGACAGAGCGAGACTTGTAGAAAGAAAGAAACCACCATCCTTTTTCCTTCTGAATTGTCTTGACACCACTGTCAAAAATCAATTGACAAGCTGGGTGCGGTGGCTCATGCCTGTGATCCCAGCACTTTAGAAGGCCACGGTGAGACTCACTTGAGCACAGGAGTTCAAGACCAGCCTGGGCAGCATAGGGAGACTCTGTCTCTGAAAAAAAAAAAAAAAAAAAAAAATCAATAGATTGTGTGTGTGTACATCTGAGGACCTTCTTTCAGGACCTACATTTCTTACCTGTAAGAAAAACATGGTGATATGCTAAAATTTGTTTAAGATGCTCATCACAACATTTTTTATAATAAAGTTATTTTATATTACACATAAATGTTTACATTTATTTAAATCTTTGTCCTTAAATATAATACTGAACACTCTGACCACCTGTGAAAGTCCTATCATGATTTGCAGTCTTTGTATTTTTTTCCCCTCATTTTTTATTTTTAGCTACATGTTTCTAGTGCTCTATAAAAGTTATGTTCTGTCTTGCTCTTCCTGAAACAATAACACTGTCATCACCTCTAAGGTTAGGAAACCAGCAAAAAAAAGATGTAATGATTTTTTTAGGAAGTTCATACAAGAGCCAAATTAAAATTCAAAGCTCTTAATGAAAAAAAATGTATTCTGGAAAAAATAAATGAGCATTTAAGAATAAAGAAATGAGTAAGACCCAACTTTTGCTATACTGTTCAAAAAGATTCAAAATGATTTGTTTTGAAAATGAGCACTGGTGGTTGGGCGCGGTGGCTCATGCCTGTAAATCCCAGCACTTAGGGAGGCCAAGGTGGGCGGATCACGAGGTCAAGAGATTTAAGAATAAAGAAATGAGTAAGACCCAACTTTTGCTATACTGTTCAAAAAGATTCAAAATGATTTGTTTTGATAATGAGCACTAGCGGCTGGTTGTGGTGGCTCATGCCTGTAAATCCCAGCACTTAGGGAGGCCAAGGCGGGCAGATCACGAGGTCAAGAGATTGAGACCATCCTGGCCAACATGGTGAAACCCCGTCTCTACTAAGAAAAAATACAAAAATTAGCTGGGTGTGGTGGCGCGCACCTGTAGTCCCAGCTACTCGG
The DNA here is from genome assembly GCF_002776525.5 of Piliocolobus tephrosceles. Classification (NCBI taxonomy): domain Eukaryota; kingdom Metazoa; phylum Chordata; class Mammalia; order Primates; family Cercopithecidae; genus Piliocolobus; species Piliocolobus tephrosceles. The sequence goes on along the minus strand of NC_045442.1, from coordinate 109,560,680 downwards.
GAGCCTGAAGCAGGAGAATTGCTTGAATCTGGGAGGTGGAGGTTGCAGGGAGCCGAGTACTCTAGCCTGCCAATAGAGCGAAACTCCGCCTCAAAAAAAAAAAAAAAAAGGAAAGAAAGAAAATGAGCACTGGTAAATCCATGCTAGAAAATCTTTGTGCAGTCATTATTTACTTATTTTCTGCTGTTTTTTAAACACTGAAATGTAGAAAAAAGTTTTACATAAGATTATATTACAATTTACTGTCTGAAACCTTGTTTTTGGAAAAATGCAGAAGAGTAAACTGAAGGAAACCAAAGTCAGATGCATCACTAACACACTAGTTGGGATAAAGCAAAATCATATTTAAGGCCTAATATGACACTAATAGAAAGACTCTAGAACATGACACTAGCTTTAAGACCTGATGAAAAGCAGTAAAAGTTTGGTTTAAAAAAACGTTTGGGCCAGGCACGGTGGCTCATGCCTGTAATACCAGCACTTTGGAAGGCCAACGCAGGCGGAACACGAGGTCAAGAGATTGAGACCATCCTGGCTAACATGGTGAAACCCCCTCTCTACTAAAAATACAAAAATTAGCTGGGCTTGGTGGTGTGCATCTGTAGTCCCAGCTACTTGGGAGGCTGAGGCAGGAGAATCACTTGAACCTGGGAGGCAGAGGTTGCAGTGAGCCGAGATCACGCCACTGCACTCCATCCTGGCTGACAAGAGGGAAACTCCGTCTCAAAAAAAAGTTTTGGAGGACATGCATTAGTCTACTAGCTTGTTGGTCATACTTTGAAATTTAAGTTTCAAAACGTATTGCTTTACCACTGATAAAATTTAAATTATAGAAGCTTAGAATCACAGAACATGTGAGGTGGCCTTTAAAAGTTATTTAATCTCTTAATTTGGGGTATGGTCACATTTTGTGCATTTGATATTGATTTAAAATTTTTTTTTATTGAGATCTAATTAGCATACCATAGGCTAGGCACGGTGACTCACACCTGTAATCGCAGCACTTTGGGAGGCCGGGGCGGGGGGGGGTAGATCACCTGAGGTCAGGAGTTCAAGACCAGCCTGGTCAACATGGTGAAATACCATCTCTACCAAAAATACAAAAATTAGCAGGGCATGATGGCACATGCTTGTAATCCCAGTTACTCTGGAGGCTGAGGCAAGAGAATTGCTTGAGCCCAGGAGGCAGAGGTTGTAGTGAGCTGAGATCACGCCACTGCACTCTAGCCTGGGCAATGGGGCAAGACTGTCTCAAAAAAAAAAAAAAAAAAAAAAACCAATAAAATAAATAAATAAATAAAAAATCAGCACACCATAAATTCACCTATTTAAAGTGTATAATTCAATGCTTCTTAGTATATCCATAAAGTCATGCACAATTTTGAAGCATTTTCTTCATTCCAAAAAGATACTTCTTATCCTTTAGCAGTCACCTTTCATTTGTACTACTGCTTCAGTCCCTAGTCAACCACTAATTTACTTTCTGTCTCTACAGATTTCCCTATTCTGGGCATTTCATAAAAATGGAATCATATAATACGTAGTCTTTTACTTAGCATAATGTTTTCAAGGATCATGTAGTAGCATATATCAGTACTTCATTTTTTTTAATGCTGAAAAATATTCTATTGTATGGGGGGTATATGTCACATTTTGTCTGTGTTGTCCATTTGATGGACATTTGGGTTGTTTCTACTTTTTGATTATTAAAAATAATGCTGCTATAAACATTCATGTGCAGGTTTCTATGTGGATGTATGTTTTATTTCTCTTGGGTATACACCTGGGAACACTCTCAAACTGTGCTTTTCCTCTACTTTCACACAAACACAAAAACAATCAACACAAAAAGCTTCTGTGACCCACAATATGCGGAGATTTCCCTCAACAGCAAGCAAGCAATCAATTCTACAGGAGACACCAACTGGGTGTCCGCCAATTCAATTCCGACCCTATCTACCTGGAGACAGTGTGAGATCCCATAGGACTCTGGGCCCAGTCCCCAAGAGTCCCCCCCAGACCCTCCAACCCAATGGAAGTCTGGGCCTCCGGAACTTCTGACCAACTGGTTTCAAGTTGGGGTTCCCAAGACCCCCTCTTTGGGTTCAAATAATTTGCTGGAGTGGCTCACACAACTCAGGGAAATATGTTTTACAGGTTTACTTTAAAAGATATTACAAAAGATACAGGTGAAAAGACGTTTAGAGTGAGGGATGGGTGAACGGGTTCAGAGCTTCCATATCCTTTCTGGGCACACCACCCTCCAGGAACCTCCACATGTTCAGCTATCCTGAAGCCCTCTCAACCCTGTCTTGTGGGTTTTCATGGAGGCCTCATTATGTAGGCAAGATTGACAACCATGCAAAAATGGGATTGGACAAAAAGGTCTTATACTAATAGACTGAGTAGGGAAACCCAGCCAGGCCTGTCTGTTCAGAATCTTCTTGGTCTCTCTGTGCAGCACTCCTTCCTCGAGAGAATGGGGCAAGGCATTCTCTGGAATGAGGGTCTTATGACCCACAATCAGACCTGAGTCCTGCTTTGGGCAGGTGAAAGGAGAGCAGGAGGTCAGAGAGAGAGAGATTCTGTTTCTTGAGGCCTGCTCTTGCCCTCAATATTGTAACAAAAGACTGTAACAACATCTATGTGAGTTATGAGCCAGGAATTGTAGAAAAAAATGCAATATATACATTGATATATAGTTTTATTAAAATTACATTATATTATGATGGCTTTTTTTTTTTTTTTTTTTGAGATGGAGTCTTGCTCTGTCGCCCAGGCTGGAGTGCAGTGGCCAGATCTCGGCTCACTGCAAGCTCCGCCTCCTGGGTTTATGCCATTCTCCTGCCTCAGCCTCCCGAGTAGCTGGGACTACAGGCGCCCGTCACCTCGCCCGGCTAGTTTTTTTTTGTATTTTTTTAGTAGAGACGGGGTTTCACCGTGTTCACCAGGATGGTCTCGATCTCCTGACCTCGTGATCTGCCCGTCTCAGCCTCCCAAAGTGCTGGGATTACAGGCTTGAGCCACCGCGCCCGGCCTGATGGCATCTTTATATGCATGAAGGGTAACATTTTTAGTTATGTTTAGTTTTGTATATAGAATAGACTCATTTAAATAATTGGAGACAACTGGCTGGGCACAGTGGCTCACACCTGTAATCCCAGGAGGCCAAGGAGGGTGGATCACTTGAAGTCAGGAGTTCGAGACCAGCCTGGCCAACACGGTGAAACCCTATCTCTACTAAAAATACAAAAATTAGTCAGGCATGGTGGTGCACACCTGTAATCCCAGCTACACAGGAGGCTGAGGCAGAAGAATCACTTGAACCCAGGAGGCGGAGGTTGCAGAGAGCTGAGATCGTGCCATTGCACTCTCGCCTGGGTGACAGAGTGAGACTCCAACTCTAAATAAATAAATAAATAAATAAAGACAATCTAGTCTTATGCTCTGTTTTTAAGAAAGAAAAAACTGAGACCTACAAAACTTGAGAAAATTTTTTTTAAGTTCACAAAGTAATCAATGACAGGGCTAGAGTAAGACCTTAACAATTTCAGCCCAATAATCCACTGTCAGTTTTTTGGGTTAGAAATACAAGTGTTAAATTGTCACTGACAATGGACATATATATGTATATATATATATATATATATATATCATAGTTATGTGATAAAAAACATATCAAGCCAAATTGTTGAAGTGGGATACCTCTGAATAGTTCCATACAATTAAGGTAGGATTACAATTTTACAATTTTAGGTGTCAGAACAGTCATGACAAGGCTTGAAAATTCTAAAGATCAGGATAAGTGATTTTTATTCTGGAAAATAATTTCCTTTACAGTTTTATTATATTATCTAGTAGAAAAGTCCTAGACATAAACCAGGTGCACAGAAAATATTAATACATGTTAAATTGAAAAAACTACCATGGTCAGTAGTTTCAAATATTAGTCACTAACAAGAGAAGGTCTGTGTAATTTACAGAAAAGGGATAAGAATGCAGGTAGGGAAAACATAACAAAGAGGAATAATTTATAAATCATGACAATTTTAAAAATAGGTGTTATTTAGGTCTTTATTAATCTCTGCCAGTTCAAAGAGACTTGAACGGAAGTATGCAAAATCACAAGCAAAATCTATTAGAGGAGCTTTTTAGGAGAAAACTAAAACTTAGATGAATTATGAGCTTAAGAGCTGCTTTTTGGTAAAGGCAGTAAATAACCAGATCTCCTTATGACTAGTGGTATACATCTGTAAGATGGTTCCTAGGATGGGATAAGGAAAGTGATGTCAAAAGTGTAAAACCCAATCTCACACAGGGATCAAACCACAGCATGACACTGTTGATGATGCTCATATATGTGCACCCACCTATTTACCTACATTTTCACATAGGGTGGTTTAGTGTTTTTTCCTAACATTTAGTCTGATTTTTCTATCACTGATGAGTATTTTCCTTATTCTCAATAAAAAGTTATTGTCAAATTTTCTTTCTTCAATAAAAAGTTACTGTCATATTTTCTTCCTTCAGTATTCATTCGATGTCTTAAAATTTCTGGCTTCTGATATGCTTTTTACTTACATATAAACCAAGGGTGTCCAATCTTTTGGCTTCCCTGGGTCACAGTGAAAGAAGAAGAGTTAAGTCTTGGGTCAGACATAAAATACTAATACTAATGCTAACAATAGCTGACCAGCTTAAAAAAAAAAAAAAAAAGCAAAAAAAGCTCATAATGTTTGAAGAAAGTTTATGAGTTTGTGCTGGGCCACATTCAAAGCTGTCCTGGGCTGCATGCAGTCTTTGGGCATCATGGGTTGAAAAAGCTTAATATAAACTATATCAGTCTATATAGTTCTTTTAATTTGAATAATAAAAAAGTGCATTGTTACTCTTTCATGTGATTCAATACTTGGAATAAAAACTGAATACAATAAACCTATCAACAGGTAAAAACATATGGACAAATTCCTTGAATATCTTAGCATACACTGTGCCTGACACATAGCAGGCTTACAATACTCATGTTGAATGAATGACTGGTTGATTAGCAGAATGAATGACAGAAAGAAACAGGAAGATTCTAGGCATTCTGAGAGGGGCAGGAATTTACCACTAAACAGTTCTTCTGGCACGTAACCATACAGACTAAATTCACCTGCTCTTCTGAAGGAATACTAAAGCTTCCATTCAGTAACAATAGCAGTATTAAGAGCGGCTGTCATATCCAACACTAAAAACTAGACTAGGCAAGAAAAAAGCACTATTTGAGAGAGGGATTTCAGACAGACTTTGTTCTCAATGCTAAATGCACCTCAAGTGTGAGAGTTCTATAAATGTTATTTACAGGTATACAAACATGCGGTGAATAACAGAGAGTACTAGTGTCTCGAAACGGAAAGTTTGGCAACACAGGATGGTGGAAATACATTTGAGTACATGAAGTAAGGCTGTAAGTTGAAGATGTATATTAAGGCCCTAGAAAATAATATTTAACAAATGTCAGCCCTGTGTTCCTGAACTGCTAAAGAGTCCTCTGGAGAGAGATGGACAGTGATGGAAGTCTTACCTTTCTGTTTCCTACTGGCCTGGGCAAACCACACTGCTCCCATCCAGTTCCCACTTCCTACCCAGTTCACAAGACAGTCACAAACCTGCCCTTATGCTTTTATTTTTAATTGTGGTAAATCATACATAATACAAAGTTGACATTTTAACTATTTTATTTTTATTTATTATTATCATTATTTTTGAGATGGAGTTTCGCTCTTGTTACCCAGGCTGGAGTGCAGTGATGCAGTCTCAGCTCACTGCAACCTCTGCCTCCTGGGTTCAAGTGATTCTCCTGCCTCAGGCATCCTGAGTATCTGGGATTATAGGTACCCATCACCATGCCTGGCTAATTTTTTGTATTTTTAGTAGAGACGGGGTTTCATCACCTTGGTCAGAATAGTCTCGAACTCCTGACCTCAGGTAGATACACCTACTTTGGCCTCCCAAATGCAGGGATTACAGGTGTGAGCTGCCATGCCCAGCCAACTGTTTTAAAGTATGCAATTTTAAGTGCACCATTCAGTGGCATTAAGTACATTCATACTCTTGTACAAGGCATCACTACTGTCCATCTCTAGAACCTTCTCATCATCCCAAACTGAAACTCTATACTTATTAAACAATAACCCCCTGTCTCCAGTCTCTGGAAAACACATATTTGCATTGTGTCTCTATGGATTTACTTATTCTGGATATTTCATCAACATGGAATTATATCATGTGATCCTTTGCTTCTGACTTCTTTCAGTGTTCATCCCCTATGTACCATCTACCAGTCTTTTTTTAATGACTGAATAACGTTCCATTGTATGTATATAGCATAGTTAGTCAATCTAGTGATGAACATCTGGGCTCTTTCTACCTCTTGGCTACTGTGAATGATGCTGCTCTGAACATGGCTACATGTGCTATTTGTTTAGCATCTGTCTTCAGTTCCTTTGAGTGTATACGTATGAGCGGAACTGCTGGGTTATATGGTAACTCTATGTTTAACTTCTTAAGGAACCACCAACCTATTTTAAAAAGCAGCTGAGACATTTTACCTTCTCACTTGCAATGTATGAGGATTCAATTTTCTCCCCGCCTTCACATTTCTTATTTTCTGTTGTTATTGTTATAGCAATTCTAGTGCGTTTGCAGTGCTATCTTCTGTGGTTTTGATTTTCATTTCCCCAATGATTGGTGATGTTGAATATTTTTCATGTGATTACTGAACACCAGGAAATCTTCTTTGGAGAAATGTCTACTAAAATCTTTTGCTCATCTTTGAATTGAGTTGTGTTGTTGTTACTGAGTTGGACTTCTTTATATATTGTGGATATTAATTCCCTTATCAGACAGATGATAGAAAACATACTGACCAGGTGGGAGGCCTACACAGGCAGATCGCCAGAGGTCAGGAGTTCGAGACCAGCCTGGCCAACATGGCAAAACCCCGTCTCTACTAAAAAATACAAAAATTAGCCGGGCGTGGTGGCAGGCACTTGTAGTCCCAGCTCCTCAGGAGGCTGAGGCAGGAGAATGGCTTGAACCTGGGAGGCGGAGGTTTCAGTGAGCTGAGATTGTGCCATTGCACTCCAGCCTGGGTGACAAGAATGAGACTCAGTATAAAAAAAAAAAAAGAAAAAGAAAAAGAAGAAGAAGAAAATATATCATATATGCAAATATTTTCTCCCATTCTATGGGATGCATTTTTACACTCTCTCTCTCTTTTATTTTATTTATTTATTTATTTTTATTTATTTTTTTGAGGCGGAGTCTTGCTCTGTCACCCGGGCTGGAGTGCGGTGGCCGGATCTCAGCTCACTGCAAGCTCCGCCTTCCGGGTTTACGCCATTCTCCTGCCTCAGCCTCCGGAGTAGCTGGGACTACAGGCGCCCACCACCTCGCCCGGCTAGTTTTTTGTATTTTT
>NC_045442.1:109310162-109552818 GCF_002776525.5 Piliocolobus tephrosceles | reverse complement strand
TATGGTATCCTTTGATACACAAAAGTTTTTAATTGTGATGAAATCTAAGTTATCTATTTTTCTTTTGTTGCCCAAGCTTTTGCTGTCATATCCAAGAAAACTTACCAACTGCAATGCTGAAAAGCTTTCATGTTTTCTTCCAGTAATTTTATAATTTTAGCTCTTACATTTATATCTTTGACCCATTTTTGTAAATTTTTCTATATAGTGTAAGGTAATAGTCCTATTTCACTCTTTTGTAAAAGGATATTCAGTTTTCCCACCACCATTTGTGGAAAAGACTGTCTTCTCCACAGTGAATGATCTTGGCAGCCTTGTTGAACATGTTTGACCATATAAGCAAGGATTTATATCTAGGCTCTCTATTCTACTTCATTGGTCTATATATCTGTCTGTATGCCAGTACCACACTATTTTGAGTACTGTAGCTTTGTAGTAAGCTGCAAAATCAGGAAGTGTGAGTTCTCCAACTCTGTTCTTGTTCAGGATTTTTTTTTTTTTTTTTTTTTTTTTTTTTTTTTTTTGGTTTTTGGAGCCCTTGAGATTCAATTTTGATGGGGACTGCACCAAATATGATTGCCCTGGGTAGTATTGTCATTTTAATAACATTAAGTCTTCCAATCCATGAACATAAGATGGTGTTCCATTTATTTAAGTTTTCTTTCATTTCTTTCAGCAATGTTTGATTGTTTTCAGTGTTACTTCATTCATTTGTATGATGAAATAACTTCAAAGCCACTTTGTCCAGTTACTACCACTTGCTTACTGGAGGTCAGTTTCCTCCCTCCCCAATGTCTACCTTGTGGTTATATAACTTGTATCATGCTATCCACTCTTTTCCCATTTAACATTAGGTTTTCAAGATTTACCCGTATTGATACACATAGTTTTAGTTTTAGTTTCATTCATTTTAACTGCTAGGTAGTACTCCACTGTGTCTTTGTTTCCTAGGGCTGCCATAAAAAATTACCACAATTAAGTGGTTTAAAATAGCAGAAATTTATGCCATTACAGTTCAGGAGGTTAGAAGTCAGAAATCAAGGTTTTGGCAGGGTTAGTTCCTTTTGAAGGCTCTGAGGGAGAATCTGTTTCACGTCTCTCTCCTCGTCAGCAATCCTTGGTGTTCTGTGGCTTGCGGCTGCATTACTCCAATCTCTGCTGTGTCACCACATGGCCTTTTTCCTTGTGGATGCTTCTGTGTGTCTTCTCTTTTTAGAAGGATACCAGTTGTTGTATTTAGGGCCCATTCTAATCTAGCATGACCTAATCTTAACTAAGACCCTATTCCCAAACAGTATTATATTCTGAAGTTCTGGGTGGACATGGATTTTTTTGGGATACTATTTCAACCTACTATACATTGATGACTACATATAATTTATTCATCCATCATTCTCCTTTTGGACTTTCGGGTTGTTTAAAATTTTTCACTACTAGCATGCTGCAATGAACATATTTTAAATAACCCTTTGCTTATATGTGTGTGTGTTTCTCTAGGGAATTAGAGGTGGAATTTCTGATAGGATATGGGTATCTTCAACTTTACAATTAGATATTGTCAAATTACTCTCCAAAGGAATTTTATTAATTTACTTCCCCATCAGCGTCAATGAGAGAACCTCTTTTTCCTCCATTATAATTGCCAACATCTAATTTTGACTTTGCCAGATGTACAGTTTGCTATTATTGCAAAACAGACAACTGAAAATCACAGTGTATAAAACAATAAGCAATGTATTTATCATATGAGATGGCTGATCTAGGCTGGGATCTGCTAGAGTAGCGCAGCCAGATCACCTATATCCCATGTGCCCAGGTAGGTACTATGATCATACTCAATTAACAGATCAGAAACTTAGCACCAAAAAATAAGGCAACTTTCCTAAGGTCTAATAGCAAATGAGTAACCATTTACAAGCCAGATATCCAGATAATATTGAATGAAAGGAAATTAAGGTATTAGTTTCATGTTCATGATTCTTAAGTGAATGCTTCAAATATTTTACGAGTTAATGTACAGAGTTTTACCTATTGGCAGCTGGGTGTACTGGATGTTGAATTCTGTTGAATACATACTAGATTATGACAGACTTTAAAAAAGTTTTAAGACAAAAAAATTTAAACATATAATAGAAGTAGAACCAATAACATAGTAAATCCTCATGTACCCATCACCCAGCTTCAACGATTACTAATTCATAATCGATCTTCTTTCATGACTATCACCATCTACTTTCTCCCTCCCATAATACTTTAAAGCAAATCTAAGACATTAGAAAATAACTTTTTAAAACTCAGTAACATTTTTGGAAGGATTTTTGTAACTAAGTTCATATGCAATACTGACCTACACTTTTCTTTTTCATGATACATGTATTTAATTTTGAAATTACAATTTACATTAGCCTCATAAAAGAACTTCAGGAATTTTTTTCTCTCTCTATATGGGAATAATCTATGTAAGTCAGGTTATCTGCTCCTTGAAAGTGTGGCAATTGTGTATATTTTCTTGCCATGTGTAAAGTTGGGGTTTTGTTTGATGCATAAAAATTATTAGGGTCAGTCCTCTTATTTTTTCTATCCCTTTACTTTCTTCCTCTTCTTTTTTTTTTTTTTTTTCTATTTGAGGTGGAGTCTTGCTCTGTTGTCAGAGCTGGAGTGCAGTGAAGCGATCTTGGCTCACTGCAACCTCTGCTTCCTGGGTGCAAGCGATTCTCCTGTCTCAGCCTCCCAAGTAGCTGGAACTACAGGCATGCATCACCATGGCCAGCTGATTTTTTTTTTTTTTGAGACAGAGTCTCGCTCTGTTGCCCAGGCTGGAGTGCAGTGGTGCGATCTTGGCTCACCGCAAGCTCCGCCTCTTGGGTTGACGCCATTCTCCTGCCTCAGCCTCCTGAGTAGTTGGGAGTACAGGCGCTTGTCACTACGCCCGGCTAATTTCTTTTTGTATTTTTAGTAGAGACGGGGTTTCACCTTGTTAGTCAGGATGGTTTCGATCTCTTGACCTCGTGATCCACCCACCTTGGCCTCCCAAAGTGCTGGGATTACAGGCGTGAGCCACCGCGCCTGGCAAATTTTGGATTTTTACTAGAGACGGGATGAAACCATGTTAGCCAGGCTGGTCTTGAACTCCTGACCTCAGGTGATCCACCCGCCTCGGCCTCCCAAAGTGCTGGGATAACAGTTGTAAGCCACCAGGCTGGGCCCATCCCTTTACTTTCAACCTTTCAGTGACATTATGCTTTAAATGTCTCTCCTATAAATAACATATGGCAATTTCATTCTTTTAATTTGACAATATTTGCTATTTAACTGGTAATTATAGCCTATTTTCATTTATTGTGATTGAAATATCTGGATTTATTCCTTATCTTAATTTATGCTATTTACCATGTGCTTTCTTTTATTCTTTCTCTTTTCCTACATTCTTTCAGACTTGTAAAGTTTTCTTGCTCCTAATTCTCCCTCTACTGGCTTAGAAGTTCTACATTCTAGCTACAGTAATGAATATCCAATATTTTTTAAACAATCACTAACAAATCTAAAGTAAATCCGTATGTATCCTCCTCCCATTAAATACAAGTACCCTAAAATGTTTCCCTGATTTTTTTCTCCCATCTTCTAAGTGTTGCTGTCATGTATTTTAGTTTTAGTTTGTTTTACCTTGCTCTAAACTAGTCATCATCATTACAATAATTTCTTTTATAGTCAATGCTTTAGATTTATCAACATGATTTCCCTGTTTTGTCACAACTTTTTCTCAATACCCTCTCTTTTTTTTCTACATTCAATTTTCTTCTTGCCGAAGCACATCCTTAAGTAGACTTCACACTAAGGGTCCATGAGTGGCAAACTGTCACTAGGTCTTAGTTTGTTTGAAAATATCTTTATTTTATTCCTACTATCAACTAATACTTTAACAATACATAAAATGCTAAGTTGACAATGATTTCCCTCAGCACTTTGAAGATATTTTCCTACTTTCTTCTGATATTTTTTTGTTGCAGATGAGAAGGTAATTGGTAGTATAACTGGTGTTCCTTTGTTTTCTCTCTGTGGTTAGTTTTAAGATTTTCTATTTGCTTTAATGTACAACAGTTTTTCCTTGATTTGTTCAGAGGTAGACTGTTTTTATTTATCCTGTTCAGTATACTATGTACCACTCAAATACAAGGATTCTTTTCTTACCAATTCTGAAAAATCTGTCTTTTCAAAAAATTATAATACTGCATTTCCCATTCTTTCCTTCTGAAAAGTATTAAACATTCTATCTTTAGTGTCTCTTAACTATTCCTATATTTTCCATCCTTATCTGTTGGTTCTACATTCTGGATGATTCTGAGTTTTATTAATCACCAATTGATAAACTTGTACAAAAAGCATAACTCATGTTAACTCATCAGTAAATGAGAAATAATAATAATGTTATCTCATATAGTTGATGTAAGGCTTAACTGAGGTAGTTTGTGTACAATGTCTGTGAACTAAAGGAGTTCAAGCACAATGCCTGTCATGTAATAAATAATAAACATTAACCGCTATTATTATCATCTTTTAATTGTGAAAGTAGCTACCTGCTACTTTATTGGAACTCCTTTAGAAAACAATTTTGGGTTCTGCCAAAAATCATTTAAAATGGCAAAAAAAATCAAAGGTTTAAAGTTTCCACAATATGCTTGACCAGGTATCTGGACCATCCCTGTGGCTAAATGCATCTGTGGATAAGGTGTTACTATGTTTAAAGAAATAAAAGACCAGCTTGAAAATATCCACATACGCACAGGTACTAGAAAAATATAAAATATTTACCAAAAGGATTTGATAAAGTACCAAGTAGAGCCTCTATCATTAAAACTTTTTAAAATTGAAATATAATATTCAGCAGATAGGTAGAAAAGCAAATTAAACATATATGTTATAAAGAGTATTAGTGAGATGGAAGACAGAAAATTTAAAAGCCAGCCAAAATGAGGTTAGGATTAAATACTACATGCCAAGTATCAAAGCGTTTTACATTAACTAACTGATTTAGTCTTCCCAACAACCTACTATTATCTCCATTTTACAACACAAAATAATAAAACTGCTGTTATCTCCATTTGTATTTCAAAAATAAACATTTCCATATCAAAGATGAAAGACAACTGGATAATGACCTTTTTTTTTTTTTTAACTCCGTTTTCAGTTCTGGCTTAGATAGGAGAGGTAATAACTAAGAATCCTGCTTGAAGGCGTCAAGGACAAATAGATAGGAAGCTTCTATGATAAAGACATACACATTTTTCACATAATATAGTTACCAGAAATAAATATGTATTACTCCTAGGTCCTTTCCCCTTTTCTAGCTGTTTGGCTCTTACTCCTCAATGTTCAGCTTAAGCGTCATTTCTTTTCCCTTAGGTGTCACTTTGCACCTATGCATTATTTTACTTTTACATTCATATTGTGTTGTAAGCATTGTCACTTCCAGACTGTGTACCTCTACGAAAGAATCAGCAAGGCAGTCATAAAAATCTCACACAGTTAGAATTCAGCAATTTTTGTGACTTTAAAACATCATTTATTTTCTCCCAATTTTCTTCTTTTAAAATTGATATATAATAATTGGACATATTTATGGGGCACATCTGATATTTTGATACTGCATACATATATTAAATCAGGGTAATTAGGACATCCATCACCTGAAAAATTTATCATTTCTTTGTGTTGGCAATTTTCCAAATCTTATCTTCTAGCTGTTTTGAAATATACAACAAACTACTGTTAACTATAGTCACTCTACTACGCCATCAAACACTAGAACTTATTCTTTCTAACTGTATTTTTGCAACGATTACCCAACGTCTCTTCATCATCCCTCCCTCCTACCTTTCTCAGTCTCTGGTAACTATCATTCTACTTTCTACCTTTGTGAGATCAAGTTTTTTAGCTGTCACATATGAGTGAGAACTTATGAGAGTTATCTTCTTGTACATGGCTTATTAAAATTAACATAACGTCCTCCAGTTCCATCTATGTTACTGCTAGTAACAGAATTTCATTATTTTTTATGGTTGAATGATATTCCATTGAGTGTGTGTCCATATCTATATGTACAAACACACCATTTGCTTTATCCATTCATCTCTTAATGGACACTTAGGCTGATTCTGTATCTTGGCTATTGTGAATAGTGGTGCAACAAAAATGGGCATGCAGATATCACTTTGATACCCTGGTTTCCTTTCTTTTGGATACATACCCAACAGATGGATTGCCACACCAGATGGTAGATCTATTTGTAGTTTTTTGAAGAACGTCTATACCGTTTTCCATAGTGGTTATATTAACTTTCTCACCAACAGAGAACTATTAGTGTTTCCCTTTCTCTACATCCTTACCAACACTTGTTTTGTCTTTTTGATAACAGCCATTTTAACTGGGGTCAGATTATATCTCATTGTGGTTTTGATTTGCATTTCCCTGATGATTAGTGATACTAAGCATTTATTTTCATACACTTGTTGGCCATTTCTATGCCTTCTTTTGCAAAATGTCTATTTAGATAATTTGCTCATTTTTAAAATCAGGTTATTTGCTATTGAGTTGAGTTTCTTATATATTCTAGTTATTAATCCCTTGTCAGATGAATAGTTTGCAAATATTTTCTTCCATTCTGTAGGCTGTTTCTTTACTTTGTTGCTTCCTTTATGGTGCAGAAGATTTTTAGCTTGTTGCAATCCTTTTTGTCTATTTATTTTTGCTTTTGTCTTCTGTGCTTTTGAGGTCTTACCCCTAAAAAAATCTTTGCCCAGACTAATGTCCTCAAGTATTTCCCCAATATAACTCCACTTTCAGTATGGATAGAACATCTAGAAAGAAGATAAACAGGGAACCAGAGGATTTGAATAAAACTATAGATCTAACAGACATCTATAGAACAATCCATCCAGTAACAGCAGAATACACATTTTTCTCCAGTGCACATGGAACATTCTCCAGGATAAAACATCTACCAAGCCACAAAACAAGTGTCAATAAATTTTAAATTGCTGAAATCACACAAAGTATCTTCTCTACTCATAAGAAGTGAGGCTAGAAATCAGGAACAGAAGAAAAACTAGGAAACTCAAAGTATGTGGAAATTAAAACACTCTTAAACCACCAATGAGTACAAGAAAAATCAAAAGGAAATTTCTTGAAAACACTCAGAAACAAATGAAAATAGTTTTAAAAATACCAAAATGTATGAATACAGTGAAAGCAGTGTTTGAAGGGAACCTTATAATAGTAAATGCCAGCCAGGCACAGTGGCTCATGCCTATAATCCCAGTACTTTCGGAGGCTGAAGCAGGTGGATCACCTGAGGTCAGGAGTTCAAGACCAACCTGGCTGAAATGACAAAACCCTGTTTCTACTAAAAATACAAAAAAAATTAGCCGGGTGTGGTGGCACGCACCTGTAATCCCAGGTACTTGGGAGGCTGAGGCAAGAGAATCATTTGAACCCAGAAGCCAGAGGTTGCAGTGAGCTGAGAAAAACACGCCGAACCCCAGGAGGGGGGGGAAAAAGGGGGAAATTCTGAAAAAAAAAAAAAAAAAAAAAAAAAAAGTAAATGCCTACATTGATAAGAAGTATTTCAAATTAGTAATTTTGACTTTATTCCTGAAGGAAGTAGAAAAAAGAGATCAAAGACCAAAGCTAGCAAAAGGAAGGAAACAGGGAACAGATAAATAATAGAATCAATATGAAACAAAATGTCATTTTTTTAAAAACGACAAAACTGATAAGCCAATACTGACAGAGGGAAAAAAAGAGGGGAAATGCAAATAACTCAGTCCTTTTCAAAATTTTACAAAAAGTCTGAAGAGAAGGGAACATTTGCTAACACATTTTATGATGCCAGTATTACACTGATTCCCAAGCCAGACAAAAACATCATGAGAAAAGAAACTATAGACCAATATTGTTTATAAATATTGATACAAAAATCATCAAAAAATATTAGCAATCCAAATCGAAAAGTGTATGAAAACAATTATACACTAAGATGAAGTGAGATTTATTCCAGGAATGCAAGGTTGGTTCAACATGAGAAAATCATTCAATGTAATACATCATATTAATAGACAAAAGGGAAAAAACCCCCACACATGATCATCTCAATTGATGCAGAAAAATATTTGACAAAATTCAACACCTTTTCATAATTAAACACCCAATAAAGTAGGAGTAGAAGGAAACTACCTCAACATAATAGAGGTCATTTATGGAGAAACCATAGCTAACATCACACTCCATGGTAAAAGACTAAAAACTTTTCCTTTGAGATCAGGATCAAGATAAGGATGCCCACTTTTGCCACTTCTGTTTAAATATAGTACTGGAAGTTCTAGCCAGAGCAACTGTGTAAGAAAAAGAAATAACAGACATCTGAATTGGAAGGAGAAAGTAAAATTATCTCCATTCACAGATATAATCTGATATGCAGAAAACTCTCAGGACCCTACAAAAAAAAACTACTAGAATTAACCAATTCAGTAACATTATAGGTACAAAAATCAATATATAAAATGCAGTTGGGTTTCTAGACACTAACAATGGACAATATAAAAAAGAAAATTAAGAAAACAATTCCATTTACACCAGCATGAAACAGAATAAAATACTTAGGAATAAATTTAACTAAAGAGGTGAAGGACTTATATACTGAAAATTATAAAACACTGCTGAAAGAAATTAAAGGAGACAGAAATAAATGGAAAGACTTCCCATGTTCATGTATTGGAAAACTTAGTATTTAAATTTTCTTTTCTTTCTTTTGTTTTTTTACTTAGTGCTTCCTAGCACAAGGGAGACAATATTGTTAAGATGTGACTACTATGCACATCAATGCAATACCCAACAAAATCGCAAGGACATTTTTTGCAGAAACAAAAAATTCCATGCTAAAATTCATTGAAATCTCAAGGAACCCTAAATAGCCAAAATGAACTTGGAAAAAGAACAAAGCTGGAGAATTCACATTTTCTGATTTCAAATTTTACTACACACCTATTGTAGTCAAAACATTGTGGTACTGGCATGAAGAAAGACATACAGAACAAGAGAAAAGAATACAGAGGCCAAAAATAAACCTTGCATAGATGATCAAATGGTTTTTGACATAGGTGACAAGTCCATTTAATGGAGATAGAAACAGTTTCTTCAACAAATGGTCCTGAGACTATAAATATAGAATGAAGCAGGACCCATAACTCACACCATAAATAAAAATTAACACAAAATGAATCAACAACCTAAATATAATAAGAAAAAACATAAAATTCATAGAAGAAAACATAGGGGTAAAATTCATGCTCTTGGATTTGACAATGTACTCTTAGTTCAAACAACAAAAATAGAAGTCAATAAATTGAACTTCATCAAAATTAAAAACTTTTGTGCATGAAAGAACATTATTATGAAAGTGAAAAAAACTACAGGATGAGAGAAAATATTTACAATTCATATATCTGATAAGGATCTAGTATGCAGAATTATAATAAACTCAACAACAAAAAGACATCCCAATTCAAAAAAGGGCATTTCTTCAAAGAAGCTACACAACAAATGGCCAAAAAACATGTGAAAAGCTTCTCAACACCATTAGTCACTAGGGGAATGTAAATCAAAATCACAGTGAGATAGTAAGTGTAACTGCACACCCTAGGGTGGCTATAACAATCACAACCACAACAAAAGTGAAAAATAACAAGGTGAGAATATGGAGAAAATGGAATCCTCATATATTGCTAGTGAGAATGTAAAATGATTTGGCTGCAGTGGAAAACAAGTTGATGGTACTTCAAAAAGTTAAACATAAAATTACCATTATCACCTAGCAATTCCAATCAGGTATATACCCAAAGCAATTGAAAACAGAAACTCAAATAAACATACATAAATTTGTAGCACCATCATTTACAATATGTAAAAGGTAGAAACAGCCCAAACATTCATCAATGGATGACTGGATAAACAAACTGTGAGATACCACCAGGCGCAGTGGCTCATGCCTGTAATCCCAGCCCTTTGGGAGGCTGAGATGGGCGGATCACAAGGTCAGGAGATCGAGACCATCCTGGCTAACATGGTGAAACCCCGTCTCTACTAAAAATACAAAAAACTAGCCAGCCTGGTGGTAGGTGCCTGTAGTCCCAGCTACTCAGAAGGCTGAAGCAGGAGAATGGCGTGAACCCAGTAGGCAGAGCTTGCAGTGAGCAGAGATCACACCAGTGCACTCCAGCCTGGACGACAGAGCAAGACTCCGTCTCAAAAACAAACAAACAAACAAAAAAACAAAACCAAATTGTGCGATACACACACACACACAGACACGCAAATGGAGTATTATTTAGTCATAAAAAGATTGATACTAGCTATGATGTGAACATCAAAATATGCTAAGTGAAAGAAGGCAGAAACAAAAGGTCACATACTGTATGAGTTGCTTTAAATGAAATATTCAGAAAAGGTAAATTCATTGAGACAAAATGCAGACTGGTAGTTGTCATGGGCTGGTGGAGGGGGGCAATGAGAAGCAATTGCTTAATGGGTACCAAATTTCATTTTGAGGTGATAAAATGTGTTGGAGGTAGACAGAGGTGGTGGTTGGACAACACTGTCAGTGTCCTAAATGCTACTGAACTGTTCACTTTTAAAAGGTTAATTTTATGTTATGTGGGTTTCACCTCAATTTTTAAAAACTCTTACAGCAACAACAGCAGCAACAAAAAAATCACACCTCATTGCGATATCCACCAGAAAAGCTAAAATGAAAAAAGATACATAATATCAAGTGTTGTCAGGGTGTGGAGCAACAGAAACCCTCATAAACTGGTGGATGTATAAACTGGTTACAATTACTTGGGAAGACTGGCAACATTTATCAGAGGTAAACCATATTCATACCAAGCATAATGCTTGGTTAGATGCTCAATAAATATTTACTGATTGAAGTAACAAAATACCCACTTTTTTTTTTTAGGTACTATGCTAAGAAACAGGACATAAATGAAAAGATATGGCTTGCTCTCCTTATAAAGAGACACACACAAATGCTTATAATATGCTTATATTGTGGAGGTTGGATAGTGTAGTGGTTTTGGAGTCAGATCATTTGAGTTCTGACTCCACCATTTACTAGTTAGCTATGATTTTCGGCAAGTCTGAATTTTATTTCTGCATCAATTATAAAATTTCTTTCATTTCCACTCTCACTCCACAGTTTCAGTCTACTGCTGCTACTGTCATCTTTACAAAACAGAACATGTCAATACCCCATTCCTTCCAGCTAAAAATCCAAAGATTCTATACTATATAAAATAATCTAAACTTCTTAACTCGGCATTCAAAAACTTATACATCTTGTTACCTACCTTTCTTTCCAGCTTTATCTCATATTCTACTCCTGCCATGTTCCAGAAGTTGTTCTGGCCTACTATCTTATTTGGAACATACTGTTGAAATGTCTTGGCTTTGTGTCTTTGCTCCTCATGTGTTTCTTCCAAGAATTCACTCTCTCTACTTTGAGTATTGTTAGTTCATGAGAAAGTGAATTTTTCTTTTCTTTCTTTTTTTTTTTTGAGACGGAGTCTTGCTCTGTCGCCCAGGCTAGAGTGCAGTGGCCGGATCTCAGCTCACCGCAACCTCTGCCTCCTGGGTTCACGCCATTCTCCTGCCTCAGCCTCCCGAGTGGCTGGGACCACAGGCGCCCACCACCTCGCCCGGCTAATTTTTTGTATTTTTAGTAGAGACGGGGTTTCACGGTGTTAGCCAGGAGGGTCTCGATCTCCTGACCTCGTGATCCGCCCGTCTCGGCCTCCCAAAGTGCTGGGATTACAGGCTTGAGCCACCGCGCCCGGCGAGAAAGTGAATTTTTCATAGTACTATATATTGATAAAGGATCTTCTGTATTTAATTTTACTTAATATGTAGAATAACCCTGGGAGAGAATAAACTGACCACATTTATGGGAGTACTCTGATACACATTAAAAATGAATAGAAAGTAGCATTCAGGAGCATCCTTTGGCCTCCCCAAACTTTTATTTTGGTAAAAAAGGTATTTCCTCAATACTAACCATATTGTTGTACCAGAATATCTCTACTTAAAAACTGTCTCTGACAGCCTGGACAACATGGTGAAACCCTGTCTCTACTAAAAGTATAAAAATTAGCGGGGCGTGGTGGTGCATGCCTGTAATCCTAGGTAATCAGGAGGCTGAGGCAGGAGAATTGATTGAATCCAGGACACAGAGGTTGCAGTGAGCCGAGGTCACGCACTCCAGCCTGGGCGACAGAGTGAGACTCCATCTCAAACAAAACAAAACAAAACAAAACAAAACAAAACAAAACAAAACAAAACCCTGTCATTGGGGAAACTGCTTTTCTGGTTCATTCATTTGAATCTAATCCAGTGTCAAAACAAGTTAGCTCTGCCACCCATTATTCCTATTTGTGAATATGGGAAGATAACTCCCAGGAACTTTAAAATGACGGAAATAAGACTGTCCTTTGAAAGATTAACACATAAAGGATAAGAACATGTAATAGGCATTGAGTGATTAAGTGAAACAAATTAGTGGGATCAGTCTAATTCACCAACTCAATTTAATTATATTTACCCTATAGACACTACAGTGGATACAAAGATAAAAAGGCCATGAACTCAACCATCAGGTTGTTTATACTAGAACAGAAGAGACATATAAGTCACCAGGTAATTATAATATAAGAATTATATCTCAAATTCTTCCTAAAAGGTATTTATTTATATTAATAAGAAGGCTGGATGCAGGGAAAAAAATATAAACTATAAAAACTAAAACCTATACTATAGTATATGAGGAAGATATACTATAGATATAGTATATCTATAGATACACTTCCTTACCTCTACAAAAATAAAATCTAATTAAGTATCTGTTTTATTTAATGTCATATTCCTAAGACAGAAGTGGTACATTTAGAGATATAGGAACAACAACAACAAAAAAAAAACAGGAAGTAGTATTCACCTAATCAGTAATGTGATGTCTGACTGGAACAAGTAGCATATCAGCTGTTAGGAAGTGAAAAGCGTTCTCAGATTTCAAAGCAACACAGATGTGATAAGATTCAAGGAAGAAGAGAGCAGGTGGTACGACAGCAGTCATTAATTATAAGATATGCTTATAATTAGGCTTAACAAAAGACCTACTTTAAAGACTTAATTATCAATATTATCTTGGTGTTTTAAAAATTGACTGTAAACTGTTTTTATTGCAGAAAATTTCTAAGAAAATAAATTTATAATTAAAAATTAAATAGTCATCACAAGAGAAATGGTTGTAAAGTTTCTTAGCCATCTGTGAAATACAGTCTTTGATATTATGAAACTAAAGATAACATTAGAGAGTATTAGTAAGTGAATGAGACATGCTGATAAAAATCTACTTTAACCATAGTTCCATTCATTCTTCTAGAAAATCATCTAGTTAAGATCTGACTTTTTTTTGTACTCTATTATTAAAAAGTTCTACCTCTAAGAGAATCTTACAAAATATAGGCATTTAATCAATACTGATAGAGTTAAAATAGGATTTTAATAAAGCAAGAATACAAAACACATAAACAGTGAATAAATATTCCATTTTTTTGAGATCTCAAATCACTGGCCCTTTTCTGTCAGGATGATCAAAAGAACCCTGAAGTGTATTTTTAATAGTGCCACATAATAATGCATTCATTAGGGGGTCTTTTCTTACACATTCTGCAATAGTCAGAGACAAGGTTTAAAAAAAGTTATTCTTTTTATCTTGATACTTATGTGATAAATATCTTTAATTCCAAAGGCCAAATCAATAATATATATGATTTTCTAACAGGCAAAGCTCAGATTTTTGAAAAAAAAACAAAAACAAAAACAAAAAGACTGTTTTAGACAATGTATGTGATAAAAAACAATTTTTATTAAAGAGTAAGCTAATGAGTAGTGAAAATATTCAGTAACAAGCTGATGTTATCAATGATGAATACAAATAGGTGACTGCTACGGTAACAGATTGAGACTTACCACTGGAGACTTCAGCTGTTACCAAACCAATTACATTTAAAAGCTTAAAAAAGAAAACTGTGTTCTTAATAATAAAACAGTTTAGGTAGCTGAAAATCTAGCAAAAAAAGAGCCTTACCAATACTTCAATGTAATCAGCATTCTGCCACCACCCCCCAACCATCGCCACCCTGACCGCCCTTTTTTGGGTTGTTAAGACATAGGGAAGATGTTCATTTTGATAGTTTCAAGTCATCTTGCTAGGCAAGTTAACAGGAAGCAATGCGATTAAGTGACTACAGAATAATGTAACAGATGACTTAATAAGACAGAATAACCTGACAAAACAGAAAACAGGTTGGTGTTTATATCGTCTCAATATTCCCTAGATACAGCAAAATAATCTACATAACTATTTATAATGAATAATCTTAGAGATAGTCACAGAGATTGAAGATGGTTGAATTAGACTTAGAGTGGGAATTTTATAAATTCTCCTGAAGGTAGATATTATCTCTAAAGGGTTTTGTTTTGAAAGGTAAAGAAACCAAATTTTCCCAAAGAACAGTGGTATGCTGAAGTCTACTCATACCAGCTCATGAGAGCAACTGCTATTTTCAGAAACTCTGTAAGCTGGTTAAATATATGCATCATTAAAAATTAATTATGTAAACATAAGTAAATTATACTAAAAAAGTAATAATGACTCAAAATTCATCACTTCCTATTTTACTACACTTTATTATTGTGTATGTCTTTGAGGATATTTACATCTATTGTATCTGCACGGTGGAAATATTACATAATGGTAATCCACTACTATGCATCTACTTCTAATTCCAATTTTGGTGTTTCACGTTGATAGCCTGAAATCAGCCACGGTAGGAGAAATTAACACCACTAAAACTGGCAAATGTCACAAATCAAGGCTTTTTTTCCTCCTAAGAACCAATTAAAAAAAATTTACCAACACACTCATGGTATATTCCAGAATTGAGGGCTGGTTTAAAATTGGTTACATTGTAAGATAGTTGGAAAACTACCCTCTAAAAAAAAATCACTAATGACACATAGAAAAAAAAAATTTTTTTTTTTTCTTTTTTGAGACAGAGTCTCATTCTTACCCAGGCTAGAGTGCAATGGTGCTATCTCGGCTGGGGTTTCACCATGTAGACCAGGGTGGTTTCGAACTCCTGACCTCAGGTGATCCACCTATCTTGGCTTCCCAAAGTGCCAGGATTACAGGCATTTATTATCTTAAATGGTACTAGATTATAAAGTACATCAATTCTGGAATACTCCATAATACAAATAACAACTATCCTTATTAATAAAGAAGGATATGCCATTTATCTTTAACTGACTGCTATGACTTTGGGAGTTTAATTTTGGTTTGGGGGCCATTTTACTCGGAAATGAAGAGGGTTTGGCATAAGAGTAGAGTAAGAACCATTAAAAGTCCTTGTTGAATACTTTTCAGGACCATACTCTTAGTGCTAACACTTTTAACCAGGAACAGAAGTCTTCCAAAACCACTAAATTTTTGTGTATATAGATAAATGTGAAACTAAGCAGAGCAGACATGTTTCTTGGAATTTTAGGGCTTTTCCAAGGTTCTACCTCATGGAGTGAGGAAGAAGCTGAGATGACGAGACTTTAGCCTCCCTTGTTTCGGCATTAACCAGAGAAGCTCTGCTTTTTGTATCATTCTTTAATATACTGGGGTTCTATGTAAAATGTCATTAGAAAAAAAAGTGCTCCTTTGTAAGAAGATAGGAAGAAAAAAAGGGAGAGACAGAAGAAGGAAATCAGCATGTTAGGGAATATTAGGGGGTGTGTATGTATGCATCCATACCATCAGCACTTATAAAAGGTACGTTTGTTGGTGAAACCCCGTCTCTACTAAAAATACAAAAATTAGCTGGGCATGGTGGTACACGCCTGTAGTCCCAGCTACTCGGGAGGCTGAGGCAGGAGAATTGCTTGAACCTGGGAGGTGGAGGTTGCAGTGAGCTGAGTTTGCGCCAGTGCACTCCGGCCTGGCGACAGAATGAGGCTCTGTCTCAAAAAAAAAAAAGCCAAAAAAACAAAAAAACAAAGAACAGGTATGTTTGTGTGTGCGCGTTCTGGGAGAAACAACTTTAGGTAAACGGGGTCTATTTATGTAAAAAAGATGAATGTCAACAAACATTAGTGCAATTCTTACTGAATTATATGTGTTGTCTATTATACATATATAACCACATCTACCTAATTAAAAGTATTGGTATTTGAGATTGTTCTAAATTATAATTTAAAATTAAGAAGTATATAACCCAGGTTTTAAAGGGAACAAGAAAACAGTTGTAATTTTGAATCTTCACAATTATATGCATTAAAAATTTTTTTATGTGTTATATCATCTGTAAAGTAAGGGCAACATTATCTCTCAAAACAAAAAGAAACAGGACAGGCATTTTATAACAATGAATAAAATGAAAAGTCTCTGAGAAAGTAAATTTTTACACAGTAAAAAACACTGCTAGTTGGGACACTGCCTTCTCAAGATTATAATCAAATATCTTTCAAACTAAACAATTTTTCAATTTTGAAAAGGAAAAATAAATAATAAGTGCATTGATTTAAATGACCAGAACGCCATTTACTTTAAAAGACCTTTCTTTTTACCCGGAGCAAGCAAATCAATCACATAGTAAAGAGGAAAGTACAATAATAACTGTAAGACAAGGTTTCATGGAAGATGAAATATTGGCTATATAGAAGATCTGTGTTCCACAGACTTTGTTTCTTTGAGGTCTTCCAACCCAATACTAACCAGGTCCAGCTAGCTTAGCTTACAAAATCTGACAAGGGCACAGCCCATGGCAATAAGGATGCAGGATAGTGATTTTATTTCTTATTTTATTCATTGCAGCCCCAGGGAGAAAGATAACGAGAACAGATATGAAATCCAGGTCTCCTACATAAAACACTGCAGGACATTACCACTAGGTCACCGGGGGGAAGAGGAAGAAAATATTTTATTTTAAAAGAGTTTATTTGTTATAATATTTATGGTGGAAAATTATTTGTTTTGGCTTACCTGATGAAATTAGAACCTTACTCTCATTAATCATAAATTTGAATGATTGTTTCCACAAAAAATTGTTTGGTATCTACATATTAGATTTAAAATGTTTAACTACATTGTTGTGGAAACTGAAAAAAAGACTATCACCAACTTAACTCACAAAATGTCAGGCAGCTAAAAATCATCAGTTATAATTTTTGAAATTTCATCTAATCTTCCCACTACTTGGATATTTGTCATATTTCATTTATTCCTACCAAGTGTTGTAGGCACTGTCACTGATGAAAGCCCTGGCAAATTCTGGAGAATTTACCTACATTTGACTCTTCCAAGAACTTAAAAAGGTTAATAAGTTCCTTCTTAAGGGAATGGCTTAATGCCTAACTTACTAATGCTGATTGAGCCATGTAAGATTCTTGACATTTGAATGTTTTTGCCCTAAAAAGTGGTTATTGCATGTGACTAAATTAAACATAGCACAATGCCCCTGATATTCAAACTCCTATGTAAAATGAAGAAAATACTATACCTAAGATTCTTGTGAGGTTAAATGAGCCACTCCATGAGCACATAGGACAGTATCTAACACTCAAAATATGTTAAGAATGATGAAAATTTTATATTTCCCCTATTTGACATGGAATCATCAGTAAAAATCAACAGAGTTTTCTATTATGGTATTTTTCGGGTATACTATGGTATAACTCCTATAGACATAGACACAGGGGTTATACACAGACATACTAGCTCTGTCTATGGTCATTCACTGCCATGACATTTTACATCAACATTTTGTGAGATCTTTTAGATTATAAATACTGGACAAAACAAAAACTAGTCAGGGAAACTAACAGATAAACTCTTGGGGAAAAAGTCAACTTCTTTTTTTTTTTTGAGACGGAGTCTGGCTTTGTTACGCAGGCTGGAGTAAAGTGGCACCATCTCAGCTCACTGCAACCTCCACCCCCTGGGTTCAAGTGATTCTCCTGCCTCAGCTTCCCGAGTAGCTGAGATTACAGGCGTGTGCAACCACATCTGGCTAATTTTTGTATTTTTAGTAGAGATGGGGTTTCGCCATGTTAGCCAGGCTGGTCTCTAACTCCTGACCTAAAGTGATCTACCCACCTCGGCCTCCCAAAGTGCTAGGATTACAGGCATGAGCCACCGTGCCCGGCCAAAGTCAACTTCTAAATGCAAACAGCAGAGAGGGTAACTAGGATATATATTTATCTTCACTTTGGTTTATACTAATGAAAAGGAGAAAACAAACAAACAAACAAACAAAAAAACTTAAGCAAACTTTGAAAACGACAGCAGATACCAAACAAGGTAAGAATAAGAGGAAAACTTCATGTTTGAGGGTTTCTGAGTTTACAAAATGTTTTTAACACATATTCTCTTATCTCCAAAATAGAGGAGATAATTTCATATTTTATAAGATACTAAATGGTAAGAAAACTAAAACCCAGATCATAAAAATAATAAATGGCGATGTTAAAACTAGAATTCAGGACAGGCACAGTAGCTCATGCCTGTAATCCCAGCACTTTGGGAGGCTGAGGCAGGCGGATCACGAGGTCAGGAGTTTGAGACCAGACTGATCAAAAACGGTGAAACCCCATCTCTACTAAAAAATACAAAAAATTAGCCAGGCATGGTGGTGCGCACCTGTAATCCCAGCTATTTGGGAGGCTGAGGCAAGAGAATTGCTTGAAACCAGGAGGTGAGGGTTGCAGTGAGCCAAGATGGCGCCACTGCACTCCAGCCTGGGAGACACTGTGAGACTCTGCCTCAAAAAAAAAAAAAAAAACAAAAACCAAAAACTAGAATTCAAGTATTCCAACTGTTAGAGACCAGGATCTTGTCTCCCACTCTTCCCAAGATTATGCTGTCTCAGCAGAGGTCACCATGACTAACTGGGCGCTTGATTAACTTAACAAGTACTTACTGAGAGTCTAATGTGTGCACATTTCTATGGTAAGTTCAACCACAGAAACCACAGATACAAATTCAATGAGAAAGAGAATACAGGCTTTGAAACAAAGGACTCTAAGAGAGCTAATGCTGCTTAATCACACAGTTCTATAGATAAAAACTCCAGTATGACCTCATTTAATTACATCTGCAAAGATCCTCTATTTCCAAATAAGGTCACATTCTAAGGTAATGGGGGGTCAGGACTTCAACATGAATTTTAAGGAGATAAATTTAGCTCCTAACACAAAAGGCAGGAAGAAGACAGATGAGGTAAAGGTTCTAAACCCATTGCATTTTCTGGAAAAAGGCAAAGAAATTCAAACAGGGCTGTGGTAAATTATCCACTAAAAATAAAATAAAATGAAAAGAGTATATAACTGTATCAATTTCATAGAAAGGAGAAATAAAATATTAAAAATTAATCCAAAAGAAAGCAAAAGAGGACACAGGAACAAATTTGAAACAAGAGGGATAAACAGCAAATCCTAATAGATTTAAACCCCAAATCTCAATATTAATATTATATATAAATGAATTTAATGCTTACCCCAAATTTCAAAAACAGTAATGTCAGAGGCATTTGAACCACTGCAACTCCATCTTAGGTAGGGGCTGGATAAAATGAGGCTGAGACCTACTGGGCTTCATTCCCAGATGGTTAAGGCATTCTAAGTCACAGGATGAGATAGAAACGAGGTTGGCACAAGATACAGGTCATAAAGACCTTGTTGATAAAACGGGTTGCAGTAAAGTCGCCGGCCAAAACCCACCAAAACCAAGATGGCGATGTGAGTGACCTCTGGTGGTCCTCACTGCTACACTCCCACCAGCGCCATGATAGTTTGCAAATGCCATGGTAATAAGGGAGGAGACCACCCCTCATATCGTCTTATGCCCAATTTCTGCCTCCAAAGAAAGAAGAAGTAAAAACTAAAAGGCAGAAATGAAATCCACAGGCAGACAGCCCGGCGCCGCACCCTGGGCCTGGTAGTTAAAGATTGACCTCTCACCTAATTGGTTATCTAAAGATTACAGATATTGTATAGAAATGCACTGTGAAAATCCCTATCTTATTTTGTTCTGGTCTAATTACCGGTGCATGGAGCCCCCAGTCACGTACCCTCTGCTTGCTCAATCAATCACGACCCTCTCACACGCGCCCCCCTTAGAGTTGTGAGCCCTTAAAAGGGACAGGAATTGCCACTTGAGACAGGAGTCTTGCCAATGCCCCCGGCTGAATAAACCCCTTCCTTCTTTAATTTGGTGTCTGAGGAGTTTTGTCTGCAGCTCGTCCTGCTATATTTATTTCTTGTTTCCCTGACTGGGAAGCGAGGTGATTGGCGGATGGTCGAGGCAGTTCCTTAGGTGGCTTGAGCCTGCCCTGTGGAACATCCTTGTGGGGGACTCCGACCAGGCCAAGCGACAGATCCTGAGAGCGCTCCCAGGTAGGCATTTGCCCCGGTGGGACACCTCACCAGAGCAGTGTGTAGCAGGCCCCTGTGGAGGATCAACGCAGTGGCTGCACACTGGGAAGGAACTGGTACTTGGAGTCTGGACATCTGAAACTTGGTAAGACTAGTCCTGAGAACGTGTCCACTTCATTTGAGTGGAAGCGTGGCCTGATCACCAACAGCATGCTTTTATCGGCGCTTTGGTTTGGTTTTGGTTTTGGTTTGGACTTGGTTTGAATTGACAGGACTGGTCTTGGGAACTTGCCTATGCCATTTGAGTGGAAGCGTGGCCTGATCACCCACGGTGTGCCTGTACTGGCATTTTGGTTTTGGTTTTTGACTTGACTTGGATTGCTTGATACTTTGGTTTTGGTTTTGACCTGGCTTAGATTTCTTGGTACTCTGATTTTGGTTTTTGATTCTGGTTTGGAGTAAACTGTAAACGTGTGTGTGTGCCCTTTTTACCCATTCTTTGTTTTGTGGTGTGCGTGTGGTGTGAGCGTGGTGTTTTGTCTCAAGGAAACATGCGTCAGGCACAAAGTAAGCCTACCCCACTAGGACCTATGTTAAAAAATTTCAAAAAGGGATTTAAGGGAGACTATGGAGTCACCATGACACCAGGAAAACTTAGAACTTTGTGTGAGATAGACTGGCCAGCATTAGAGATGGGTTGGCCATCAGAAGGAAGCCTGGACAGGTCCCTTGTCTTGAAGGTATAGCACAGGGTAACCTGTAAGTCAGGGTACCCAGATCAGTTCCTATATATAGATTCTTGGTTACAGCTAGTTTTGAACCCCCCACAGTGGTTAAGAGGACAGGCAGCAGCAGTACTAGTAGCAAAGGGACAGTTAAGGAAGGTCCTTGCTCCACCCGCTGAGGGAAGTCGGCACCAAAAGTCCTGTCTGACCTAATACCAGAAGAATCATGGCAGGAACTGGTACCAGCAATACCCCCTCCTTATTGGGAGGAAGGGCTCCCCACCCC
The DNA here is from genome assembly GCF_002776525.5 of Piliocolobus tephrosceles. NCBI lineage: Eukaryota > Metazoa > Chordata > Mammalia > Primates > Cercopithecidae > Piliocolobus > Piliocolobus tephrosceles. Next base: position 109,531,278 of record NC_045442.1, on the reverse strand, counting down.
GGAGCTCACAGCACCTACATCTCCACCAGATGATCACACCCCTAGACCACCCAGAGTAGACGAGAGAGGAAGTGAAACCATGGGAGAAACTCCCCACTTGGCAGCTCGCTTATAGCCCAAGACTGGAATCCAAATGCCCCTGAGAGAGCAGCGATATACTGGAGTAGATGAGGATGGACATGGTGGAAAGGCGTGCCTTTGTGTATCAACCTTTCACCTCTGCTGACCGCCTCAATTGGAAAAATAATACTCCATCTTACAATGAAAAGCCTCAAGCTTTAATTGACTTGCTCCAAACTATTATACAGACTAATAATCCTACTTGGGCTGATTGCCACCAGCTGCTCATGTACCTCTTTAATACAGATGAAAGGCGAAGGGTGCTCCAGGCGGTAACTAAGTGGCTAGAGGAGCACGTCCCAGCCGATTACCAAAACCCCCAAGAATATATAAGAATTCAACTGCCAGGAACAGACCCCCAGTGGGACCCGAACAAGGGACCAGACATGGAGAGGCTAAGATGGTACCGTGAGGCATTAATAGAAGGTCTAAAGAAAGGGGCTCAAAAGGTTACAAATGTAAATAAGGTCTCTGAGGCCATCCAAGGAAGAGGAGAGTCCAGCGCAATTCTATGAAAGACTGTGTGAGGCTTACCGTATGTACACTCCTTTTGATCCAGACAGTCCTGAAAATCAGTGCATGATTAACATGGCCTTAGTCAGTCAAAGCGCAGAAGACATCAGGAGAAAATTGCAGAAATAGGCTGGGTTTGTGGGTACGAATATCTCACAGTTACTGAAAATAGCCAATCAAGTGTTTGTGAATAGAGATGCAACAAGCTGCAGAGAAAGCCATAAGGAAGGCGAACACCAGGCTAGGCGAAACACCGACTTACTGGCCGTGGCCATTAAGGCAATTTCCCTGAAAGGAGAGGGAAAGAGGGGTTCAGGGAAGAATACCCAGTCTAATCACCCATGCTTGCAACATAACCAATGTGCCTATTGTAAGGAAATAGGACATTGGAAAGGTAAGTGTCCCCAACTGAAGGAAAAGCAAGGTGGTTTGGAACAAAAGACCTCAGATAAAGACGAGGGAGCTTTGTTCAATCTGGCTGAAGGGCTACTGGACTGAAGGGGACCGGGCTCAAGTGCCCCCAAGGAGCTCATGGTTAGGATTACAATTGGGGGCAAGGACATTAGGTTTTTGGTTGATACTGGTGCTGAACATTTCACCAGCCCGGTAGCTCCCTTATCCAAGAAAATAACTGATATAATCGGAGCAACAGGAGTTTCCACTAGGCAGGCTTCCTGTCTACCACAGACCTGTTCGGTGGGGGGACATGAGATAGTTCACCAGTTCTTGTACATGCCTGGCTGTCCCTTGCCCTTGCTGGGAAGAGACTTGCTTAGGAAGCTAAGAACCACCATCTCCTTTACAAAACAGGGCTCTTTACAGCTAAAGTTACTGGGAAAAGGAGTTATCATGGCCTTTACGGTCCCCCGGGAAGAAGAATGGAGACTTTTTCTAACCGAGCCAGGCCAAGACATAAAACCAGCTCCAGCTGAGTGATGGCCCCGAGCGAGTATGGGCAGAGGATAACCCTCCGGGACTGGTAGTCAACCAAGCCCCCGTACTCACAGAAGTTAAGCCTGGGGCCCAACCAATTAGACAAAAGCAGTATCTGGTTCCCAGAGAAGCTCTCGAAGGAATCCAGGTTCATCTCAGGTGCTTGAAAGCCTATTCCTTGCCAGTCTCCATGGAACACCCCCCTCCTGCCTGTCCCTAAGCCAGGGATCAAGGACTACTGGCCAGTACAGGACTCGCGCTTGGTCAACCAAGCTACAGTGACTCCGCACCCAACAGTTCCTAACCCTTACATTTTGTTAGGGCTGCTGCTGGCTGAGGACGGCTGGTTTACCTGTCTGGACTTAAAAGATGCCTTCTTTAGCATCAGAATAGCTCCTGACAGCCAGAAGCTGTTGGCCTTTCAGTGGGAAGATCCGGAGTCAGGTGTCACTACTCAGTACACTTTGACCCGTCTTCCCCAAGGGTTCAAGAACTCCCCTACTATCTTCGGGGAGGCCCTGATTTGAGACCTGCAAAAGTTTCCTGCTAAAGACCTAGGCTGTGTCTTGCTCGTGTACATGGACGACCTTCTGCTGGGACACTCCACGGCAGTCGGGTGCGCAAAAGGGACTGATGCCCTGCTTTGGCACCTGGAGGACTGTGGGTATAAGGTGTCCAAGAAGAAAGCTCAGATCTGCAGATAGCAGGTACGCTACCTGGGATTCACTATTTGGAAAGGTGAGCACAGCCTGGGGTCAGAAAGAAAGTAGGTCATCTGCAGCCTACTGGAACCTAAAACCAGAAGGCAAGTAAGGGAATTTCTAGGAGCTGTGGGGTTTTGCAGATTATGGATTCCAAATTTTGCAATACTAGCCAAACCTTTGTATGGGGTTACAAAGTGGGGGTGACCGGGAGCCTTCTGATTGGGGGACTCTACAACAGCAAGCATTTTGTAAGTTAAAGGAAAAACTTATGTTAGCCCCAGCCCTAGGACTACCAGATTTGACAAAGCCCTTTACACTCTATGTGTCAGAAAGAGAAAAAATGGCAGTTAGAGTTTTAACCCAGACTGCGGGGCCCTGGCCAAGGCCAGTGGCCTGTCTCTCAAAACAACTAGATGGGGTTTCCAAAGGCTGGCCATCACGTCTAAGGGCCCTGGCAGAAACAACCCTGTTAGCGCAAGAAGCAGATAAACTAACGCTTGGGCAAAACTGGAATATAAAGACCCTCCATGCTGTGGTAACTTTGATGAATACCAAAGGACATCACTGGCTAACAAATGCTAGATTAACCAAGTACCAAAGCTTGCTATGTGAAAATCCCCACGTAAGTACTGAAGTCTGTAACCCCCTAAATCCCGTCACCCTGCTCCCAGGATCAGAGAGCCCGGTCGAACATAAGTGTGTAGAGGTGTTGGACTCAGTCTATTCTAGCAGACCTGACCTTCGGGACCAGCCAAGGGCATCAGTAGACTGGAACTCATATGTGGACGGGAGCAGCTTCATTAACCCACAAGGAGAAAGATGTGCAGGATATGCAGTGGTAACTTTGGATACTGTCATTGAAGCCAAACCGTTGCCACAGGGTACTTCAGCCCAGAAGGCTGGGCTCATTGCTTTAACTCGGGCTCTAAAACTCATTGAAGGTAAGACGGTTAAGCATTTACACTGATTCTCGATATGCCTTCCTAACCCTCCAAGTGCATGGAACATTATATACAGAAAAGGGTCTGTTAAACTCTGGGGGAAAGGACAAAAAATATCAACAAGAAATTCTACAATTATTAGAGGCAGTGTGGAAACCTTAGAGGGTGGCAGTCATGCACTGCAGGGGACATCAGTGAGCCTCCACCTCAGTGACCTTAGGAAACTCTCGAGCTGATTCAGAAGCTCGAAAAGCAACATCTACCTCTTAATGGGCATCAGTAGTAGCCCCCTTACTCCCTCAAACACCTGACCTGGTACCTACCTATTCTAAGGAAGAAAAAGACTTCTTCCACACAGAACGGGGGGCAAGTAATAAAAGGAGGATGGATCAGACTGCCAGACAGGAGGGTAGCTGTGCCGCAGTTGCTGGGAGCCACAATTGTATTGGCTGTGCATGAAACCACTCATCTAGGTCGAGAGTCACTTGAAAAACTGTTAGGCCGGTACTTCTACGTCTCACGCTTGCCAGCCCTTGCCAAAGCAGTAGCACAATGGTGCGTTACTTGCCAACAGTACAATGTGAGGCAAGGCCCCACTGTTCCACCCAGCATAGAGCAGCTCCTTTTGAGGATCTTCAGGTGGATTTCACAGAAATGCCGAAATGTGGAGGTAACAAGTATTTGCTGGTTCTTGTGTGTACTTACTCTGGGTGGGTGCAGGCTTATCCAACAGGAACTGAAAAGACCTAAGAGGTAAACTGTGTGCTTCTCCGAGATCTTATTCCTAGGTTTGGACTGCCCTTACGAATCGACTCAGATAACGGGCCGGCGTCTGTGGCTGACTTGGTATAGAAGACAGCAAAAGCATTAGGAATCACTTCGAAGCTACACGCTGCCTACCAACCTCAAAGCTCCGGAAAGGTGGAGCGAATGAATCAGACTGTCAAAAATAGTTTAGGGAAAGTACGTCGGGAAACAGGATTAAAGTGGATACAGGCCCTTCCTACGGTATTGTTTAAAATTAGACGCACTCCTTCTAAGAAAACAGGATACTCCCCTTATGAAATACTGTATCATAGGCCTCCTCCTATACTATGGGAGCTTCCAGGCACTCCCTGGGAGTTAGGTGAAATTGAATTACAGCGACAGCCACAGGCTTTAGGAAAAGTTACACAAACAATCTCAACGGGTAAATGAGAGGTGTCCCATCAGCTTATTCTCCCCAGTTCACCCTTTCTCTCCAGGTGATTGCATGTGGATCAAGGACTAGAATATAGCCCCTTTCTGGCCACGGTGGAAAGGACCTCAGACCACCATCCTGACCACTCCCGCAGCTGTAAAGGTAGAAGGAATCCCAGCCTGGATCCACCACAGCCATGTGAAACCTGTAGCCGATGAAACCTGGGAGGCAAAGCTCAGCCTGGACAACTCCTGCAGAGTGACTCTGAGGAGGACGATAAGCCCCGCTCCAGTCACACCCGGAAGCTGACTGGTCTCGCATGGCCGAAGCATGGGAAGAATCATCGTGGGACTCATTTTCCTTATAATTTGGACTTGTATAGTAAAAACTTCCACTGATTTTCCTCACATGGAAGACTGCTCTCAGTGTATACATCAGGTTACCGAGGTAGGGCAACAAGTTAAAACAATCTTTCTGTTCTATAGTTACTATGAACACCTAGGAAATTTAAAAGGAACATGTTTACATAATGACACAGTACAAGGTATGTAGCCCAGGAAATGACCGACCAGATGTGTGTTATGACCCCTCTGAGCCTCCCATGTCCACAGTTTTTGAAGTAAGATTAAAGACTGAAGACTGGTGGGGACTCATAAATGATACAAGTAAAGTATTAGCCCGAAGAAAAAGGGGTGCCCAAACGCATAATCTTGAAATTTGATGCCTGTGCCGTCAATAATAGCAATAAGTTAGGAAGGGGATGTGGCTCTTTTAGTTGGGAAAAAGGCTATATGACTGAAAATAAGTACTTTTGTCATGAATTAGGACTGTGTGGAAATGAATGTGGATACTGGTCGTGTGTCATTTGGGCCACTTGGATAAAAAATGGAAAGGATCCAGGCCACCTTCAGTGAGGAAAAAATGGCTTTTCCTGTACTAAAGGACAATGTAACCCCTTAGAGCTAGTAATAACCAATCCCCTTGATCCTCACTGGAAAACAGGGGAGCTTGTGACCTTAGGAATCAATGGGGCCAGACTGGATCCTCCAGTAAATATCTTGGTTCCAGGAGAAGTTTACGACCTCTTTCCTGAACCAGTGTTTCAAACTTTCTATGATGAACTAAATGTACCAGTACCAGAAATTCCAGGAAAAACAAGAAATTTGTTTTTCCAATTAGCCAAGGATGTAGCGCAGTCTCTCAATGTCACTTCATGTTATGTATGTGGAGGAACTGTAATAAAAGATCAATGGCCATAGGAAGTCCGAGAATTAGTACCTACAGACCCAGTTCCTGATGAATTCCCAGCTCAAAAGAATCACCCTGATAATTTCTGGGTCCTAAAAGCCTCAATTATTGGACAATATTGCATAGCTAGAGAAGAAAAAGAATTCATTCACCCCGTAGGATGACTTAGTTGTCTGGGACAGAAACTGTATAATGGTACCACAGAAACAGTCACTTGGTGGAGTTCAAATCAAACAGAGAGGAATCCATTTAGCAAATTCCCAAAGTTGCAAACCGTGTGGACCCACCCAGAGTCCCATCAGGACTGGACAGTCCCCACTGGATTATACTGGGTATGTGGGCATAGAGTTTATGCCAAATTGCCTGACCAGTGGGCAGGTAGTTGTGTTATTGGCACTATTAAACCATCTTTCTTCTTACTGCCTATAAAAACAGGCGAACTCCTGGTCTTCCCTGTCTATGCTTCCCATGAAAAGAGAAGCATAGCTATAGGAAATTGGAAAGATGATGAATGGCCCCCTGAGACAATCATACAATATTATGGGCCTGTTACTTGGGCACAAGATGGCTCGTGGGGATACCGGACCACCATTTACATGATCAACCAATTCATATGGTTACAAGCTGCCTTAGAAATAATCACTAAAAAAAACAGCAGAGCCTTGACTATTCTGGCCCGGCAAGAAACTCAGATGAGAAATGCTATCTATCAAAATAGACTGGCTCTCGACTACTTGCTAGCAGCTGAAGGATGGGTCTGTGGGAAATTTAACCTTACTAATTGCTGTCTACAAATAGATGATCAAGGGCAAGTAGTTGAAGACATAGTTAGAGATACGACAAAACTGGCACATGTGCCCGTGCAAGTGTGGCATGGATTTGATCCTGGGGCCATGTTTGGAAAATGGTTCCCAGCGTTAAGAGGATTTAAAACTCTAATAATAGGAGTTATAGTAATAATAATAGGAACCTGCCTACTGCTCCCTTGTTTGATACCTGTACTTCTTCAAATGATAAAAAGCTTCATCACTACCTTAGTTCACCAAAATGCTTCAGCACAAGTATACTATATAAATCACTATCGATCTGTCTTGCAAGAAGACATGGGTAGTGAAAATGAAAGTGAGAACTCCCATTAATAAAATGAGTGAGAGTCTCAAAAAGGGGGAATAAGGAAGGAGACCACCCCTCATATCATCTTATGCCCAATTTCTGCCTCCAAAGAAAGAAGAAGTAAAAACTAAAAGGCAGAAATGAAATCCACAGGCAGACAGCCCGGCGCCGCACCCTGGGCCTGGTAGTTAAAGATCGACCCCTGTTATCTATAGGTTACAGACACTGTACAGAAATGCACTGTGAAAATCCCTATCTTGTTTTGTTCTGATCTAATTACCGGTGCATGCAGCCCCCAGTCACATACCCCCTGCTTCCTCAATCAATCACGACCCTCTGACACGCACCCCCTTAGAGTTGTGAGCCCTTAAAAGGGACAGGAATTGCTCACTCGGGGAGCTCGGTACTTGAGACAGGAGTCTTGCCAATGCCCCTGGCTGAATAAACCCCTTCCTTCTTTAACTCGGTGTCTGAGGAGTTTTGTCTATGGCTCGTCCTGCTACAGTAACATCAGTAAGTTACCCTAGTTGGTCTAAAAAGGGGAGGCATGAATAATCCACCCCTTGTTTAGCATATCATCAAGAAATAACCATAAAAATGGGCAACCAGCAGCCCTTGGGGTTGCTCAGTCTATGGAGTAGCCATTCTTTTATTCCTTCACTTTCTTAATAAACTTGCTTTTGCTTGGCACTGTGGACTCACTCTGAATTCTTTCTTGTGTGAGATCCAAGAACAGTCTCTTGGGGTCTAGGATCTGGACCTCTTTCCTATGATAGTAACACCTAAATAATAATAACAAGACTGAAAACCATATGCAAACAGGAGGTTGTACGAGAAAGATTTCTGTAAAATACCTTCTTTTAAAAAACAAAACATGACCTAAAGAACCAATCACAAGGGAAACTAGGATATGTTTTAATTTGAATAAAAATGAAAATATGATACTAAAATCTGTGGGCTAAAGCTAAAATATAATATACATAATACAAATAAATATAAAAAAATATAAACTACTTCCTTTTTTTGAGATCAAGTCTCATTTTGTTGCCCAGGCTGGAGTGCAGTGGTGTGATCGTGGCTGACTGCAACCTCCGCCACCCGGGTTCAAGCAATTCTCCTGCTCAGCCTCTCAAGTAGCTGAGATTACAGGTGCGTGCCCCCATGCCTGGCAAATTTTTGTATTTCAAATAGAGACAGGGTTTCGCTAAGTTGGCCAGGCTGGTCTCAAACTCCTGATCTCAGGTGATCTGCCTGCCTCGGCCTCCCAAAGTGCTGGGATTACATGCATGAGCCACCGTGCCTGGCCATAAACTATATTTAAATAAACCAATGCTCAGAGGAAATTTAAAGCATTAACACTTAGAAAAAGAAGGAAGTTCTCAAATCAACCTAATCTTCTACTTTAAGAAATTAGAAAAGGAAGACCAAGGCCAGGCGAGATGGCTCATGCCTATAATCCTGGCACTTTGGGAGGCCAAGGTGGGTGGATCATCTAAGGTTGGGAGTTCGAGACCAGCCTGACCAACATGGAGAAACCCCATCTATACTAAAAATACAAAATTTGCTAGGCATGGTGGCACATGCCTGTAATCCCAGCTACTTGAGGCAGGAGAATCGCTTGAACCCGGGAGGCGGAGGTTGCAGTGAGCCGAGATCACGCCATTGCACTCCAGCCTGGGCAACAAGAGTGAAACTCCGTCTCAGAAAAAACAAAAACAAAAACAAAAACAAAAAAAGCAAACAAACAAAGTAGAAGACAGGTATATAAGAGCAGAAATCAATGACACACAAAACTGAAAAAACAGAAAAATCAACAAAACCAAAAGCTGATGTAGCTCAAGAGAGACTAAAACAGAGAAGAAACAAATTACTAATATCAGAAATAAGAGAGGAGACATCACTATAAATTCTACAGATGTTAAAATAAGGAACTATTAGAAACAATTCATGCCAGTACACTCAGCAGGTTAGATGAAATGGTCAGACCTCTTAAAATACACAAATCATCAAAGAACCCATAAGAAGAAATAGATGAACTTCTACACAGAGGAAGGAACATTTCCCAATGTGTTCTATAAGGTCAATATCACTGTCACTGGACATAAAAAATAGACAAAAATATTAAAGTAAAACTAAATTACAGACCAATATGAACATAGACATAAACTGAAAAGAAAATTTGCAGACTAACTCCACAATATATAAGAAGGCTAATACATAATGACCAAATGAAGTTTATTCCAGGAATTCAAGTCTGGTGTAGGATTTTAAAATCAACCAGTAGAATTCACATATTAACAGATAAAAGGAAAGGACCACATAATCACGCTATTACATGCAGAAAAGAAGATCTATTCATGATAAAAACTCTCAGCAGACTAGAAATAGAAGTAACTTTCCTCACCTAGATAAGAGCATCTGTTAAAGGCCTGCACCTAACACAATTGGTGGTAAAAGACAGAATGCTTTCCAAGATCAAAAATAAGATAAAATGGTCAGGTGTGGTGGCTCAGGCCTATCAAGGAAGTTAGGAGGCCAAGGTGGGTGGATCACTTGAGTCTAGGGGTTCGAAACCACCCTAAGTAACATGGCAAAACCCTGTCTGTATTTAAAATATGTACAAAAATTAGCTAGGCATAGTGCTGTGCGCCTGTAGTCCCAGCTACTCAAGAGGCTGAGGTGGGAAGACTACTTGAGGCAGGAGGATCATTTGAACCAGGAGGCAGAGACTGCAGTGAAGCAAGATCGTGCCACTGCACTCCAGCCTCAGTGACCAAGTGACACCCTGTCTCAAAAAGAAAAAACTATAAACTTTGACCCTTACCTCACCCTATTTGCAAAAAAGGTAACTTAAAATAGATCAGAAACCTAAATATAAAACTGTAAAACTTCTAGAGGCCGGGTGCAGTGGCTCACGCCTGTAATCCAGGACTTTGGGAGGCCAAGGCGGGTGGATCACGAGGTGAGGAGATGGAGACCACCCTAGCTAATGCAATGAAACCCTGTCTCTACTAAAACATACAAAACATTAGCTGGGCATGGGGCACGCACCTGTAGTCCCAGATACTCAGGAGGCTGAGGCAGGAGAATTGCCTGAACCCTGGGGGCAGAGGTTGCAGTGCACTGCATGCCACTGCACTCCAGCCTGGGTGACACAGTGAAACTCTGTCTAAAAACAAGCAAGCAAACAAAAAAAAAAACTTCTAGAAAGAAACAGAAGAAAATCCTAGTGACTTCGAGTTTGGCAAAGATTTCCTAAATGTGACATATAAAAAGAAGTATAAAAGAAAAAAAAAATTGAACATATGAATTAAAAACTTTATACTCTTCAAAAGATACTTTTACTAAAATAAAAAGCAGACCAGATGATGGCAGAACAAATCTGCAAAACATACAGGAACACAGCACTTGTATCTGAATTACATAACGAACTATTAAACTGAGCAATAAGACAAACTGGACAACAGGGTTGAATGGACACTTCATAAACCATGATATTCAAATGGAAAACACATGAAAGGATGCTCAGCATTATTAATCATTGGGGAGCTGAATATCAGAATCACAATGAGGTACTCCTACACATCCACTAGAATGGCTAAAATTAAAGAGGGTGAAGATAAAAAGTGTAGGCCAGGACGTGGAGCAATTGCAACTCTCACACACTGCTGGTGCAAATGTAAAAATCAACAGCTACTCTAGAAAATAGTTTAGCAGCTTCTTAAATAGTTAAACTATACCTATCATGCGTTCTAGTCATTATGCCACAAGGCATTTACTCAAGAAAAATGAAAGCATATGTCCACACAAAGACTTGACTTGCACCTGAATCTTCATAGCAGATTTATTAATGATGGTTAAAAAACTAGAAACAACTCAAATGTCCATCAAATAGTGAATGAATTAAAAAACTTTAATATACTCATACAACAGAATATTACTTAGCACAAAAAAGGCAAGTCACTGATACACGAATAAACATGGATAAATTTTGGACTTATGCCTAGGGAAAGAAGTCAGACAAAATAGAATTTACGCTGTATGATTATACATAATATGCAGAGCAAGCAAACTAATCCATGATAATAGAAAGCAGATCAGTGGTTGCCTAAAGATAGGTGAAGGATTGAGAATGATAAATTACAAAGGGTTGTAAAGACACCTGTCAGAGAAATCTACATGTTCAATATCTTGATTCCGACAGTGGGTTCACAGGTATATCTGTATGTCGAAAAGCATGAAATGGTACACTTTAAATATGTCTAGTTTATTTTTATGTCATTGGTATATCAATAATAAAGCTGTTAAAAAGGGGACATGGAGTATAATAATCAATACAAAAGACTTAAGTAAGAAAAAAAACTTAGAACATGAAGTACAAATGGAATATTAAAAATTAGTCCTGGGCCAGGCATGCTGGCTCACTTCTCTAATCCCAACACTTTGGGCGCCGAAGCGGGTGGATCACCTGAGGTCAGGAGTTGGAGACCAGCCTGGCCAACATGGTGAAACCCCATCTCTACTAAAAATACAAAAATTAGCTGGGCTAATTTTTAGGTGGCACGTGCCTGTAGTCTCAGCTACTCAAAAGACTGAGGCAGAAGAAACACTTGAACCTGGGAGGTGGAGGTTGCAGTGAGCTGAGATCACACCACTGCACTTCAGCCTGGGTGACAGAGTGAGACTCCAACTCAAAAAAAAAAAAAAACAGTCCTACAGAGGTCAAGATATGAGAGAGAAAAAGTACATAGACAAGAGGTACAAAAGCAAAAAAATAAAAAACCCAAACAGTAATATGGCAGATCTAAGGTAGTTTTATTACATAACAATGGAATGAATGCTTTAAATAAAATTTGAATACTGTCACGCTAGAGTTTTTTAATTTTCACAATAGCAGGCACACTTAATGTATAAGAAACAAAATGTAACAAGATGGAAAAATATATAACATGCAAACAAAAACCAAAAGAAAGCTCGATTAGTTATATTAATATTAAACAACAACAAAAACACCCAAACTAGAAAAGTTACTAGAAATAAACTGCAACACTTTATATGGTAAAAGCTTTGATTCATGAAAGATATAAAAATTTGAAATTCAAATATACTAATAGCCTTAAAATACATAAAGCAAAATCTGACTGAGCAAGAAAAAACCGACAGATATATGATCTCAACAGGTTTTTAATATTTCTTGCTGTAGCTAGTCAAACAAGCAACCCCAAACTAATAATAATCAAAGGATTTAAAAACATAGTTAACAGACTTTAATTAATTGGCATATATATAATTCTGAACCCGCAGAAACACAATTCTTTCAGGAGTACATCAAATATTTCAAACAGCTGACTATAAAGTAGTCCATAAAGCGAGTGTCAACACAATTCAAAGGACTGAAATCAGAGTGTGTTCTATTACAAAACAAGCTGGAAATTAATAACAGAAAGATAACTAGAACATCCTCATGTGTTTGTAAATTAAGAAACAGACTCATAAAGAGTCAATGGGTCAAGAAAACAATCACAAGGAGAATTAGAATTATTTTTTAAGTAAATGGGAAATGAGAACACAAATTATTAAAACTGGCTTTTCAGCTAATGCTGATCCTAGAGGGACATTTATAGCCTTTAATACCTATATTACAAGAAAGACTAAATATCAGTATAGTAATTCTCCATCTTTAGAGGAGAGACAAAAATTGCGAATTAAACTCAAAGAAAGTAAAATGAAGGAAAAAATAAAACAGCTGAAATCAGTAACAAAGAAAACAAGCATACAATATACAAGACTCAAAAAAGGCAAAACATGGTTCTTTGAAAAGACTAGTAACTTAATGGCCTGAAAAGGAGAGAGAGAGAGAATATAAGAATATACAAATACCCAATATTAGGAATGAAAAGGAGGACATCATTACACAGCCTATAGGCGTGTGCTAATATGGTAGCTGTTAGTCAGCTGAAGCTATTTAAAGTAAAATTTAAAGTATTTACAGGGCAACACAATGTAAAATCTAGTCTCTCAGTCATACTAGTCAAATTTCAAGTGCTCAAGAGCCGCATACTGAGACAGGAATAACACAAGGTGGTCGCTGAGAGAGGAATAATACAAGGTGATCATAGAAGAGAAAATTTCAGGCAGCAGTTTCACATGACTAGCAAAAGAAATCTATTGAAATAGCTGCAGCTAGGGACTGATAAGACCCTGAAAACCCAGGAGTAGACCAAGCTGGCTGAGACCAACTGGTCCCAACATGGTACTGGATTTGACCTAGGTTTCACCTAGAACCTCATTATATGCTCATTAACATACAAAAATCACACAGCTACCAGTATCATGACAGTTTCAGGAACATCCATACTTCGTGTAAAACTGGGTGAGAGGCCAGGCACAGCAGCTCACGTCTGTAATCCCAGCACTTTGGGAAGCCGAAGAAGGCGGATCATCTGAGGTCAGGAGTTTGAGACCAGACCACTGGCCAACATAGTGAAACCCTGTCTCTACTAAAAATACAAAAAATTAGCTGGGCGTGGTGGCACGCGCTTGTAATCCCAGCTATTCAGGAGGCTGAGACAAGAGAATCACTTGAACCCAGGAGGCAGAGGCTGCAGTGAGCCGAGATCGTGCCACTTCACTCAAACCTGGGCAATAAGAGTGAAACTCCGTCTCAAAAAAACAGAAAAAAACAAAAAAACTGGGTGACACTAGAGTTCTAAGAAATCTCTGCCCTTTTCCAGGAATCTTCATGAATATTCTACCCCTCGGTTAAAGAAACCCATAAAGACAGAAACCCCACATCCTATGTGCGACTCTCTCTTGAGGATGCTCACATTCCCCTTTCTTGAGTATATACTTTCCCCTTTGTGATAAATCTCCATATTTTCACTATTTTCTGACTTATCCTAAATTCATTCTTGAAACAGTGTCAAGAGCGTGGACGCCAGCTGGGGTTGAGGTCCCACTGGCATTCAGGGATCTCCCCCAGCCCAACAGTATCAATACCATAGCAGACAGCACAGATACAGAACATTTCCATATCACAGAAAGTTCTATTGGACAGCACTGCTATAAACATTAAATTAAAATAAGAAGACACTGTGATCAACTTTATACTAATTAATTTCATAATTTAAACTGACAACTTTCTGGGAAAAACACAACCTAAGCTAAACTGACTCAGGAAGAAATACAAAATCTGAATGATCATGTAAGTATTAAATAAACGAGAACCCAATTAAAAATCAACCCTCCAAGGAAGCCCAGACGGTGTTACCAGTGATTGCCTCTAAGTATTTATGGAAGAAATAACCTCAATCTTATGCGACTTTTCCAGGGAATAAAAACAAAATACAAACAGAGATAGTCTTTTAAACAAATGGTGATGAAATAGTTGGATTATTGATAGGCAAAAACAAACCAGAAACAAAAAACCCCAAAGCCTTGACCTAAACCTCATATCTTAGAGAAATATAAGCCTAAATGGATCATATAGTTTACGTAAGATAAAGAACTTACTAAATCTTTAGAAGAAAACACAGGAGAAACTCTTTGGGACTTATGGCATGGTTACAAAAAGATCTTAGGTATGACGTAAAGGCACATTCTATAGAAGAAAAAAATACTAAAGTGGACTTTATCATAATTAAAAACTTGTTCTGCCAAAGGTCCTGTTAAGAAGATAAAAATGCAAGTTACAAATAACCAGGAGAAAATACTTGTACATCAAAAATCTGATAAATGACCCACATCTAGAATGTTTAAGGAATTCGCAAACTTTAACATCAAAAAAGTAAACAACCCAATTAGAAAATAGGCAAAAGACATGAAGATTTCTTTAAAGAGAATATATAGATGGCAAATAAGCCATGAAAGATATTCAATGTGGTCAGTTATTAGGGAAATGGAAAATAAAACAAAGTGATATCACTACATGCCCGTTAGAATAGCTAAAATAAAAAATAATGATGCCAAACATGGGTGAGAATGCAAAGAAACTGAATCTCTCACATATTGTTAGTAAAAATGTAAAATGGTACAGCCCCTTTGAAAAAGCTTGGCAGTTCCTTAGGATGTTAAACATAGAGCTACCATATGACCCAGGAACTCCACAATACCCAAGAGAAATAAACTCTTCAAACAAGAAATTTGTTTACAGCAGTTTTACTTGTAATTAGTAAAAACTGGAAACATGCCAGGCGTGGTAGTTCACACTTACAATCCCAGCACTTTGGGAGGCCAAGGTGGGCAGATCATTTGAGGCCAGGAGTTTGAGACCAGCCTGGCCAACATGGCGAAACCCTGTGTTAGATATGAGTTGTAAATTTCTTTTCAAAGAATATGTCAGTATGTTCAATTCTTTGCCTTCTACTTTTAAACTTAACTTCCTCATAAAGCAACCTTTTTTGATTACCTACTCCACCCTGACTCATTCCGATTATCTACTCCTCCCTAACTCATTCTGATCACCTGCTCCACCCTAACTCATTCAGATTACCTGCCACCTGCTCTGCCCTGGCTCCCGCCAAAGCACTCAGCCCAAAGCACTCACCGTCATTCTCTTTAAATTAGCCAAACGGAATTAGTTTAGCCTGTGCAGTCTAACCCTAGCCAATAGGGGAATGACACAGCAGCAAGGCCCAGGGATAAGAACCCCTTCCCCTCCATTGTCCAAGTGGGCGGTCACCACCATTGCTCCATCTGTAAGGGTGCACCCTTCTATAGAAGTAACTTGCCTTGCTAAGAATTAAAAAGAAAATTTTCTATTCGAATGTTATTCCTTTTGCAGCTCCGAAACTTTATACACAACACCCATCTCTACTAAAAATAGAAAAATGAGCTGGGCATGATAACGTGAGCCTGTAGTCCCAGCTACTCAGGAGGCTGAGGCAGGAGAACTGCTTGAACCCGGGAGGCAGAGGTTGCAGTGAGCTGAGAAAATCCTGCCACTGCACTCCAGCCTGGGTGACAGAGCAAGATTCTGTCTCAAAAAAGAAAAAAAGAAAAAAAAAAAAAAACCAACCTGGAAGCAATGAAAATATTCTTAAATGGAGAAATAATTACATGAACTGTAATACAGGCATACAATGAAATATTCAGCAATAAAAAGAAATCTACTGATACACTCAAACATTTGGATGAATCTCAAGGGCATTATGCTACCTATAAAAGTCAATCTCAAGAGGTCACATATTATTCCATTTAGATCCTCAAAATGACATTAGATCCTCAATGTCATTAGATCCTCAAAATGGCAAAACTCTAGAGAATTGGTTGTCAGAGGTTAAGGAGGGTGAGTGGATAAAGGGTGTGTAAACCAAAAATAAAATCTGAAGCCTCCCAAACCAAATTTATGGACCTCCACTGAGGTCCAACTGATCCCAAAGAAAACCTGAAAAACTAGGTCAGGCCATGATGGGAAGGGAGGTTAGATATGCCTCATTATACCCTCCTCCCTTTGGAGTTTAGGCACAACTGACCAAAAATTAACATTAAAATAGAGATTATAAGACTGACAAAACAGATTCTTTGTAGCAATAGGATACCAAATTCCAACCTGTGGAATAGCATCACAAGACAGGTAACAGTCCTTAAAGGAAATCAAAGTATTTTGTCCCCAAATACATTTATTTGACACATTTTGGAGTGGCCCTACAAAGCGATCTCTTGTGGGGAAAATTTGTATTCTGCAGAGAATCTCCTTCCCTTACTAGGTCTTTTCCAGATATATTTTTGGAAAATATGATACCTTTAAGGTCTGATAAGAGACAGTAGCCCACATCACTGCACTCCACTCCAGCCTAGGTGACAGAATGAGACCATGTCCCCCCCCCCCCCCAAAAAAGAGAGAGACATTTGCCATCTATTCTCTCTGAAGCCTGTTACTTAGAGGCTTCATCTGCATAACAAGAACCCTGGCTTCTACAAGGCCCCTTATCTTAACTCAAGCATTTCTTTATATTGACTTCAATTCTCCAGACAAAGCTTAATGCTTTCAATCAATTCCCAATCAGGAAATCTTTGACTTGGCCCCTGCTTTGAAATGTCCTGACATTCTGAGCTAAACAATGTATACCTTATATGTATTGATTTATGCCTTTGCCTGTAACTTTTGTCTCCCTAAAATGTATAAAACCAAGTTGTAACTCAACTACCTTGGGCACACCTGGGGACCTCCTGAGGCTGTGTCATGGGCCATGGTTGCTAACATTTGGCTCAGAATAAACCTCCTTAAATATTTTACAGAGCTTGGCTTTTTTCATCAACAGGTGTGATTATAAAGGAGAAGTATGAGTGACATTTTTGTGGCAATGAAATAGTTCTAAATCTTGTTGGAGAAGTGGTTAATAAATCTATAGGTGATGAAATGACATACATCTATAAACAGCCAATGTACCAAAGTCAATCTCCTGGTTTTGATATTGCACTATAGTTACATAAGATGTAACCATTAGGAAAAACTGGGTGACAGGTACAGAGGAACTCTGTACTGTCTTGGAAACTTCCCATCAATCTATAATTGTATTTATTTTCAAATAAAAACTTGATTAAAAATTCATATTTTATAAGTCCAGCATGTAACTGACACCACACCTGACAAAAATATTATAAGAAAAGAAAATCACAGGTGAATCTCTCTCATAAACATAAAAGCAAAAATCCTAAAAATATAGCAAATCAAATCAAATAATAAAGAATAATATTTCATAGGACCAAAGAGGGTTCATTCCAGAAAAACAAAGTGATTTAATACCAGAAAATCAATCTGTATACTTTATCTCATTAACAAAATAAAGGTGAAAAATCACACAATCATCTTAATAGATGCAAAAATAAATATTTGATAACCCTTAACAATATTCTTTTGCAATAAATAAAAAATTTTTAGCAAAACTAGAAAGAAAACTTCTTAACTTGATTTTTAAAAAATCTAGACTGCTGTAGCCCCAGCACTTTGAGAGGTCGAAACGGGCGGATCACGAGGTCAGGAGATCGAGACCATCCTGGCTAACGTGGTGAAACCCCATCTCTACTAAAAATACAGAAAATTAGCTGGGTATGGCAGCGGATGCCTGTAGTCTCAGTTACTTGGGAGGCTGAGGCAGGAAACTGGCATGAACCCGGGAGGCGGAGCTTGCAGTGAGCTGAGATCAAGCCACTGCACTCCAGCCTGGGGGACAGAGCGAGACTCTGCCTCAAAAAAAAACAAACCCATACTGATGTGGACAAAATCAGAAGAGTAAGAAACTCCAAATTCCACCCCTCCATAAAAGCAACAACAACAACAAAAAGCCAAAACTATATAATGGACTTTTTCTGAACTCCGGAAATTAACAAAAGGCTTGCAGCACTATGAGTAAGATTTATTTAAGAAAACCAGCTAGAGCCTGGTATAGTGGCTCATGCCTGTAATCCCAACACTTCAGGAGGCTGAGATGGGAGAACTGCTTGAGCCCAACAGTTGGAGACCAGCCTAGGTAATGTAGGGAGACCTCATCTCTAGAAAAAAATTATAAAATGAGCCAGGCCTGGTGTCACATGCCTGTAGTCCCAGCTACTTGGGAGGCTGAGGTGGGAGGATTGCTTGAGCCTGGGAGTTCAAGGCTGCAGTGGGCTATAGTGGCGCCACAGCACTCCAGCCTTGGCAACAGAGTGAGACCTCACATCAAAAAAGAGAAAGAAAGAGAGAAAAGAAAGAAAGAACAAAAGACAGACAGAAAGACAGACATCTGATTTTTGATCAGAACAGTAACTTTATGGCACATTAATTTACTCTAGTCTAACCCCTGTTCCTGGGTGACCACAACCTGTGAACATCACGACCCATATTACTAGTACTAGAAGCAGCAGAATGAACTAACTTGCAAAGAATGGAAATTATTTGTTCTGTCCTGTTTGGTACCTCCCTGGAAGACAGGTTTAAAAGGCTTGTCTTTATTTTCCCTAACTTAAAACTAGCCTTATGCTAAAGCTGCTTCCCTGGGGGCATTTGTTAAACAAATTTACAGAATATTGTCTTTGTATATGGCATGAAGCTATTAAAACAGTTGGGGCAAACAACAGGTAAACCAAAAAGTTTGAGAGGAAAGGCTGAGGCATGAAATGTTGACATTCCTGGGAACCTAGAAGGCCGTGTGCATGTTCAAGGCTGCACACATACTCAGGAAAGATCTGAGAAGGAGCTAAGCTCTCACCTGCTGCTGACATTAAGGCTATGTGGAAGCAAAAAACAAAACAAAACAAAACAAAGTGTTAAGGCAGAATTGTAAACCAATACAGAACCCAAAGCAAAGACGGAAAGAATTTTTGCTTCCAGGCATTTACGAAAATCTCTTTCCAATTATTAGCTGATTACCCAGCTAACGTAACAGACTTCAGTGGCTACACGTAACAAAAAATAGAGACTTCATAGAATTAGTTCAGAAAACTCACTAAAAAACAAACAACTACAATAAGCCCAACACTACAAGTCCTTTAAAAAGTAGATATCCGATTTCCATAATTGCTAATTTATAACATTTAAAATGTCCAATTTTCATTATTATTATTATTTTTGAGACAGAATCTCACCCTGTCACCCAGGCTGGAGTGCAGTGGCGTGATCTCTTCTCACTGCAACCTCCACCTCCCGGGTTCAGACACTTCTTGTGGTTAAGCCTCTTGAGGAGCTGTGCACCACCACACCCAGCTAATTTTGTATTTTTAGTAGAGACAGGGTTTCACCATGTGGGACAGGCTGGTCTCGAGCTCCTGACCTCAAGTGATCCTCCTGCCTCGGCTTCCCAAAGTGCTAGGATTACAGGTGTGAGTCACCATGCCCAGCCAAAATGTCCAATTTTCAACAATGAAAACTTACAGGCTAAAGAAATGAGACAGTATGGCAGACATAAAGGAAAAAAATAGAAACTGTGCCTGAGGAAGACCAGACAATTAACTTTCTAGACAAAATGTTAAATCATCTTTTTTTTCCTTTTTTTTTTTTGAGACGGAGTCTCACTCTGTTGCCCAGGGTGGAGTGCAGTGGTATGACCTCAGCTCACTGCAACCTCTACTTCCTGGGTTCAAGTTATTCTCCTGCCTCAAGCTCTCAAGTAGCTGGGATTACAGGTGCCCACCACCACGCCCGGCTAATTTTCTGTGTGTTTTTAGTAGAGACAGGGTTATGTCAGCCAGGCGTGTCTCAAACTCCTGACCTCAGGTGATCCGCTTGCGTTGGCCTCCCAAAGTGCTGTGATTACAGGCGTGAGCCACTGTGTCAGGCCAATCATATATTTTAAATATGTTCAATGAGCTAAAGGAAGCCATGTCTAAAGAATTAAATGAAAGCATGGGAACAATGGCACACCAAATTCAGAATATCAACAGATTAAGTTATTTAAAAGGCAAAATAGAAATTCTGGAGTTGAAGTCTAATAACTGAGATAAAAAATTCTCTAGAGGGGCTCAACAGCAGGTACGAGCAGGAAATGAAAGAATCAGCAAACTTGAGGATATGTACATTGAAATACTCCGGAACAGAAAAAAAAAGGAATAAAGGAAAAATGAATAAATCTTCAGAGACATCATTAAACGTATCAATATATGAACAATGGAAGTGCCAGAAGGTGGTGGGGAGTAGTGGGAGAAAGAGGAGAGAGCGGGTAAGAAATATTTCAGCTAGGCGCGGTGGCTCACGCCTGTAATCCCAGCACTTTGGGAGGCCGAGGCAGGTGGATCCCAAGGTCAGGAGATCGAGACCACGGTGAAACCCTGTCTCTACTAAAAATACAAAGAAAGCAGCTGGGTGTGGTGGTGGGCACCTGTAGTCCCAGCTACTCAGGAGGCTGAGGCAGGAGAATGGTGTGAACCTGGGAAGCGGAACTTGCAGTGAGCTGAGATCACACCACTGCACTCCAGCCTGGGCGACAGAGTAAGACTCCGTCTCAAAAAAAAAAAAAAAAAAATTAAAAAATTAAAAAAAAGAAATATTTCGAGAAATAATGGTCTAAACCTTCCAAAATTTGAAGCTCAATGAACTCCAATCAGGATAAATTCAAATGGACCGAAGGGAGGAAACCACCCTTCATATTGTCTTATGCCCAGTTTCTGCCTCCAAAGAAAGAAGTAGTAAAAACTAAAAGGTAGAAATGAAATCCACAGGCAGACAGCCTGGCGCTGTGCCCTGGGCCTGGTAGTTAAAGATCAATCCCTGACCTAATCGGTCATGTTATCTATAGATTACAGACATTGTATGGAAAAGCACTGCGAAAATCCCTGTCCTGTTCTGTTCTCTCCCAATTACTAGTGCATGCAGCCCCTAGTCACGTACCCCCTGTTTGCTCAATCGATCATGACCCTCTCATGCAGACCCCCTTAGAGTTGTAAGCCCTTAAAAGGGACAGGAATTGCTCACTCGTGGAGTTTGGTTTTTGGAGACGTGAGCCCGCCGATGCTCCCAGCTGAATAAAGCCCTCTCTTTCTACAACTCGGTGTCTGAGGGGTTCTTGTCTGCAGCTCTTCCTGCTACAGACTCATATTAAGGAACATCATAATCAAACCATCAAAGCTAAAGAGAGGACAATACTGAAAGCCCCAAAGAAGTAACTCATGATTACGAGGAATCTTCAATAAGATTAACAGCTGATTTCTAATCCGAAACGACAAAGGCCAGCAGGTAATAGCATTATGCAATCAAAAGTGGTGAAAAAAAATTCTACCAAGAATTAATATATCTGGAAAAAAACTATCCTTCAAAATGAGGTATAAATCTAGATATTCTCAGTAAAATAAAAAGTGAGAGAGTTCACTGCTAGCACTCCTGCCCTACAACAAATGCAGAAGGGTGTCCTTAGGGATGAAATAAAATAACACTGGACAGTAACTCAACTCCCTATGGAAAAATAAATGCCAAGAAAGGTATAAACATAGGTAAGCGGAAAAGACACTATAAAGACATTTTTGGCTTGTAATTCCTTTTCTTTTTAAAAATCTAATTCAAAAGACACCCGCATAAAGCAATAACTACAAATCTAGGTTGATGAGAACATAATATATAAAGATTTAATCTGTGGCAATAATAAATAATAAGAACAGGCATAAAGGGAAGTGGAACAGGGGCAAAGTTTTTGTACTTTTTAAAGTTTGCATTAATTCTAAGTAGACTGCTATAAATTAAGATGTTAATTGTAATCCCTAGAGAAACCACAAAACTATGTTCACACGGACTTGTATTAGAATGTTCATAGCAGCTGTAACATAGCCAAAAGACCCAGAATGTAATTAAATGTCCATTAGCTGATTAACAAATAAATAGTATGAGACACATTCACACATTATTATTCAGTCACAAAAAAAAATGAAGGCCAGGCACAGCAGCTCACTCTTGCAATCCCAGCAATTTGGGAGGCTGAAGAGGGAAGATCACTTGAGGCCAGGAGTTCAAGCCCAGCCTGGGCAACATAGTGAGACCCCATCCATACAAAAAAATAAATTAGCCAGGCTTGGTGGCACATGCGTGTGGTCCTAGCTACTCGAGAATTTGACTCAAGAGGACTGTTTGAGTCCAGGAGATTTAAGTTGCAGTGAGCTATGATCACAATTATGCCACTGCACCCTGGCAGCCTGGGCAACAGAGTAAGACCTTGTCTGTAAAAAAAAAAAGAGAGAGAGAGAGAGAGAGAGATGAGGTACAAAGTATTGTTATACACTACGATATGAATAAGCCGTGAGAACATTATGCCAAATTAAAGGAGCAAAACATAAAAGGCTACATATTGTATAATTCCAATTATATAAAGTATCCAGAATAGACAAATCCAGAGACAGAAAGTTGGTTAGTGGTTGCCAGAAGAGGGGACATCAGAGAATTGCTAACTGCTAATAATATGGTTTTATTTTATTTTCTGATGCGATGAAAATGTTCTAGCATCAGAGAGTGGTAATGGTTGCACAACCTAAATAGACTAAAAACCACTTAAGTGTCTGTGCATTTTTAAATGGCGAATTTTATGTTCTGTCAAGTACATTCCAACAAGAATGTTATAAAAAGCCTATAGCATACATCATATTTAATAGTAACAAGATAAAAATGTTTTTGTTTTGTTTTTGTTTTATTTTTTGCGTGTGTGAGGGAGTCTTGCTCTGCCACCCAGGCTCAAGTGCAGTGGTGTGATCTTGGCTCACTACAACCTCTGCCTCCCAGGTTCAAGTGATTCTTTTGCCTCAGCCTCCCGAGTAGCTGGATTACAGGCACGTATCACCACAGACGGCTAATTTTTGTATTTGTAGTAGAGACAGGCTTTCACTATGTTGGCCAGGCTGGTTTTGAACTCCTGATCTCAGGTGATCCACCCACCTCAGCTTCCCAAAGTGCTGGGATTACAGGCTTGAAGAACCACGCCCAGCGATAAAAGTTTTTTTTTTTTTGAGACAATGGAGTACAGCGGTGTGATCAGAGCTCACTGTAGCCTCAAACTCCTGGACTCAAGGAATCCTCGTGCCCCAGCCTCCCAACTTGCTGAGACCACAACTGTGCACCATCAAGCCTTGCTAATTCATTTATTTTGTAGAGATGGGGTCTTGCTAGGTTGCCCTGGCTGGTTTTGAAGTCCTGACCTCAAACAATCCTCCCACCTCAGGATTACAGGTGTGAGCCATCACAACCAGCCACAAGTTAAATAAACAATTTCAATGATGAAATAAAGATTTTCAGTGATGAAAGCTTTCTTTGAGATTGGGAATAAAACAAGGATACTTGTTATCACCATTTCTATATTGTATTGGAGATTCTAATCAATACAAATAAGAAAAAATGCATAATATACAGAGAAACCATTAGAACTAAAAAATAATCCAGGTGCAGTGGCCAACGCCTGTAATCCCAACACTTTGGGAGGCTGAGGCAGGCACATCACTTGAGGTCATAAGTTCAGACCAGTCTGGCCAACATGGCGAAACCCCATCTCTACTACAAATACAAAAATTAGCTGGGTGTGGTGGCAGGCACCTGTAATCCCAGCTACTCAAGGCGCTGAGGCAGGAGAATCACTTGAACCTGGGAGGTGGAGGCTGCAGGGAGGTGAGATCGTGCCGCTGCACTTCAGCGTGGGTAACAGAATGAGACTCTGTCTCCAAAAAATAAATAAATAAAATTTAGCAAGGTTGTTAGGTACAAGATTGTTAGACAAAAATCAGTTTTAGTTCTATATACTCAATATAATTAGAAAGTGAAATTTGAGACACAATGCCACTTAAATCATCTAGAAACACAAAATAAATCTAATAAAAAATATCCCATATGTACAAAAAGCTGCAACGCATTATTGAAAAAATGTTATTTATTTATTTATTTTGAGACACAGTCTTGCTCTGTCGCCCACACTGGAGTGCAGCAGCATGATCTCTGCTCACTGCAATCTCTACTTCCTGGGTTCAAGAGATTCTCCTGCCTCAGGCTCCTGAGTAGCTGGGATTACATACAGGTGCGTGTCACCACACCTGGCTAATTTTTGTATTTTTTGGTGGAGATGGGGTTTCATCATGTTGCCCAGGCTGGTCTGGAACTCTTAACCCCAAGTGACCTGCCGCCTCAGCCACCCAGAGTGCTGAGATTACAGGCGTGAGCCACTGTGCCCAGCCTGAAAAAACTTCAAAAGATCCAAATTAATGGATCTATTTATGGGTTTTAGAGTTAATACAATTTGAATGTCAATTTCTCTACAACTGATACATATATAATTGTTATCCCAATTACATATCTCACAGCTGAATAATTTGTGGAAAACAAGCTACATTAAACATTTATATGAAAATGTAAAATGGCAATCTTAAAGAAGGAAAACAAAATTGGAAAATTACTATACTAGATACCTATCATGAAGTTACAGTGATTAAGACTGTGTGGTAGTAGCATAAGCATGAACAAGTAGATAAATGGAACTAAGCAGAACATCTGGAAACAGACCTACACAGTTAAGGGCACTTGGATTATGATTAAAGTGACCTTTGTAGAGCTGTAGGAAGCAGTTTTTAAAATAATTTGTAGCAGGCCCATGGGTTTGGAGAACTTTTGGAACAAAACATTAATCTTGATCATTACTTAATGCCAAACAAACAAAACATTCCAGGATGTTTAATGGAAATGTTAAAGTCAAATAATAAAGCTTCAAAATCTTTATAGTTGTGAGATAGAAAAATATTTGTTCATTCAGGCGTGGTGGCTCATGCTTGTAATCCTAACACTTTGGGAGGCTGAGGCAGGAGGATAACTTGAGCCCAGGGGGTTGGACCAGACTTGGCAACACAGAGAGACCCAAACTCTAGAAAACATTCAAAAATTAGCTGGGTGTGGTGGTGTATGCTTGTGGTTCCAGCTACTCAGGAGGTTGAGGTGTGAGGATCACTTGAGCCTGGGAAATTGAGGCTGCAGTGAGCCGTGACTGCATCACTGTGCTTCAGCCTGGGTGACACAGTGAGACTCGGTCTCCAACAACAACAACAACAACAACAAAAAATATATATATATACACACACACACGAACATAGAAAACACCAAATAAGGAAAAGGCAGACTGATTAATAATAATTAGTAAGTTCTAGTCATCAAATGGCAACACTAAGAGCAAAAAAAGGCTAAGCAGAATGGGAGAAAATATGTGCAAAATGCTTATTTCTGAAATACAGAAAGAACTCTTTATAATTCAGTCTCAAAAACAAAAAGTCAACACAATTAAAGAAAGATTTGGAAAGGCACTTCACACAGTAAGATATCAGTATCCAATAACCATAAGAAAAGGTGTTCAGTCTTATTCATTAAAGGATATGCCAATTAGACCAAAATTAGGTATCACTACATACTTACCAGAATGGTTAAAATATAAAAGACTTGACCAAGTATTGGCAAAAATATAGAGTAACTGGAATACTCATATCCTGCTGCTAAAATATAAATTGACACAAACTTTTGGAAAACACAGCTGACCCTTGAACAATATGGAGGCTGGGGCACCAACCCTTGGGCAGTTGAAAATCTAAGTATAACTTTTGGCTCCCCAAAAACTTAACTACTAACAGCCTACTGTTGACTGGAAGCTTTAATAATAATGTAGACAATAAATTAACACATATTTTGCATGCTTATGTACTGCATTCTTACAATAAACTAGAGAACACAATATCTTAAGGAAAATACCTTTTTAGTAATGTACTGTATTTATCGGTATCCTAAATTCATGTTGTTGTCTGTCTGAAATGGCAGCCAACAGCAGGTGCAGACCTCACTCTACTGTACTTATAAAACAATTCAACTTTTTCTTGTAATGTCATGACTTCTCTGGTTCTCGAGAGCAGTCCTAGCATCACTAGTGGTACTTTCCATAGGCCCGATGGTGTTATTCAAGGTTTACAGTATTTTACTAAACATGATAAAAAACAGATAAGAACTAAGATAGATCACATTTTCTATGCTATGCAATTTACTGGAGAGACAAACTGCTCACACAGAGATGATCAGCATCATGGGGAGGTTTAAGCCAATACTTGCAACACGTGAGCCTACTGCAACAGCAACGGGAGGTGTTTTAAATTATTATAGTAGTATAGTAGGTACACTATGTGCTACAGTTTATTTTACACAGTTATGATTTAGTACTGCATATTTACATTTGTCTATCTACATTAGATTTCCCTCATCTGCAAATGGTGCCATGTACGGTAAGTATTTGTGTACATTTTGCTAAGTTTTAACTTTTTATGACAGATTTGTATATATCTTATGGTAATAAGTGATAAAATACACTAGTATCTACATATATTTTATGCATGACATACCTAACTTTTTCTTAATTTTTTCAATATTTCTAGGCTACATGGTTTGAGATTTGAAAAATTACCCAAAATCTTTTAAAAATTTTCCAAAATATTTTTTGGAAAAAAGTTCATGTATAAGTGGACCCAAGCAGTTTAAACCTATGTTTTTCAAGGATCAACTGTATTTACTGAAGTTGAGCTTTGACCCTGCAACTAACTCCAAAAATTGAAATTTACACATATACGTACTAAAAGGCATGCACAAGACTGTTCACAGAGAAATTATTCATTATAGCCCCAAACTGAAAACACATTTCTCCAACAAAAATAAATTGTGCTATATTTATAAAGTATTATACAGCAATGAAAATAAATTACTGCTATATGCAATTATTAATAAATCTCACAAATATACTGATGAATAAATCTCACAGATATATTGAATAGAGGAAATCATACACAAAGGACTACATATGAAATGATGCTATTTATAAACTAACAAGCAGGTAAAACTACTCTGAAGTCAGGAACGTCATCATCTTTGTGGAAGAAAGGAAATAGTGAGTGGCAGAAAGCATGGTTTCTGGATTCTAGTCATTGATCTGCGCAATGGTTAACTTGCATCACCTGTGATAGTTCGCTGAGCTGCATACCTATACACGCATACCTCAGAGATATTCCAAGTTCAGGTCCAGGCTACCACAATAAAGTTAATACTGTAAAAAAATGAGCCACACAAATTTTTTGGTTTCCCAGTACTTATAAATGTTATGTTTACAAGTCAGGCACGGTAGCTCACACCTATAATCCCAGCACTTTAGGAGGCCAAGGTGGGCGGATCACTTGAGGCCAGGAGTTTGAGACCAGCTTGGCCAACATGGTGAAACCTCATCTCTACCAAAATTACAAAAATCAGCAGGGCGTGATTGCACTTGCCTGTAATCTCAGCTTCTTAGGAGGCTGAGACATAAGAATCACTTGAACCCAGGAGGCAGAGGCCGCAGTGAGCCAAGATCATGCCACTTGCACTCTAGCCTGGATGACAGAGAGAGACTCTATGTCAAAAAAAAAATCAAAAAAAATTTTAAAGTTATGTTTACATTATAGCTTAGTTTAAGTGTATGATAGCATTATGTCCAAAAAATAATGTACATACTTAATTTAAAAAATATTTTATTGTTAAAAAGTATTAACAACCATCTGAGTCTTTCAATAAATCATAATCTTTCTGTTGGTAGAGGGTCTTGCCTCCATGTTAGTGGCTGCTGACTCACTGGGGTGGTGGTTGGTAAAGGTTGGGGTGTCTGTGACAATTTCCTAAAATAAGATAACAATGAAGTTTGATGCATTAACTCTTCCTTTCACAAAAGATTTCTCTGTAGCATGTGATGCTGCTTGATAGCATTTTACCATCTCTAACCCTGCTAGTTCCCTTATCAGTGAAGCTTATAGAATATTCTCAATCCTTTGTTGTCATTTCAACAACTTTCACAGCATCTTCACCAGAAAGAGATTCCATCTCAAGAACACTTTCTTTGCTCACCCATAAGAAACAACTCCTTATCTCTTCAAGTTTGACCATGAGATTGCAGCAATTCAGTCACATCTTCAGGCTCCACTTCTAATTCTAGCTCTCTTGCTATTGACACTGTATCTGCAGTTATTTCCTCCAATGAAATCTTGAACCCGTCAAAGTCATCCACAAGGATTAGAATAAACTTCTTCTAATCTCCTGTTAATGTTGATATTTTGACCTCCTCCCATCAATCATGAATTGCATGATTTATAATGGCATCTAGAATGGTAAATCCTTCCCAGAAAGTTTTCAATTTACTTTGCCCAGATCCATCAGAAGAATCACTCTCTATGGCAACTACAGCCTTATCAAATATATGTCTTAAATAATAAAACTGAAATTGGAAGGGCTCCTTGATGCATGGGCTGCAGAATGGCTGTTGTGGTAGTGGGCATATAGATAATGTTCATCTCCTTGCATATCTCCCTTAGTGTTCTTGGGTGACTAGGTACACTGTCGATCAGCAGTAATATTTTGAAAAAAATCTTTTTTTTTTAGCAATAGGTCTCAACAGGGGGCTTCAGTAAACCATGCCGTAAACAGATGTGCTGTCATCCAGGCTTTATTGTTCCATGTATAGAGCACAGACAGAATGGATTTAGCACAATTCTTAAGTACCCTAGGATTTTCAGAATGATAAATGAGCAATGGCTTCAACTTAAAGTTACCAGTTGCATTAGTCCCTAACAAGAAAGTCAGCCTGTCTTTTGAAGCTTTGAAGCCAGGCATCAACTTCTTCCCCTCTCTAGTCATGAAAGTCCTAGATGGCATCTTTTTCCAGTAGAAGGCTGTTTCATTATGTTGAAAAATCTGTTGGCTGGTGTAGCTACCTTCATCAATGATCTTGGCTAGATCCTCTGGATATCCTGCTGCAGCTTCTCCATCAGCACTTGCTGCTGCACACTGCACTTTTATGTTATGGAGACAGCCGCTTTCCTTAAGCCTAATGAACCAACCTCTGCTAGCTTCCAACTTTTCTTCTGCAGCTTCCTCACTTATCTTGGCCTTCTTAGAATGAAGAGAGATAGGGCATTGCTCTGGATTAGGCTTTGGCTCAAGGGAATGTTGTGGCTGATTTGATCTTCTATCCAGACCACTCAAACTTTCTCCATATCAGCAATAAGGTTGTTTTGCTTGCTTATCTTTGATGTATTCACTGGAATAGTACTTTTAATTTCCTTCAAGAATGTGCCCTTTGAATGTGCAACTTAGCTAACTGTTTGGTGCAAGAGGCCTAGCTTTTGGCCTGCCTTGGCTTTCAACCATGCCTTCCTCACCAAGTTTAACCATTTTTATGTAAAGTGACACACATGCAACTCTTCCTTTCACCTGAACACTTGGAAGCCATGGTAGGGTTATTAATTGACCTAATTTCAATACTGCTGTGTCTTAGAGAGTAAGGAGACCAGAGGAGACAGAAAGAGACTAGAGAATGATTGATTAGTGAAGCAGGCAGAATATACATAATATTTACCAATTAAGTTTGCTGTCTTGTATGGCTGCACTTCACGGTACCCCAAATAATTATAATAGTAACGTCAGAGGTCGCTTATCAGAGATCACCATACCAGATGTTAAAATAATGAAAAGTTTGAAATACCACAAGAATTACCAAAATGTTATATAGAGACACAAAGGAAGGAAATGCTTTTGGAAAAATGGTGCCTGTAAACTTGCTCAACTCATAGCTGCCACAAACCCTCAATTTGTAAAAAAACAAAAAAAAACAAAAACAAAAAAACCCCAGCCGGGCACAGTGGCTCACGTCTGTAATCCCAGCACTTTGGGAGGCCAAGGTGGGCGGATCATGAGGTCAGGAGATCGAGACTATCCTGGCTAACACAGTGAAACCTCGTCTCTACTAAAAACACAAAAAATTAGCCAGGTGTGGTGGCGGGCGCCTGTAGCCCCAGCTACTTGGGAGGTTGAGGCAGGAGAATAGCATGAACCCGGGAGGCGGAGCTTGCAGTGAGCTGAGATCGCACCACTGCACTCCAGCCTGGGTGACAGAGCAAGACTCCATCTCAAAAACAAAACAAAACAACAGTATTTGTGAAGTGCAATAAAACAAAGTACTATATTGTGAGCTAACCCTGTATTTTAACCCTATATTTTATGTGCTTTTCTGTAAATGTTTTACTCAAAACAAGTTTTATAAAGTTTATTTACCTGTTTTTTCTGTGTTCGGTTCCTGTTTTCCAACCAATCATCCATTTGTTCCTCAATTTCTTCTATGGAAGTTCCATGATCATAAGACTGAATATATGTACTTTCTAAAGGTGTGTATACAGGAAATTCAGGTTTGGGTTTTTTAACTTTCTTCTGTTCTAAAAAATGTTTAAAAGAACCAATTATTGAGATTTTTAAAGAATAAAATTAATTTCTAACATTTTATTCATAGTCCATATCCTGAAAGAAAATATCAAAATATAATTGTTCTGTTATAAATAATTAGCTACAAGTATTATTGTACATAAACCATTGCACTGTTCTAAATAAAACTCAGAGCTGCTACTATTGTGGAGACGATCATGAGATAGCCATCGTATCAATTTGCATTGATACAAACACCTTTGTTTTCAAAGTACTTTTCACAAAATATTTCATTTTGGCACAATAAAAAGAGCTTCAATTTAATGTTGTAATCCTAACTTTACCATGCAATAGTTAAATAATACTGGGCAAATAACTTAACACTTAGAATAGTATCAACTTTCTCATCTATAAAAAAAACTGGCTCTCACTAAATGGTATACATTTATTTTTCAATATTTTACAAAGGTGAAATATGATCTGGCAACATCAAGAGTAGTTATGAATAGATGGCAATCCATTGGGCTCTTTATTAAATCTCATTTTGGGCCTGGGAGCAGTAACTCACAACTGTAATCCTAGCACTTTGGGAGGCCAAGGCAGATGCATCACTGGAGGCCAGGATTTTGAGACCAGCCTGGGCAAAATGGCAAAACGCTTCTTCTACTAAAAATGCAAAATTAGCTGGATGTGGTGGCACATGCATGTAATTCCAACTACTTGGGAAGCTGAGGCATGAGAATCACTTGCGCCCAGGAGGTGGTGGGTGGGGTTAGCCGAGATCACACCACTGCATTCCAGCCTGGGTGACAGAGTGAGATTCTGTCACACACACACACACACACACACACACACACACACACACACACACACCATTTTAATTGGAGACTTGACACTGAGAAGCAACTCTATTCTTAATTACTATAGTCAAACTCAAACAGCCTCATAAGAGTATTTTCACCACCCCGTGTGTATGTGTGTATATGCATGTACTAAACTGCCAATGTAACAAAATCTATATATACTGGCATAGGAATGAATGAATTCCTACAAGAGAATAGAGAATCCATAAATACCAATGCTTGTTGACTTATTATGGGATTACATCCTGATAAACTTACCATATATTGAAAACATCCTTAGTTTGAAAATGCATTTAATAAAACTAACATCATGGCTTAGCCTAGCCTACCTTAAGTGTACTCAGAACATTTACATTAGCTTATAGTTGGGCAAAATAACATAGTGACACAGTACACCATAGGGGATCAGTTTTAACCCCCATGATCATATGGCTAAGTGGACACTGCAGTCTGCTGCTGTTACGCAGCATTATGAGGGAGTATCCTACCACATATTGCTAGTCCAGTAAAAGATTCAAAATTCAAAGTACAGTATTGTTTTTGCACTATCATAAAGTCAAAAAACTGTACATCAAATCATTATAAGTCTAGGATTGTCTATATTTCACTTTAGTGGGAAAACAATTTAATTAGTAATGCTTATACAACTGAATATCCTTTAAAAGAAAACTGGACATACTCTTACCCTGTATACACAAATAAATTCCAGATAGATAAGAGAGTTGACTTTAAAAGGCAAAACAATAAAAATTTTGCAAAAAGAAATCTTAAAAACTACATGTACTATTTAAAGGAAGGGGACGTCTTAATTAAGAATGAAAACCCAGATGCAATTACAAAAAAGATAAAAGAGTAAACAAATCAAGAGACAAATAATAGATTTGGAAAGGATGTATCCAATTCAGAGTATGAACAGAAGATAGCTATAAAGAGATTTTATAAATAGACAAGGGGATAAGCAACCCAATAGAAAAATATAGGCAAAGGTCATAAATGGGTAATCCACAATTGAGCAAATCCACATGGCCAAGAAATAAGAAAAGAGGCTCATACACTCTAAAGGTTAAAGAAATACAAATTAAGTAATACTGAGATATAATTTTATACCAATCACATGGGTACAAATTTAAAATCTAATTCAGATGTGCTGTTGGCAGGGAAAAGGCTACTTTTAAATTGGTGGAGGAAAGGTGAATTATTCTATTACAGCCTTTCTGGAAAGCAGTCTAAACATATCTATTAAAATTAAAATATACAGCCTTTTCCCCAGCAATTCTCCCAGAAACAAAAGTACTCAAATATAACTGCATGTGGGTATGTATGTGTTTGAGTGTGTGTATGACTATTTACTGTTTCTTCATAGAGAGGTGAAACTATTAACA
Organism: Piliocolobus tephrosceles; assembly: GCF_002776525.5. Classification (NCBI taxonomy): domain Eukaryota; kingdom Metazoa; phylum Chordata; class Mammalia; order Primates; family Cercopithecidae; genus Piliocolobus; species Piliocolobus tephrosceles. Next base: position 109,498,613 of record NC_045442.1, on the reverse strand, counting down.
TAGTAAATGCTATTAGGAGAAATGACTGAATAATTATTGATAATGCTTTTACACTGAAAGGTATGAAATCACCATTGAAGTTGAGCAATAGCAGAACTAATTTGGGCTACATATAGAGAATCAGTTATTTTTTTAAAAAGCAAATAAATTCAGTTGTTTGCATTTATTTCTGGGGTGTTTCATTACAATTGCAAGTGATGTCTTTTTAAATAAGCATTTATAAAGGAGCACTAAATACAGAAATGAAAGGTACTGCTATAAACTAATACAAAAATACACAAACCAGTGTCACAATAAATTAACCACACAAACAAGTCAACATAATAACCAGCTAATAATACAATGACAGGATCAAATCCACACAAATCAATACTAACCCTAAATGTAAATGTGCTAAATGTCCCACTTAAAAGTCACAGAGAGTGACAAGCCAGATAAAAAAAAAACAAGACTCAATGGTATGCTGCCTTCAAGAGACCCATCTCACGAGTAATGATACCCTTAGGCTCAAAATAAAGAAATGAAGGGAAAACTACCAAGCAAATGGAAAACAGGAAAAAGCAGGGGTTGCAATCCTAAATAAAGATTAAAGCAGGTTCTTAGAGACTTAAAAAGAGACACAGACTCACCCACATTAATAGTGGAAGACTTCAACCCTCCATTGACAGTATTAGACACATCACTGAGGCAGAAAATTAACAAAGATATTCAGGACTCAAAATCAACAGTGAACCAAATGGATCTGACAGATCTCTACAGAACTTTCTACCCCAAAACAACAGAATATACATTCTCGTCCTTGCCACATGGCACATACTCTAAAATTGATCACATAATTGAACATTAAACTATCCTCAGCAAATGCAAAAGAACCAAAACCATACTAAACACACTCTCGAACCACAGTGCAATAAAAACAGAAGTCAAGACTAAGAAACTTGCTTAAAAGAATGCAATTACACGGAAATTAAATGACATACTACTGAATGACTTTTAGATAAATCGTGAAATAAAGGCAGAAATCAAGAAGTTATTTGAAACTAATGAAACCAAAGATACAACATACCAGAGTATCTGGGACACAGCTAAGGCAGTGTTAAGAGGGAAATTCATAGCACTAAATGCCCACATCAAAAAGTCAGAAAGATCTCAAATTAACAATCTAACATCACAACGGAAAGAATTAGAGAAGCAAGAAAAAATCAACTGCAAAGAAAGCAGAAGACAAAATATAACAAAAATCAGAGCTGAAATGAAGGAGACAGAGACAAGAAAAACCATTCAAAAGATAAACAAATCCAGGAATGGATTTTTTCTTTTTAATTAACAAGACAGATAAGCTACTAGCTAGGCTAATAGAGGGAAAATCCAAATACACACAATTAGAAATGATGAAGGGACTCATCATTACCACTGACCCCACAGAAGTAAAGATAACCAATAGAAACTACTACAGAAACCTCTATGCACACAAACTAGAAAACCTAAAAGAGATGGATAAATTCCTGGACACACACACCCTCCCATGACTGAACCAGAAAGAAATTGATTCCCTGAATATACCAACAACGAACTCCAAAATTGAATCAGTAATACATTAGGCTCCCAACTAAAAAAAGGCCAGGACCCGATGGATTCACAGCTGAATTCTACCAGATGTACAAAGAAGAGCTGGTACCATTCCTACAGAAACTATTCCAAAAAACTGAGGTGGAAGGACTCCTCTCAAACTCATTCTATGAGGCCAGCATCATCCTGATACCAAAACCTGGCAGAGCCACAACAACAAAATAACTTCAGGCTAATATCCTTGATTAACAGTGATGCAAAAACTACAAAATATTTGCAAACTGAATGCAGCAGCATATCAAAAAGCTAATCCACCTCAATCAAGTATTCTTCATCCCCAGGTAGCAAGGTTGGTACAACATACGCAAATTAACAAATGTGATTCTTCACATAAACAGAACTAAAGACATAAACTGCATGATTACCTGAATAGACACAGAAAAAGCTTTCAATAAAATTCAACACCACTTTACGTAAAAAAAAAAAAAAAAAAACTCTCAACAAACTAGGTATTCCCTTTGAAAATCGGCACAAGACAAGGATGCCCTTTCTCACCACTTCTATTCAACACAGTTTATTCAACACAGTGTTGAAAGTCTTAGCTTAAGCAATTAGGCAAGAGAAAGAAATAAAGGGCATTCAAATAAGAGAGAAAGCCAAACTGTCCCTGTTTGCAGTTGACATGATTCTATATCTAGAAAACCCCACAGTTTTGGCCCAAAGCTCCTTTAGCTGGTAAACAACTTCAGCAAAGTTTCAGGATACAAATCAATGTACAAAAATCACTAGCATTCCTATACTCCAACAACAGCCAAGCCGAGAGTCAAATTAGAAAGGCAATCCCATTCACAACTACCACAGAAAGAACAAAAATACCTAGGAATACAGCCAACTAGGGAGGTGAAAGAGCTCTATGACGAGAATTACAAAACTCAAAGAAATCAGAGAAGACACAAACAAGTAGAAAAACATCCCATGCTCACGGATAGGAAGAATCAGTATCATTTAAATGGCCATATTGCTGAAAGTAATTTACAGATTCAACGCTATTCCTATCAAATTAACAATGACATTCTTCACGGAACTAGACAAAACTATTTTAAAATTCATACAAAATGAAAAAGAGCCTGAATAGCCAAGGCAATCCTAAGCAAACAGAACAAAACTGGAGGCATCACACTACCTGACTTCTAACTATACTATAGGGCTAGAGTAACCAAAACAGCATGGTACTGGTACAAAAACAGGCACATAGGCCAACGGAACAGAACAGAGAACCCAGAAATAAGGCTGCACACCTATAATCATCTGACCTTTGACAAAGCTGATAAAAACAAGCAATAAGGAAAGGACTCCCCATTCAGTAAGTGGTGCTGGGATAACTGGCTAGCCATATGCAGAAGACTGAAACTGGACCTTTTCTTTACACCATATACAAAAAATTAAAGATGGAGTAAAGACTTAAACATAAAACCCAACTATAAAATCCCTGGAAGACAACATAGGCAATAGCATCCTGGATGTAGGAATGGGCAAAGATTTCATGACCAAGACACCAAAAGCAATTGAAACAAAAGCAAAAATTGACAATTGAGATTTAAACTTAAGAGCTTCTGCACAGCATAAAGAAACAACAACAGAGTAAACAGACAACCTACAGAATGGGAGAAAATTTTTGAAAACTTTGCATGTGACAAAAGGTCTAATATCCAGGATCTGTAAGGAACTTAAATAAATTTACAAGAGAAAAACAACCCCATTAAAAAGTGGACAAATGACATAAACAGATACTTTTCAAAAGAAGACATCCATGCAGCCAACAAGCATATGAAAAAAAGCTCCATATCACTGATTATTAGAGAAATGAAAATCAAAACCACAAAGAGATACCATCTCAATCCAGTGAGAATGACTATTACTAAAAGGTCAAAAAATAACAGATGATGCCAAGGTTGTGGAGAAAAGGGAACACCCCTACACTGTTGGTGGGAGTGAAAATTAGTTCAACCATTATGGAAGACAGTATGGTGATTCCTCAAAGAGCTAAAAGCAGAACTACTATTTAACCCAGCAATATCATTACTGAGTATATACCCAGAGGAGTGTAAATCATTCTACCATAAAGACACATGCACACAAATGTTCACTGCAGCACTATTCACAATAGCAAAGACATGGAATCAACCTGAATGCCCATCAATGACCAATCTGATAAAGAAAATATGGTACATATACTCCATGGGATACTATGCAGCCATAAAATGTGGTACATATACACCATGGATAACTGTGCAGTCATAAAAAAGAATGAGATCATGTCTTTTGCTGAAACATGGATAGAGCTGGAGGCTGTTATCCTTAGCAAACTAAAGCAAGAACAGAAAACCAAATACCATATGTTTTCACTTAAAAGTGAGAGCTAAATGATGAGAACTTATGAGCACAAAGAAGGAAACAACAGACACTGAGGTCTACTTGAGGTTGGAGGGTGGGAGGAGGGAGAGGAGTATAAATGATAACTATTGGGTACTGGGCTTAATATGTGGGTGATTAATCTGTACAACAAGTTCCTGTGACATGAGTTTACCTATATAAGCTTTTTAAAAAGCTTATTTATTTATGTAGTTTCTAAACTTTTAGGTTCACATGTTCCCCTGAACCTAAAAGTTTAAAAACTACATAATAAGCTTTAAAAAAATTGTTTTACAAAGTGTATTAGTTCATTCTCACAATGCTAGAAATAACTGATACTGGGTAACTTATAAAGAAAAGAGGTTTAAGTGGCTCACAGCTCTGCAGGTTGTACAGGAAGCGTGACTGCTTCTGCCTCTGCGGAGGCGGTTCAGGAAGCTTTCAATCATGGCAGAAGGCAAAAGGAGAACAGGTAGACGGCAGGGGCAGAAACAAAAGAGAGAGAGAGAGGGAGGAGGTGCTACACACTTTTAAACAAGCAGATCTCATGAGAACTCGTCGTCTCAAGAAGAGCACCAAGGGGATTTGCTAAACCATTCATGAGAAATTGCCCCCATGATCCAATCACCTCCCACCAGGCCCCACCTCCAATACTGGTGATTATATTTCAACATGAGATTTGGGTGGGGGCACAGATCCCAATCATATGAGCAATTAATATAAAACTTCCATTTCAGAAAAAATGGAGAACTTTTCCACATTCGTCTCACTAAGAATTATAAAAAAGATAAAAGAGTAAACGAGTTATTTGTTTACTCATCTTAAATTAACCATTATATATAAAACAAACACAAGAAGAATTTGAAAGTTAGAGAGAAGGCTGACCAGCTAGGTACTGCAGGGCTCAAGAATACCCAGAGTGGTCAGTTCTATGAGTTTTCCTTGTGTTTCTTACATATCTCAGACTTGGTGCTGCAGAAACTAGCAATCCAGAAACACTAACAGGCAAAGACACACACATACAGGCAAAACAACAACAACAGCCTGCTCTCTCTAGCTAAAGGACCAAAAAAGAGACAGCACAGGCATTTATCTTTTGTCTAAAAGATAAAGCTTTTAGACAATAACCACTCTAATTCAGGCAAACAAGACAGAAAGTAGTGTCACCCCCATCCCACCACTCACCATGAGAGCAAAGACTAATGGGAAACCTAGGCTCCTGCCATTGCCAGCCTGTAATGAGGCACCCAACCTCCCCACCAGGGAGATGTGAGAGAGAAGGCTAAAAGATAAGGTGGATCCTCCTCCTGCTAATAAAGTCAGTAGAGACTATATGGGTAGCCTGAACCTCCATATCCACCCAGAAGTAATAGGTGTCTCTCCCTCTACCAGACAGTGTGATTACAGAGGAAGTCTAGTGGGCTGGTGCGGTGGCTCACACCTGTAATCTCAGCACTTTGGGAGGCTGAGGGGAGTGGATGACCGGAGGTCAGGAGTTCAAGACCAGCCTGGCCAACATGGTGAAACCCTGTTTCTACTAAAAACATGAAAATTAGCCGAGTGTGGTGGTGTGTGCCTGTAAACCCAGCTATCAGGGGGCCTGAGGCAGGAGAATGTTTGAATCCGGGAGGCAGAGGTTGCAGTGAGCCGAGATCGCGCCAATGCACTCCAGCCTGGACGAAACAATGAGACTTCATCTCAAACAAAACAAAACAAAACAAAAACAGAAGCCTAGTGAAGAATCAGGGCTTTCACAACTGCCAAATGGTAGCAAAGCCATCCCCACATAATGTCAGTGGAGGCCAAGTGGGGTGCAGTAAGTAGGTATTCCTGCTCCTCCTCCTAGACAGCGTGTTATCAGTGGAGGTCCGGAGGCAAGCAGGAATAGCCATACCCACTTGAGAATCCACAAACACTCTGTTCCTCATCTGTCAAACAGACCACATAGGAAACCTGGACTTCAATTCCACCTAGCAGTAACAGGCAGCACTACCCCTTCCATGGCTAGAGCATTGCCAAAGAAGACCAGGTAAAACAGAAGACTTAAATAAGGTCCAAAGTTTCATAATACCCCTAAATGTCCAAATTTAAATCAAAAATCAGTTGTTACACCAAGAATCAAGAATGCCTCAATTTGAATGAGAAAAGGTAACAGATGCCAACAAGATAAAAGGGATATTTAAATTACTTGGTGCCAGGCCTGAGTCCAAGCTAAGCCATCATAGCCTTTGTGACCTGCACGTATACATCCAGATGTCCTGAAGCAATTGAAGATCTACAAAAGAAGTGAAAATAGCCTGAACTGATGACATTCCACCACTGTAATTTGTTTCTGCCCCACCGTAACTGATCAATGTACTTTGTAATCTCCCCCACCCTTAAGAAGGTTCTTTGTAATTCTCCACATCCTTGAGAATGTAGTTTGTGAGATCAACCCCCTGCCCGCAAAACATTGCTCCTAACTCCACCGCCTATCCCAAAACCTGTAAGAACTAATGATAATCTACCACCCTTTGCTGACTCCTTTTTCGGACTCAGCCTGCCTGTACCCAGGTGAAATAAACAGCCATATTGCTCACACAAAGCCTGTTTGGGGGTCTCTTCACATGGACATGTGAGACACTTGGCTGGGCATGGTGGCTCACATCTGTAATCCCAGCACTTTGGGAGGCCGAGGTGGGCAGATTATCTCAGGTCAGGAGTTCGAGACCAGCCTGACCCACAAAGTGAAATCCTGTCTCTACTAAAAATGCAAAAATTAGCCGGGCGTGGTGGTGTGCACCTGTAATCCCAGCTACTTGGGAGGCTGAGGCAGGAGAATCGCTTGAACCCAGGAGGGGCAGGTTGCAGTGAGCCAAGACGGTACCATTGCATTCCAGCCTGGGCAACAGAGTGAGGCTCCATCTCAAAAAAATAAAAAATAAAAAATTACTTGATTGAGCTATTAAAGCAGCCACTAAATGAAGTTAAAAACTTAATGGATGGGCTCAACAGCAGAATGAAGCAAACAGAGAAAAGAATCAGTGAATTTGAGGATAGAAAAACATAAATTGCCCAATCTGAAAAACAAAGTAGACAAAACAAAACAAAACAAACAAACTAAAAACTAAAAACACAGCCCTGGAAAGTTTTGGGACTCTGAACAGCAACTTAAAAGCAGCAACAGACAAACAAGACCTTATCTGTAGTAGAAAGAGCATTCAAATGACAGTGTATTTCTCACCTCAAACCATGGAGGCCAGAAGGAAGCGGCACAGCATTTTTCAAATGTTGAAAGAAAATAACTGTTATACCTGAAATCAATATCCTGTAACAATATCTTAAATGAAGGGGAAGCCAAGACATCCTGAGATGAAAGAAAACTAAAAGAATTCATCACCAGTGGACCTATCCTGCAATAATGGCTAAAGGAAGCTCTATAAATGGAAAATAAATCATAAAAGAAAATATATTGGACAACCAGGAAAGAAGAAAGGACAAAAGAATAAAAATATGAGTAAACGCAATAGACTTTACTCCTGCTCTTGAGTTTTCTAATTATGTATGACGGTTAAAGCAAAATTATAACCTTCAGTTATAATTCAGTGTTACAGAGAAAATACTCAAGACAATGATACTATGTAAACAAGGAAGGTAAAGGGATTTAAGGGGAGGTAAGGTTTTTACGTGTCAAAATAGCAAAAATCTGACACCAGTAGACTGTGATATGCTATGTATATGTAACATTATACCTATTATACCTACTAAAAAGTGATACAAAAAAATAGTAAAAAAAAAAAAACCATAAATAAATTAAAGTGGCCTTCTAAAAAATGTTGAGCCACAGGAAGGCAGAAAGAAAACAGAGAAATGATAATGAGAGAGAAAAAATAGAAAATAAAAAATACAATAGCAGACTTAAGCCCTAACATATCAATCACTATAAGAAATGTAAATGGTTTAAATACACAAATTGTCCATTTAACACACACACACACATACACACAGTCTTTTGTCTTTTTTACATATATATGTTATTTATAACAGAGAACTGCTATCTGTAATAGAGAAAACAGAGAAATGATAATGAGAGAGAAAAAATAGAAAATAAATAATACAATGGCAGACTTAAGCCCTAAGAGATCACTATATTAAATGTAAACAGTGTAAATACACAAACTGACTATTTAATACACACACACAAACATATACACATATGGTTTTTCATCTTTTTTACATATATATGCTATCTATAGCAAACTCATTTCAAATATAACAATACAGGTAGGTTGAAAGTAAAACGATTGGAAAGATATACCATACAAACATTAATCAAAAGAAAGCAGAAGTAGTTATACTAGTATCAGGTAAGGTAAAGTAGACTATAAGGCAAAAACAAATTACCAGGAATGAAGAGAGACATTATATAATGATAGAAAGATCCACCAAGATGGCATAGCAATCCTAAATGTGTATGCACCAAACAACAGAGCTGCAAAACATGTGAAACAAAAACTGACAGAACTGAAGACAAATTTATAATTACAGTAAAAAATTCCAATACCCCCTCTCAATAATTGATAGCATAACTAAATATATAAATCATCAATGATATACAACTCAACAATGCCATCAGCCAACTGGATCTAACTGGCATTTATACAACACTCCAATTCACTACAGCAGAATATACATTCTTTTCAAATGTCCATGGAATATATGCCAAGATGGACCATATCTTGGGCCATAAAATAGATCTGAACAAACTTAAAGGAATTTAACTCATACAGAGTATGCTTCCTAATGAAAAGGGAATCAAACTACCAATGTTTAATAGAAATATAACAAAAAGGGCCCTGAACATTTGGAAACTAAACAATATACTTTTAAATAATCAATGGACGAAAGAGGAAATCTCAAGAAAAAAAATACTGAGCTGAGTCAAATAAAAATGTATCAAAATATGTGGCCAAGTGCAGTGGCTCACGCCTGTAATTCCAGCACTTTGGAATACCAAGGTGGGTGGATCACTTGAGGTCAGGAGTTCAAGACCAGCCTGGGCCAACATGGTAAAACCTTACCTCTACTAAAAATAAAAAAATAAGCCAGGCATGGTGGCACATGCTGTAATCCCAACTACTTGGGAGGCTGAGGTGGGAGAATTGCTTGAACCTGGCGGGTAGAGGTTGCAGTGAGCCTAGACCACACTACTGCACTTCAGCCTGGGCAACAGAGTGACATTCTGCCAAAAAAAAGAAAAATCAAAATATATGAGACACAGCCAAAGCAGTGCTGAGAGGGAAATGTATAGCATTAAATGCCGACATTAGAAAAGAGAAAAAGTCTCAAATTAATAATCTAAACTTCCACATCAAGAAACTATAAAAAGATCAAAACAATCCAAAAGCAAACAGAAGGAAAGAAGCAATCAAAACAAGAGCAGAAATCAATGAAATTGAAAACAAAAACCATACAGAAAATCGATTAAACAAAAAAACCAGTCCTTTGAAAAGATCAACATCTGGCAAATCTGACAAAGGAAACAGAAGACAAAAGTTGCCTATATTAAAAAGGTGAAATCACTACAGGGCATACAGACATCAAAAGGATAAAAAGCAAATATTAGGAACAACTCTAGATACATGTATTTGACAACTTAGATGAAAAAGACCAACTGCTCAAAAAACACAAACTATCTCAACTCACTCATAAAATAGATAAATGAAACATGAAATATATTTAAATAGCTCTGTAACTATAAATCAAATATAGTTTATTTTAGTACTCCAAAGAAAGAAATATTCAGGCTCAGATGATCTCACCAGAGAATTCTGCCAAATATTTCAAGAATTAATGCCAGTGTTAGACATTCTCTTTCAGAAAATAGAAAAGGAAGGCTGGGCACAACGGCTCATGCCTGTAATCCCAATACTTAGGGAGGCCAAGACAGGTGGATAACTTCAGGTCACGAGTTTGAGACCAGCCTGGCCAACATGGTGAAACCCCATCTCTACTAAAAACACAAAAATTAGCCAGGCATGGTTGTGGGCCCCTGTAATCCCAGCTACTTGGGAGGCTAAGGCAAGAGAATCACTTGAACCAGTAAGCCAAGATTGCATGATTGCACTCCAGTCTGGGCAAGAAGAGCAAAGCTCTGTTTTTCAAAAGAAAAAAAAAATAGAATAGGAGAGAAAACTTCCTATTTCATTATATGAAGTTGGTATTACCAATACCAAGGTCATACAAAGACAGTGCAAAACGAGAAAGCTAATGCTATGAACATTTGTGTCCCCTCCAAAATTCATGTTGAACCAGTCTCATAGAGGTGGAGCCTTTGGAAACAGATTATGTCATGAGGGCTCCTCCCTCATAAATAGGATTAAAGGCCTTATAAAAGAAGCTTCACACAGCATTCTGTCCCCTTTCTTCTTCTATCTCTTCTGCCATGTGAGGACACAGCATTCATCTCCCATAGAGGATGCAGCAACAAGGTGCCATCTTGGAAACAGAGACCAGGGCCTCATCAGATACTAAACTTGCTGGTACCTTGATCTTGGACTTCTCAGACTCCAGAACTGTAAGAATAAATTTCTGTTGATCATAAATTATCCAGTCTCAGGTATTTTGTATAGCAGCACAAAATAAACTGAAATAGAAAGTAGTAATACTGAGAACTGGTGGTGCTACTATAACAAATACCTGAAAATGTAGAAGTGGTTTTGAAATTGAGTAATGGGTAGAAGCCAGAACAGCTCTGAAGTGCATGCTAAAGCATTAAGCATGCTTCCAGTGAGAGCTCTGAAGAAGAGGAGAGCTGTAGAGAAACCCTCAGTCATCTTAGAGATGATCTAAGTGGTTGTGATCAGAATGCTGGTAGAAATAAGGACAGTAAAGGCCATTCTGATAAGGCTTTAGTTGGAAATGAGGAGCAGTTTATTGGAAACCGGAAGAAGGGCCACCCTTGCTGTAAAGTGGCAATGAACTTGGCTGAATTGTGTTTTGGGTCCTATTACTTTGAGGAAGGCAGAACTTAAGAGCAATGGGCTAGGATATTTTGTGGATGACACCTCTATCTCTAAGTAAATTGTTCAGGATGCTTCATGGCTTCTCTTGACTACTTACAGTAAAATGCAAGAAGAGAGAAAGAAATTAAATATAAAATTTATAATTAAAAGGAAAGCAGAAGTTAAAGATTTGAAAAATTCTCAGCCTGGTCAGGTTTTAAAGTATGCTTGAAGAAGAATGCCAACGGTGTGGCCAAGCAAACATTTGATAAGGAGATTTAATATGAATAGAAGGAAGACATACGTTATTCATCAAGACGATGGAAGAATGACCGCAAAGGTATTTTGGAGATTATCTGTGCTGCCCTTCTCATAGCAGGCTCAGAGCACCAGGTCCTTGAGGGCAGAACAGTTTCAAAAAAGGGGCCCAAACCACTTGTGAAACCATGGGGCTTGTTGCTCAGGATGTCTCATTTCTTTTCCATGCATTCAGACACAGTGCTCCTCAGCCGCCTCAGGTACGGCTCACGCAGGCCATGGTGTATCTCAGGCCACCACTTCAGGGGGCACAAGCAGTAAACCTTGGTGGCATCCATGTGGTGCTAACTCTGCAGGTGCACAGAGTGTGTGAGTTGTGGAGATATGTCTACCTAGATTTCAATGGATGCCTCATAGAGTCTCAGCGCCCAGGCAAAGAACTGCCACAAAGGTGGGGCTGCCAGAGACAACCCCAACTAGGGCCATGCCCTGTGGAGCCATAGGAGTAGGGCCACCACTAAGACCTCAGAACTGCAGAGCCACCAGCATGCAACTCTAGCCTGGGAGAGCTTGCAGGCATGAGACTCCAGCCTGTGATAGCTGCTCCGTGGGCTGTGACCAGCAAAATTATAGTGCTGGGGTTGCCCAGAGCCTTGGGGACCCAACCTCTACTCTCGTGTATCTGGAAGATGAAACATGAAGTCAAAGTTGATTATTCTCAGGCCTCAAAAATTAATGGTGTTTGCCATATTGGGTTTTCAACTTGGGGACTGTTGCCCCTTTATTCTTTCCCATTTCTCCCTCTTGGCATGAGAATATCAATCTTATGCCTGTCCCATCATTATAATCTGGAAGCATATAACTTGTTTGATTTCACAGGTTCATAGGTAGAGGGGAATTGGCCTCAGAATGAATTGTACCTTGAGTCTCACCCATATCTGATTTAAATTATATTTAGATAAGACTATAGACCTTAAACTTTAAAGTTGATGCTGGAATGAGTTAAGGCTTTGGGGGCTATTGGTATGTAATTAATATGTTTTGTATGTGAAAAGGATATAAATTTTGGAGGGGGGTGGTTAGGAGTGAAATGCTATGGTTTGAATGCTTGAGTCCTTCCAAAATTTATGTTGAAGTAATCTCCAATGCAATAGTATTAAGAGGAAAAGGCCATTGGGAGGTGATGAGAGACCTTCCCTCTTGAAAAAATTAAGACTCTTACAAAAGAGACTTCACACAGCATTCAGCCCCTTTTCCCCTTCTGTTCCCTGTGAGGACACGCGTTTGTGCCCTCCGGAGGATGTAGCAACAAGGTGCCATCTTGGAAGCAGACAGAAACCTTCGCCAGACGCCAAACCTACTGATGCCCCGATCTTGGACTCCCCAGCATCAAGAAGAGTGAGAATTAAATTTCTGTTCATTATAAATGAGCCAGTCTCAAGTTATTTCCCAGGTATTTTGATACAGCAGCACAAATGGACAATGATAATTACAGACCAATATCTCTCATGAATATAGATGTAAAACTCTTTAACAAAATAGTAGCAAATAGAATTCAGCAATAAGAATTATACACCATGTCCACGTGGTGTTTATTCCAAGTACGCATAGCTGGTTCAATATTCAAAATCCAATAATGTAATCTATCATATTAATATACCAAAAAAGAAATATCACATAATCACAATTATTGATGCAGGAAAAAAACACTTCACAAAATTCAACACCCCGTCATGATTTCTAAAAATGCTCAGAAAACTAGGAATAGAGGGAAACTTTATCAACTTCATGTACGGCAGGGGTCCTCAAGCCCTGGGCCATGGACTGGTATCAGTCCATGCCTGTTAGGAACCAGACTGCATAGCAGGAGGTGAGCGGCAGGAGGGCAAGCATTACTGCCTGAGCTCTGCTTCCTGGCAGATCAGCAGCGGCACTAAATTCTCATAGGATCTAAGTTGCACACTCCTTATGAGAATCTAACCAGTTTCATCACAAAACCACCCCCCACTGCCACCAGGTCCATGGAAAAGTCTGTCTTCCACAAAATTGGTCCCTTATATATTGAATATATATACTTATATATTTATATACTTATATGATTTGAAATATTAAGGGAATTGTAAATTTATATTCGAGTTGCGTGATTTTAAAATTTCACACTTCCATTGGTATTCAAATATCCTAGGATATTATACTGTACCTTAGGTAAAAGTACCTAGGATAAAATACTATATTCTTTAGATATTATTTGCCTATATACAAACTGTTTTGGAACGAGGGCTCCTATTAAGATTTTAGGTTTTATAATATAAAATGGCATAAGGTACAGAGATTCTATTAGGTCATGTTTTCAGATATGCTGGAGCTAGTGATCGGTTATATGTCTTTGCATAAGTTATCTCAGAGAGTATGCTCCCATCCGTGAGCACCCTATGTTACCACAGGCAAAGTGTTCTAACCTAAACTGTGGCTGCTCTTCCTCAATCTATTTTTTCTTCTTCCCTACCAACCCCTGAATCAACTACTTTCTTCATGAACCTCAGTTTTCTAGAAAATCACTCTTCCTTTAGTCTTAAGGAAGGTGACTAAATTTTCTCATCCTGCCACACTAAAAAGTCACATTCTGTCCCCCACTTTCTCACTGAGTGCTTCATCTTACAGGGTGTCCCTGAAGGCACCCCTACTTCAATCCCTTTCTGGGGCATGCAACAAGGACCACAAAACAAGAAAAACATAACTAATGTTGGGAACTATTTCTCCGTATTTAAAGGAAGTACTTGGCAGCAGAGTTTTGATTAATTTTGGTTTTGTTTTAAAATCATATAAGGTACAAAGAAAGGGGTCAAGGAAATAATCAAGTTTACTTCTATCCTTTCCTTTCCTTGTCTATTCAAATTGTGATCTTTGCAATTTCTTTATAAAGTAAGTCAAACATCTTTTTCTCATTCATGATATGGGCTGTTTTAGTACACATAATTCACTTTTATTAATTTAGAATAAAACATATGATTACAGAATGTGTAAAAAATCATTAACCCTCAAAAGTCTAATATTTGTAAGTATTCAACTTATTTAAACCTAAACCACAAAACTGATTAAAGGTTTATAGTAAGTGCCCCAAATTTCCCAAACATATATCAATTTTTTTTTTGCATAAAGACTTCTCAGAAGGATATTTATTTTTAAGAAATCACCCTTTTCACTGCCCCCCCATATCTAAAATATCATTTTAATAAGACTATCACACCCTACTCGAAGAGTTCTAGTGCAGCCCTCAGAGAATACTGCACAATCTAAGCAGTAAAGCAGATGAGGGCAGATTAGCAATTAGGTCATGAAAAACAGGCAGCATAAAACAGCTATTGCTAATCTACATGAGATGCATTTACTCAATTAAGTAGATGGAAATGTTATTATGAACTTGATATTCTGATGATGGTCTTTAAAATTAAGAAGGATGGGGCAAATGAAATGCACACTGGGGGATTTGAGGCCTTTATATATTAATTCTAAAGTATACAATGCAGAATACTGTAATGAAGTTAACAAAATTAATTAAAATATTCTTTGCATGTAACCATTAGAGACTATATTAAAAAATACATGACAGTCTGACATTGTTAACAGTAAATGTGACTGTTCTTTAACATTCTTAATATTGATACCATCACCTTTTCTAAATATACCACTGATAAAAGAAGCATGCAAGATAACAGTCTTATTATTCAGAGCATAGTATGAGGACTGTTTTTAACATGCTTTCTGGTATTTGCTTACTCTATTCTGAGTTTCAATAACTGATAAGCTAGTGATGAATTTTCAAATGTTTTAGAAGACTGTTACACATTTTTACTTTCAGATATTTACATATTTTTTAGTTTGTGATTTTTACAAAATCAGACAATAACAAAATTGAAAGAGACTTTTTTTTTTGAGATGGAGTCTTGCTCTGTCACCCAGGTTGGAGCTCAGTGGCACGATCTCGATGTACAGAAACGTCTGCCTCCCAGGTTCAAGTGATTCTCCTGCCTCAGCCTCCCGAGTAGTGGGGATTACAGGCACCCACCACCACGCCCAGATAATTTTTGTATTTTTAGTAGATATGGGGTTTCACCATGTTGTCCAGGCTGGTCTCGAACTCCTGACCTCCAGTGATCCGCCCATCCTGGCTTCCCAAAATGCTGGGATTACAGGTATGAGCCACTGTGCCTAGCCAAGAAGAAACTACTAAATATGCTTGAGAATTATATCAAACTCTTAAGCAGAACAAAAGTCACTGAACAATTTTGGAAAAATAGTTAACTCCAAAATGAGCTTTTGTATAGTGATAAACACTTCATGTTTAACCTCTAATTTCAGAAAGAGTAGTGTATATACTTAGTCTTGTTACTATTAAAGAATTCTAACCCATCTACCAAAATTACAATTAAGTTTTTTAACAAAAAATTACATAAAAATGATAAGCTGTATCTATGAGAGCAATGAAATGTAGTGTATTTATGTTGCCACTAGGTAAATTTTGGATTAATTTTATATTCTTCTCTTTTCTTTTTTCTTTTTTTTGAGACAGCGTTTCACCCTTGTCACCCAGGCTGGAGTGCAATGGCGTGATCTCGGCTCACTGCAGTCTTCACCTCCCAGGTTCAAGTGATTCTCCTGTCTCGGCCTCCCGAGTAGATGGGATTATAGGTGTCTACCACCACACATGGCTAATTTTTGTATTTTTAGTAGAGACGGGGTTTTGCCACGTTGGCCAGGCTGGTCTCAAACTCCTGACCTCAGGTGATCTGCCTGCCTCGGCCTCCCAAAGTGCTGGGATTACAGGCGTGAGTGACGGCACCTGGCCAATAGTCTTCTCTTTTCTTAAAAATATAATTTTTCTTCTCCTTGTGATTAGTCTGAAAAGGCTTAGAAATTGTTATGTACCAATTTTTCCTAAAAATAACAATTATATAAAAATGACAGAGTTTCACTTGCACACTCCTACTTCTTAACACACATGTCAACCTTGGTATGTAATAATCCTCTACCATTCTAACTCCTTAACAGAAGTCTACTTTGAACAATTATATAGTTGATGTGAATATTATTTTGTATTTATAAGTATTGAAACTTTTTGAATTAAATAATGTGCTTCTTGAGATGGTGTTTTATAAGGCTAGGTGCTCAGTGGATGCTCATTAATATTCATGGCATTACATGAATTCATACATCCATCCATTTACTGAACATTTATTATGTGCCAGGACCCTGTTTGATGTTGCAGACACAAAGATGAACGGTCTCTGTTCTAAAGCTGTCCGACACCTGAAGGATTGTGACAGACTGAAAAATGACCCCCTAAAATGACCACACCCAAATCCCTAGAACCTGGGACATAACAGTGAACAAAACAGATAAAGACCTTACCCTTACAGAGCTTACATTCTACTGGGGGTGGGGGGTGGGGTGGAAATCAGATGGTAAACAAAACTAACATATAAATTAAAGTAGTATTAAGTGCTTGGAATAAAAATAAAGAAATGCAAAGAAACACAGCATATATGTGTGGGAGCCAAAATGTAGAGAAGGCAAAAACAGACAAAAGGACTGGGGCTGAGAAAACACCTTTTTAAATAATATATTCAACTTTTCCTGAAATCAGCAAGAACTGTCTTTGTGTTCAATAGGAGATTTCTTTTCAACATACTGATAATTTATACAAAGTTGTTCATACTATATAACAATACCGCAAACGAAACAAAGATTTTCAAAACAAAAATCATTGGTATTTTCAGGTTTCCTAACTACAACTGTTACACAGCAAGTTGGGTGATTAACTGGTTAAACTAGCACTAAACATCAATTGTAATTACAATACTGAAGTATTTTAGGGCTTTGCAGACTTTGGATGCCCCTAGATTTGAGGAGTTACATGACTCAAGCTGATTATCCTTCCTTCTGATACCAAACTTTGGGTGGTAAAGTAATGCTATAATGTAGTATGTTCCATGTCAAACACATTAAGTACAAGTGACACCACTAGGGAGTGGGAAAAAAAAAAAAGAAAACCAGAAAATTTAATTACTGCTGAATTTAAAAGATAATTCACATTTAAATCATTAATTTTATATGATATTATTAAAATACTAATATTTAGAACTCACTTTGAAGTGTTTCAAGTTCAGTTCTAGTCAGTGCATCTTCCTTTTCCTTCAATCTTGTTTCTTTATATTTAGCATAAAACTGCCCAGCATCCTTAAAAAAAAAAAGCATACATAAATTAACATAAAAATCAGTGTGCTTCAATAATATTTTCCATATAACTTAATTTTAAAGCATTATATTCATTTTATAAGTAGTCTTTCTTTTTGTTTTCAGATTTTATGATGAGCAGAAATTAAACATTTGTCTATGATTTTTCTCTCCTGGAGAGCCAGTTACAACGAGAAATTCTGAGTATAATTTTAAACTATTTTTTCTCTCAGATATGGAAAGGAGGTATCCTCTTCCTGTTTTCTTCCATTGTATGCTATTTTCTTTCTTTCTTTTTTTTTTTTTTTGAGATGGAGTCTCGCTCTGTCTCCCAGGCTGGAGTGCAGTGGCACGATCTTGGCTCACACCTCCCAGGTTCATGCCATTCTCCTGCTTCAACCTCCTGAGTAGCTGCGACTACAGGCGCCCACCACCATGACCGACTAATTTTTTAAAAAAATATTTTTAGTAGAGACGGGGTTTCATTGTGTTAGCAACGATGGTCTTGATCTCTTGACCTTGTGATCCCGCCTCGGCCTCTCAAAGTGTTGGGATTACAGGCGTGAGCCACTGCATCCGGCCAGCTATTTTCATAATATACTGTTGCGTGTACAAAGAGCAAAAAAACTCATTTGCTGAACTGATTTGGTATGGCAATTTACATTACTGTGACTAACAAAGTACTACTGCTATATTCATATTAGCCCTTTAACTACAATAGATATTCAAAATTATTTTCAAATCTGATTATAAAACTTATATGCGCATGTATATAAAAGTGAAAGTTGCCACTCCTCCTTCTACCAACCTTAGAGACCAGTATAAAAACCGTTACCATGAAGTCTTGAGGATTGAGGACTGAGGACACATACTGCATACATACACTTAGGTGTCAAAATACAGTGACTGAAGTCTCAATGAGTGGCACACAGGTAAGGCTTTAGTGGTGTACCAAAAAAAAAAAAAAAAAAACTAGGTCTTAAATAATGACATACACAAAAATAAACAAGTTGATGCTCTAGGCATATGAGATCTTGACAATGAAAATAAACAAAACAGATCTTTTACCACACTCCTTGGCTGAAACCTCAGGTATTTTATAGGAATACCACTTGTACAACAGCTACCAGCCCACGCTGTGCTTCCATATCTGTGCAATTGCTTTGCCCTCTGCCTACAATATTATGCTTCTCTGGCATTATTCTGATGAACTCTTATTAATCCTTGAAAATCCATTCAAGCCCCATCTCCTTTGCAAGTTTTTCTGACCTTCTCTGGCAGTGTAATTCTCCCTTGTATACTACCTTTTGTACTTAAACATGTCTATAACTGCTTTGTATCACGTTATATTCTCTTCCAGGTGAGAAATTGAGATAGGAATACTTACATGCCCAGAGCATAGCATCTGCCATAAAGCAGGTACTCAGTAAGTATTTACTGAATTGAATTAGACTGAAATATATGAGAAATCTAATAAAGCAAGAAATGAAGGGCCCTGATGACGAACTGAGGTGAAATAAGAAAAAGAAGGGTATCAAGAATAACTCTAGGGTAACATTCCCAGACTACAAGATTCCTAGAGCAGATAAATCATAGACCCATCTGAGAGCGCTTTATTTCGGCAGGAAAAAAAGGAACAAAATCTTTGACACTACTTTGTCTCAGATGTAAATACGTAAATACTTAAACCCTAGAAACTCTTTTCATCTATGACTGTGGCCAAATTAAAGCTTTCTCCTGGGGGTCTGTGTCTCTTGGGGTTCTATCAGAACTCCCCCACCTAATAAAAATTAGGTATTCTAAAATCATACAGATATATTATTAATACAGCAAAAGATCTCTTAATTCTTTTCATCCCCACTTTTACGTTCCTACTTCATATCTATGAGGATTCACATAAGCCCTAGGCCAGGTAAACAATGGTACGATTGGAAGAGCATAGATGGCCATGCACCCAACTTACTCATTCTCCCATGCCCGTATATAGTTTAAGTTTCAATGGGGTTTTGGGTTAAGTTTTTATAGCCCCTTAACATTCCCCACCCCCCTGAAAAAAAGTCAACCCTAAAGAATTATTATTTTATATTAAGCCATATGAGTCATTTATACCTTGGTGTGAATGAATGAATGAGCTTATTAGCGTCTTTCCACAGAGTAAGTTTTAATAGTAGGGAAGAAGAAAAGGTCAGGAAGGCATTGGCTCCTTCAGGGGAGTAGGAAATGTGGCACATGCAAGAAAAGAAGGGCACGGATTATTTATTTATGAGAGGTAAAAGAAAGTAGGCTGAATCATCACAGTATAACAGTGAAATATGGTGATTAAGAGGACAGATTTGGAGCCAGACTCTCTGAATTAAGATCTCAGCTCTGCCATCTTACTAGCTATGTGACATTCAGCAAATTATTTAACTTCTCTGTAGGTCCATTTTCTCATCCATAAAATGGCAATAAAAGTACTTAACTTATATGACTGTTATGAAGATTAAATCTGTTAATACCTGGGAAACAGAATGACATCTTCCACATAATTAGGCCTTATATGTATGTTAGCTATTCTTCTTCTTCTTTATTTATTTTTTAAGACGGAGTTTTGCTCTTGTTCCCCAGGCTGGAGTGCAATGGCACGATCTCGGCTCATCACAACCTCCGCCTCCCGGGTTCAAGCGATTCTCCTGCCTCAGCCTCTCGAGTAGCTGAGATTACAGGCATGCGCCACCGCACCCGGCTAATTTTGTATTTTTAGTAGAGAGATGGAGTTTCTCCATGTTGGTCAGGCTGATTTCAAACTCCCCGACCTCAGGTGATCCACCCGCCTCGGCCTCCCAAAGTGCTGGGATTACAGATGTGAGCCACTGCGCCCGGCCTTTTCTTTACTACTTCTACCAATTTGACAAGGATCTTGTTTTCCAACACAAAGGATGAGTTTTGTGCTTCATACTTCACCAAAATTCCCCTGCCAAATCCTGTATCTTCTTGCTTATGTGACCTTATTAATTGCATCCTTCTCACTTCATTTTGCTGCATAATAGCAACCTCTTCCTAGTAGTCCTGCCAAATTTGAACATTTCTCTGTTAATGTTTCTTCTTCCTGTTATGGCACATAATCCCACTAAAACTTCCTCTTTGAAATACACATTTAATACAAATCTACACTTATGTAAGGACTGCAATCCACCCAATCATCCTAACCTACTCTACTTAATCTGAGAGTTTCAATACATTCCATAGTTTCATTCACTGCTTTTATCTTCCTTTTGCTCTATTTCTAAGCATTTATTCAAACACTCCTCATGTTTTCTCTTTTTTTCATATTGTACCTATGCTTTGAAATCAAATTACAATATATCCACTCCAGGAAACATTATTTTCTTAACATTCTATGAACTCAAGCAATTCTACTTTACTGTACACCTTTACATTGTTTCAACCATCCTTGTGTACAGTTTGGGGTATGGCACTTTAAGATACACTGGCAAATAGACTTTAAAAGGAAAATGATTAAACAGGGAGGCAGTTTGAAACTGTTTTTATAAGGGATTAGAGATAAGAAGATTGGGGATAACTTCCTAACTACCATAGAATATCTCAAGGTTTATTATAGGAAAGAATGGTAAAAACTACTATATATGATTCCAGAGATGAAAGTTTTGATTTTGGATAAATACAAGGAAGAAGCTGAGCATGGTGGCTCACACCTGCAATCCTAGCACTTTGGGGAGCTGAAGTGGGCAGATCACTTGAGGGTAGGAGTTCAAGACTAGCCTGACCAACATGGTGAAGCCCCATTTGTACTAAAAACACAAAAAAGTAGCCAGGTGTGGTGGCAGGCACCTATAACCCCAGCTACTCAGGAAGCTAAGGCAAGAGAATAGCTTGAACCTGGGAGGCGGAGGTTGCAGTGAGCCAAGATCATACCACTGCACTCCAGTCTGGATCACAGAGCGAGACTATGTCTCCAAAAAAATATATATATATGCATTTCCTAATAATTAAAATTACCTGAAAATGAAATAGACTGATTTTGGAGGTAGTATTCAAGAAGAAACCAGGTGGCTATTCTTTAAGGTATGTTCTAAGGTATGGCTATTCTTTAAGGTATGCTTTTGAATTCAAGTATTCAAAAGAGGATGAATAGGAAAAACTGTTTTCAACCTTTTTTCCCTCCCATTTTCCATGGGGCGGTGAATTCAAGTGAATAAAATTATAATAAAATTGCTCAATGGGAAAAATAAGCACAAAAATTTACTTGGGTCCAAAGTAAACTCTAGTTTACCTACACAGAAAGTTAGATTTCCTGGGGATATAAACTTCTAATCCATCCTTATAGCTCCAGTATACTGCCTGGCACTTACAGAAGCTTAATAAACATTTAATGAATAATCAAATGCTTACTTTAATTGATTAGGGATCTGAACTGCCTGCCCCATAATACTGTATTAAAATTATGTAGTTTACATTTTTCCAAACAGAAAGAACTCCTATTCTCAAGGAGTTTATAATCCTTATGAATGGAACCATAAGCAAAAGTTTTTATTCTAGAAGCAACTGTATTAGTATTCAAATTTCTTTTTTTTTTCCTCCCCGAGACAGAGTCTCACTGTGTCGCCCAGGCTGGAGTACAGTGACACGATCTTGGCTCACTGCAATTTCCATCTCCCAGGTTTAAGCAATTCTGCCTGCCTCAGCCTCTTGAGTAGCTGGGATAACAGGCCCCCGCCACCACACCCGGCTAATTTTTGTATTTTCTAGTAGAGACGGGGTTTTGCCATGTTGGCCAGGCTGGTCTTGAACTCCTGACCTCAGGTGATGCACCCACTTCAGCCTCCCAAAGTGCTGGGATTACAGGCGTGAGCCACCGCCCTTGGCCAGTACTTAAAATTTCCTGAAGAGTTCAAAACATCAAACAGGGGACAGGTTTTACATTTAAACGATGGCTAACTTAAAGAATGTATGAGTGTTCTTTGTATGTAATTATAGAGCACAGGCTTCTGCACAAGAAGACATTAAACAGGGATATTTATGCTTATTTACTGAACCACTATTATACGTGTTGTACATTATTAGGATATGTGGGGATTATATAAGACATAACAGTTTCCCTTAAGGAATATGTAAAAATAACTATAAATATTAATCAAAATATGGAATATAGAATATAAGCTCCATGAGAACAGGAATTGTTGTCTTTCTCTCCCCACCCCCACCCCAAGGGCCTAAAAGAGTACCCGGCACAAAGTAAATAATGCAATCAATCAATAAAGTTTGTTGAAAGAATTACTGGCGGCCGGGCGTGGTGGCTCAAGCCTGTAATCCCAGCACTTTGGGAGGCTGAGACGGGCGGATCACGAGGTCTGGAGATCGAGACCATCCTGGCTAACACGGTGAAACCCCGTCTCTACTAAAAAAAAATGCAAAAAAACTAGCCAGGTGAGGTGGCGGGCGCCTGTAGTCCCAGCTACTCGGGAGGCTGAGGCAGGAGAATGGCGTAAACCCGGGAGGCGGAGCTTGCAGTGAGCCGAGATCTGGCAACTGCACTCCAGCCTGGGCGACAGAGTGAGACTCTGTCTCAAAAAAAAAAAAAAAAAGAATTACTGGCAAAGAAAGTGGTGCTCACTCAACATTCTGTTTCCCCACATTTCCTTGTTCTTTCAAGATTAGGTGGGGTCAGAGGACTAGTTCTGGATGGACTGTGGATGGAAATACCATGTGTCATTTCCAAACCAACTCACAGAAAAGCTCATGCAAATCCTCCAGCTCTCTACTCTTGTCATAATGAGCAAGGAGGCCACATGTTCCAGATGGATAGAGCTAGAAGATGGTGAAGACATCATTGCTCTGAGCTCCTGAATGGTTAGGTAGAGCAGAATGCCCACTTTCCTATCAACCAGTGACAGACATGAGGCATATGCCAGAAACAGACTAAGGCCTATCAGTCTACTGTGATTAATACAAATAGTAAATGCTGCACAGTTAGTATGGAGAACATACAATGAGAATTTTTCAGTTGGCCTGATGAAGGCAAGGCTTTGTAATGATGATAATTTAGTTTAAGCCCTGAAGATACAGTATTTCCAAGATTAATAAGCTGTGAGATGGAGAATATCCTTACATTAAACCTTTTTTTTTTTTTTAGCTTTTGAGATGGAGTCTTGCTCTGTCACCCAGGCTGGAGCGGAGAGGCAATATCTCGGCTCACTGAAACCTCCACCTCCTAGGTTCAAGTGATTCTCCTGCCTCAGCTTCCCAAGTAGCTGGGACTACAGGCACCTGCCACTACACCCGACTAATATTTATATTTTTAGTAGAGACGGGGTTTTACAATGCTGTCCAGGCTGATCTCGAACTCTTGATATCTGGTGATTCGCCTGCCTTGGCCTCCCAAAGTGCTGGTGTGAGCCACTGTGCTCGGCCATCCTTTAACATTCTTGACATAGTTCATTAAGTGATAAGAGAATATGCTAAGTGTCACTGTTCGTAATGTTTTGGTTTACTTTTACCTCTCCATATAAATGTCAATATATTAAGCAATCCAAAGAAAAACTTAAGAAACAAGAGCATTAAACTAAGAGAAAACGAAACACTGCATGTTCTCACTCATACGTGGGAGCTGAACAATGAGAATACATGGACACAAGAAGGGGAATAACACACACCGGGGCCTGTGGTGGAGCAGGAAGAGGGAGAGCTTCAGGATAAATAGCTAATAGGGCATATGGGACTTAATACCCTAGGTGATGGGTATTAAGCAAACCACCATGGCACATGTGTCCTTATGTAAACAAACCTGTAAATTCTGCACATGTACCCGGGAACAGAAAGGAAGGGGAAGGGGAAGGGGAAGGAAAAGGAGAGGAAAGAAAAAGGAAAAAGGAAAAAGGAAAGGAAAGGAAAGGAAAAGGGAGAGAAAGAGAAAGTGAGAGATAAAGAGACAAAGAAAGAGAGAAAGGGGGGAAGACAGAAAGAGAGAGAGGGAGGAAGAAAGAGAGAAAAAGAGAGAGAAAGGAAGGCAGGCAGGAAGGTACGAAGGCGGGCAGGTGGGCAGGCGTTGATTTACAATGGTAGGAGCAGGGAAATACCACCTGTCCTGATGGGAATAAGGAATGTGGAAGTTATGAGGAAGGATACCTAGAAACAATATAGAGGATGCTCTATTTCTTTTTCATTGTTTGATAGCCCAAATCTTTTGTTTGAAGCTTAGAAATAACCTTCAATATAGGAAAACACCGTAAGTACATTTCTGAAAATCTGCCCACAAAATCAAATGCTCTATATTGTTTTGTTCTCCCACCGACTTATACTATCATCTCATAATTACATATAATATGCATAAAATTACAATGAAAAATATAGAAAAACTTTAAAATTTTATATTTTGATGAGTCAAAATTTCTGTACAGAATTATAATAAGACTAAATCCACAAAAAGTAATAAAAATAAAACAGAAAACCAGAAGCTACTGTCTTCCTCTGATCTGAGACAGTAATATTCAAGGAGATGCAAAGCCTAAAAACTATTTTTTCCATTTGTTCCAAGAGATAGAAGAGACTGTAGAAGCCATTTATTCAGCCCTAACTCAATGTAAGAATCCTTCTACAACTTATGTCATACAGACGTTCCCAACTTGACTTAACAATGGTTTAACAGAACAATTTTTCCATTTTATGATGGTGAGATAGTGACATGCATTCAGTAGAAACCATACTTCCAGGGCCCATACAATCATTCTGTTTGTATTTTCTTTCAGTACAGTATTCAGTAAATTACATGGGATACTCAGCACTTTTTAAAAATAAAATAGGCTTTGTTTTAAATTATTTTACGCAACTGTAGGCTAAATGTAAGTGTTCTGAGTGTGTTTAAGGTAGGCTAGGCTAAGCTATGAGGTTCAGGAGGTTAGGTATATTTAATGTATTTGCAGCTTACGGTATTTTCTCCTTATGACGGGCTTATCAGGATGCAATCGGTAAGTTGAGGAAAATTTGTAATTATATCAGCCTGAACATTCTGACAGGGAGTTTAAGATTAGACAGCTTATACTATAAAGTTCTAGTTATCTACCTGGGGAGAAATTTATTTTTTTTAGTTTTTATATTTCTTACATATTTTTTTCTTATATTTTAGTATTTATTTTCATCTGTTTTAAGTTTCATTTCTACCATTAACTAGTTGTTTCACTTTGGGGAAACTGTTTCACCAATCTGAGTCTTAAGTATTTTCATCTATAAAATACGGAATTGGTGAGACTATATGTTGCTAACACCCTACCTAACATTTTGTGGTTTTTTTTATCTTTTCTACATCTAGCAATAATCTACAAAACTCTATAGTCTGTCTTTGGATCTCTGAGTACTTGTGTAAGATGCAAGGATTTACTTTCAGAGGGTGGTTTTCCTGTATCCCTTTGTCCTGCAGCAGTAGAGTTTCAGCTTATAAAAATTCAGATGAACTCCTCCATCTCTTTTCATTTGTTTATGTATTTCCTGTGTCAGGTTTGTGTGTGTGTGTCTGAAAAGTTTTAAGAAGTTTTAGAGTATTAAAAGCAAGCTGCCTCATCCCTTGGAAAATCTGTTTAACTCTAAGTAGAAGGGCAGGCAACTCAGCTTGAAACAAATGCCTCATAGCCTTTTAGAAGCTTTTTTTCCTGCTAATTAGCTGTGAATGTTTTGTTTGTTTGGTTTCTGACAGAGTCCCAGCAAGCAGAAGCAAAGGGGCTAGAAAGGAAGGGCCCTAATTGTCAGGAAGGGTGACCTCCAGGCTTGTCAACAGTTGTAGTCTCCATGGGAAAAGTAGCTTCTTGTGGGAGAGGATGCTTCCATGTACAGATAGTTTTATAAAGTATAGTACTCCTTTACTCTCAGGCACCCTTTTTTTTTTTTTTTTTTTTTTTTTTTTTTTTTTAGGTAAAAGCCAGAGCTATACAGAGAAGATTCCTCTATTTTCTCAGCCACTGCTCCTAGGCAACCTATACATCCTGATGGGGGTGGGGATATGCATGCTGGAAACTTCCTATGACAATTTTTACTTGAATGGTGTTCTTGTTAGATCTGCTTGGTAATGAGAAAAGATGGGACTGAGACTTAAAAAGGTGACAAATTTACAACTTTAGGCAATGCACAACCAAATGAGTTATACATTTTATAAATTACGCTACCGAGAAATGTAATATATAGGTCAGAGAGAAACTTGAATGGTGAATTCCTAGAAAAATCAAACAAATTCTCAAGCAAATTAAGTTCTGACTGCTGAAGACCTGTTTGATCTTAGGAAGTACAGGGAACTGTGTCTATAATTCAGACTGGTAATCACTTGGGATATGTGGCACTTCCTGATTTTATGAGAGAAACTGACGGTCTGAGCAATCTAAATTATTATGGGCAAAAATATATAAGGTTCTGATACAGTTGCAAAAATAAACTAAGTTATAACGGCTAAACTGAAACTATGCACAGAGCACTGATTATATGTCATCAACTACTTGCTATTTTCCAGGTTACACAACATATGATCAATTTAAAAATACCCAAGATGGGCATTTTGGAGGTTAGAAAAACTTCCTGGGGTTACAAGCTGAATACAACCAACAAAGAAGACTGGTTTTTGTCAGATTCCAAGAGAATGTGTACTTCCTTCAAACCCACTGTAAGAGCAGAAACAGATTGGTAAGATGTCAAAGTGTCACGGGAGCTATACTTTAAATGTTACAATTAAATTCTTGCCTCAAAGGATTTAAGCCCTCTGTTGATATAGTCCAAGTTCCTTGTTATATACTAATTCATACCCATGTCTTCTGGGGATCACTCTACTTGCTTTGTTAGCTATCTCAACACACTTCCTCAAGCTCCCCCTGCTTCCTTGTATGTAGTCATGCATTTTACTCCTCTCCAGTGTTCTCTCATCTCTCTAAACACACACACCAGCTTTCCATTCACTCATCAATTTACAAACACCATATTCTTTTCCTTTAATTTCTCAGTTGACTTTTACCTTTTCTGCCTATGTAGATTAGATGGGGCATACATTTGACTAAATATGGCAACATCCATACATCTTGTCCTTGAATACTGATCTACTTGGGAAATGTCTAATATTAATTTAATATTATCAAATATTTAACATCCACTAAGTATAATAGCTTTTCACTCTTTGACTTTGTTCTATCAATTCTTATAATTTTCCCAATCTCCTTCTCAGAGCAAAGGAAAGGAACAAAGTCCAATGCTCTGGAGGTTATAAGGACCTTCTCAAAAAGCAAGGGGAACTATCAAAGAGATACTTTTACCTCTATCTTGCCTAATCACAGAACCACTTCATATATTTTCTGCTGGTTTCACAGTCCTTATGTACTTTATTTCTACCATTCCTAACAATGTACACATATCTTTCACAGATGTGTGTGTAATCAAAGAAATACTTTGCTGTCTTATCAATTCACTTTATTCTGTCTATTCTTTTTAGACTTGTCATATCAGACTTACTTGTTACAATATAAATTCCTAAATAGATATAGTCAGAATCTACAGACCTGGAATACAATCTGAGAACCTAGTAATGGGCTACATGATACCCTCTTTTAAAAAAGGCTCTTGTATAATGTTTTCCTCAGGATGCTTTTAGCCTTAACACAGTATGATTTTATGGGAAGTACTGCATCTACAAAATTATCTTTGTATACCACCTAGTATAAAAAGTGGGCACTTAACTGTTAAGTGTCTATTCATCTTTCAATACTCAGTTCAAGTGGTTCCTCTTTTTAGTTTTTCTTGGTCATCCCAAATAGAGACAACCTTACTTCTCTGAATATCTATAGAAGTCACTGTTCATACTAAACATGTGAAGCATATATACCGTATTGTAGAATGGTTATTTAAACTCATGTGTTATAACTGCTACCTGACATTAAAGTCCTAGAGAAGGCATATTTATCTCTGTAGTCCCTAGTAGTGCCATGTTCTGATACACATTTAGTATCTGTTTACTGAACTGGCTGAATTGTCTTTCTAAACATCTGACCAAAAGACGCCTTACACATCAAATGTAGAAATAA
Source organism: Piliocolobus tephrosceles (assembly GCF_002776525.5). Lineage (NCBI taxonomy): Eukaryota > Metazoa > Chordata > Mammalia > Primates > Cercopithecidae > Piliocolobus > Piliocolobus tephrosceles. The sequence continues at coordinate 109,470,112 of NC_045442.1, read as the reverse complement.
TTATTTGCATTGATAATTTTGTTTGGGAGGAAATAGAATATAATTTAGGTATACTAAGCAGGCAATAGGAGTTTTCTTAAGGCTCTTAGATGCTAAGTAATAAAAGCAAACCTGGGAACACAAGTGAGCCAGAAATGCCACTTTTCCCAATCCTACCAAACGACCTTATGTATGTGAAGTGCAGCAAAGGAATGGGTATTTAGAGGATGAATGGGAAGGAAAGAAATTAGACTGAAGAACTGTTGCTACGACAAGATTTGGGTACAGATTCTGTCAGTGTAAAGGTCACTTGCTGGAAGCCTCTGAATCTCCCACTTTTAGCTTGGACCCTGCTTCTTAACCAACAGCTATATACAGACATCAAATATTTGCAGCTCAGTTTTAATTAACTTTTCATAAAATGCAAGGAATTTACACCAAAAGTAAAACTCTCTTAACTTACATGTGCTTAACTAATTTACTGTATACTTACAAGAGCTGCTTGTGTTAACTATTAAACCTCCTTGTTATTCTAATTACATGATTCAATTAATTACTATGTAAAAAAGGATGCGATATGAGTAAGGAGTAAGAATTGTTTCTCTGAAAAACCAAGTTGAATGCTTTGGCAAGCTCAAAATAAGAGTTGTTAAAAATGCTGTTTTAATGTCCCACCTAGGGTACCCCCAACCTCCCAAACAAAAGTCTAGCATGGAGGTGCGTGCTTGTAGTCCCAGCTACTTGGACAGCTGAGGTGGGGGGATCACTTGAGCCCATGAGTATGAGGCCAGCTGGGCAACATAGCAAGCTCCTGTCTCTAGAAAATAAAAATTAAATTAAATTAAAATGATGTTAACTAGATGTAAGAAAGCCAATTATGAAAGACTTGGAGGAAATCATATATATCTACAAAGATTATATAATTACATTGTTTCACAAGACTAGTTTGACTCTTCCTTAAAGAAAGCAAGATTATCGGCATAGTTTATGCCAGGAAGAGTACAAGAAACTTCAATCAGTGGACTCTTATTTAAAAATAAAACAATGGCCGGGCACAGTGGTTCACGCCTGTAATCCCAGCACTTTAGGAGGCCGAGGTGGGCGGATCACGTGGTCAGGAGATCGAGGCTATCCTGGCTAACATGGTGAAAGCCCGTCTCTACTAAAAATACAAAAAATTAGCCGGGCATGGTGGCGGGCACCCGTAGTCTCAACTTCTCGGGAGGCTGAGACAGGAGAATTGCTTGAACCTGGGAGGCAGAGGTTGCAGTGAGTTGAGATCGCACCACCACACTCCAGCCGGGGTGACAGAGTGAGACTCTGTCTCAAAAAAAAAATAAAATAAAAATAAAAAACAATGGTTCTATATCACAAAAGTGGTGCATAAAGTACACGTTTTAAAACTTTAAGGTTGTACCTATCATTTTTTATTCTTAGAGTCTTAAGAGGGCTCTTTTTTGATCACTGTTCCAATTACCAATCCAGATAACTTCAGGTGAAAAAGACTCATACTAAATTTCATAAATATCTTATTTAAGAAGATCTCAGATTAATACGAAGGTCATAGCATACTACAAAACAAAAAGCAGACAAAAATCTAATCCTGAGAGTAATTGATCAGTATTGTTTTGCTGATGTATTTCATAAGCAATATTTATCAATCTAAAGTACATTCACTATTATAATATGTATTTGAAAGAGTCTACTGCATGACATTATTTTGTTAGTGACCACAAGAAACACTAATCTAAGGTCCCCAAAGCAGAATAAAAATATCAAATATTTGCTTTAAAAAGGAAAATCATCTTACTTTTCTTCTTGAAATCTATTTATCAAGAAGAAATAATTAGAATAAAATTTAAAAATTAGATGTAAAAGGTCTTGAAACCCTAATGCCTCGCATCTCAAAATTGAAAGGCAGCAGGTATCATCAAGTAAGTAAAAACTTTAAAATTTAAACTGATCAGTTAAAAAAAGCAGAGTTTCTAAAGAAACTAAAAAGTTTATGTAAAATTCCTCATTTTTGTATATTTTCTACAAATTTATGATGAGGCAAAACAATCAATCTGTTACATGAATTAACAGCTATCACAGGCAAGTATTTTAAAGTAAATTATAAATCTAAGCCATAATAATATGTTGGTTCTAGTATGGTAAATTACCCTACATGCTAAACAAGAAATATGTTAATTTTACCAAATAAACTTTATCTCAAATTAGATTAAAATTACAAAGAAGTTTTTAATATTGACATCTTATGTAATATTCCATTTATACTGCCTCATGAATATACTTTTAAACTCATCTATATTCTGGTTTGCCTGTTGCACAGATTCCAAAGTTTGCAAAGAATGATCAGACTTAAAAAAATAAGAAAATCTGCCCTAAAATTATTTTTCCGTCTCATTTTCTCATAAACTTACCAGTGTGATAAAGACTTTTCCTCTCTCATTAAGTCTTACAGACAGCATACAAGCATTGCAGAGTATTTTTTCAAGCAAACAATATAACATGCTAAACAACTTAAAAACAAAGCTTTCAAATTACCAAAATACTGTACTTTTTCTCTATTAACTGTAAACAAAATATAAGATTCTTTTTTTTTTTTTTTTTTCTGAGACAGAGTCTCGCTCTGCCGCCCAGGCTGGAGTGCAGTGCCGCGATCTCAGCTCACTGCAAGCTCCACCTCCCGGGTTTACGCCATTCTCCTGCCTCAGCCTCCCCAGTAGCTGGGACTACAGGCGCCTGCCATCTCGCCCGGCTAGTTTTTTGTATTTTTTTAGTAGAGACGGGGTTTCACCATGTAGACCAGGATGGTCTCGATCTCCAGACCTCGTGATCCACTCGTCTCGGCCTCCCAAAGTGCTGGGATTACAGGCTTGAGCCACCGGGCCCGGCCCAAAATATAAGATTCTATAAGCAATAACTATTAAGATGAACTTACGGAAAAACTGGTAATTTCTCAAAGGATAGAAAGAAGCACACTAGTATTTTGGTTCATTTCTCCTTTAAATATAAAATTTTCATTATGAGAAAAATAAAGGAAAATGCAGAAGTTGTAGTCATCAGCTTCCTTAAACAATCAGGAAAAATAGCTCTAATATATAACTACAAAGTGGGTAGAACTGAATAGAATATTATCTGGTCCACTAGATTATAAACACTTATTTTCTAAAATAAAACATTTCTCTCCAAAAATTACAATCTCAACTCAGAATCTGTACACCAAAAAGTGTTTTATTTACTTTCAAATATTTACGTGTTGGGGATTTTCTAACCTGATGCAATAATCAAAATTAACAAAGCAGTAATTTAATAAAATATGCTTTGATATACTAAATTAAAAAAAAAAGAAACTGACACAAATATGATACATATCCACATTTTATTATTTAATCAAGACTAAATAGAAACAAACTGATTACCTATAAAAGACAAAATGTCCTCACTCTTCTTAAAATTGCAAATAAAATGGAAAGCAATATATATTTTGGCATAATTATACAGATGTTCATGTAAAGGTTGGTTTTTCTTTTTTTTTAACACTCTACTCAAATGCTATTAAAATAATGGGTGGCAAGCTACTTGAATGCTGTTCCTTTTTACTGGTTATGCTTTTAATTGTAACAGTGGATTAAATTTTTATTGCTTTTATCTCTGTACTAAAGATAGTATTTTTTTTCTTTTTCTAGCATCTTGGGACTCTAAGGTGATCTAAAACCATTATAAAAGATAATTACAGAAACAGATATCTAAATAATCTTAGAATTGTCTAAAATAGGTTTAACTTATAAAAATCCTACTCAATCAACATTATACAGCATCCACTGCATATCGGCATTCAGAAAGCCAACATGGGCATAAATTATTTCGTGAATGATTAAAAATAAAGGATCTAATGTTATATAAAAGAGGTACATTTTACCTGGATTAGGTGAGGTAATGCTTTTAGTGTAAGGCAAAACCAAATCCCCAGTTTGCATGGAAGCAAATCATGCCACTGTGGTTTCATCAGCAATCTAAAGGGAGGGAGAAAAAAGAACAACATACAACAAATGAGGAATGTACAGAGAAAGGTGGGAGACAAAATATTTTTATAAAGATCATGAATTCTTTTTTGAATGACTACTTCAACAACAAAAAAAAAAATGAAGAAACTATTCACTGAAATATTTATAACTGACTTACGCCATCATGAAATATAGTAGTCACAACAAATGCAATATATATAGCATGTAAGAGAAACCAGGCTAAGATTTTGGGGAAGGAGGTTCCTAATCAAGTTACAAAGATAAACAAAAGCCCTCTTTCTAACCTGGGCTTTTCATCACTTTTATACAATGAATTCTTAAGCCTTATGATTACTTCAGCTATAAAAAAAACTAACCATCATCAGAGTGTTCCCAAGTGCTGACAACCAGATATGAAGACTGTAGCATAAACAAACCAATACATAAAAATTAATGTCATTTGCAGTTCACTGAAGCATTACTCACTGATGTCATCAGAATAGAAGACAGGCAGAATAGTCTCTGATCTCCATCCCTCATTGATCCCAGTTCATGCCCTGCTGTGTGAACTATTTAAACCCTTTATTCCTTTCTATGAATCAATAGAAGAAATGGTGGTATCTTTCTGAGTGTACTGCATATCACCGCTTCTCTACATATGGTCACTCCTGAGCTAAGTGATAGGTCCGTCTAATAGTACTTTGTTTCTAAAGTTCAGTATAAAAATTTCAAACTAGAAGAATTTGAGGGATTATTTAAATATATATTAACATTTCATATGGGGGAAAAAAACCTGAAGAAATTTTGCTTAAGATTAGAATTTGTCACATAAACAATGGCACCTTATTAGTCTTTTATAAGACTACCACAGATATAAATGAGAGCACATGTAAATAGACATACATATGAAGTTGAATCATATTAAAGATGTATTTTAAAACAGCTTCAAATTATGAAGTATTTTTATATACTCTCACCTTTCATTTTTTTCCGAAGCACTAAGTTTTGATACATCCACACTCTTGCTGCCAGTCTTTTTTTTCTTTTCTCTCTTTTTTCTACTTAGCAGTTCATCCTTAATGTGGAAAGAATTATGGTTACAGGTTATCATTAACATGTACACTTCAAATGTTATCTAGGCTCTTCTGTGAAGGGTAAACATTATAGAGGAACATTTATGCAAATGTATGTAGGGTCCGACATGATTAAGTAAAATCATCAATCTTTCACAATAACTGTTGCCATGGTATCCAGGCCTTAAACACACATGAAGTTCAGCACTGTCAGTCATGTGCATCTCCATAGCAATCAAAGTTTTCTAAGAAGAGAAAGCATTCAACTCACTTTTTCTCATTCATCCAACTTTAATAATGTCACTTCAAAAGGAATGAGTAAACAGATGCTAATTCATGAATACTGATAAATATGTTTGATTATCTTGGACATATATATAAAAACCCACAGAAGAATAAACTATGAGTAGCATATTAAACCAAGAAAAGTATAATAATTTTTTAACCAATTGATCTTTGAAGTTAGAATATTATATTCATTTCCAATTTTATTTATTTACTTAAAACATTTTAAAAGTAAACATTCATTATATAAAGGCCTATGACACAAAAAAATCTAAAGTCAGTCTTACATAAAAAAATTTCTATGTGGGAGGTGATAATTAAAACATGGTTCTACCTTCTAATTCCCAGCTAGGTATGTGGGCTTTCACAAAGTTTTATAACAAACTTAAGTGCCACATTTTTAAAAAAGAAGAATATTTTCTTATTTCATGGGTTCTTCTTGACTTAGAAATACGTCAAACATTGAGTATAAAACTATTAGAATGAGAAGTATACACAGAGAAATAGAAATTTTCATCAGTTGAAAAATAAATGTCTGAAATTCCATATAAAATTAAGCAGGCTAGTTCATTTGATTTATTACTAATACTTACCAGTTGTTTTTCCAGGTAGATTGACCAAACTACAGCATAATGACCCACTGTGAGAATAATGAATAAGAGTAATGCCAGCTCAGCATTGCTCATTTTTCTCACCCGCCTGTAGTAGAATACAGGCTGTCGCCAATCTGGGAGTCCATTGATCAGAATATCATCGTACCTACAGTACAAATTTAACAGTTTTTCATGGGGAGTTTAAAATAAAAACAAAAAAATTATTTGTGCCTATATTACAAAGAGGAAAAAGAAAATAATTTATTCAAAATAGATAATGTTTATGTACATTTCCAGCATTATAATATCTAGTAAATTCAAAGCACTGTAGATAGCTGTAGTCACTGACACCCTTCAAAAAAGTGCCCAGTAATATACTGTGGATACTAGATCTCATATTTTTGCAGCACCCAAAGATGTGATTCCTGGAGTGACATCTAAACTAAAGGAGCTACAAGTAGTCTACCTGCCTACTAGTCTACAGTAAAGACTCTACCACTGAAGTCAGCAACAAAAAGAAGGATCTCAACAGGAGAAAGATGAAAATAAGAGCTGTTTGTTACCGTGAATTACATATTAATTGAATCAAATTCTGAATAAATTTTCTAGTCAGTGCTTTTATTTCTACCCCTATACTATAGTGGCTCAATGTTGAAATATTTATACACACGATTTTATCAAAGCTTTTAAATGAGGTAAAAGCCTATAAAATTGAGTACCTTTTAATTTTGTATTGCTATATTCCTTTAGAAAATAAAAAACTCCCAAATTAGAAAGAGATGTGGAAACAACCAGTGTTTATGTTGGATTTCTCAACTGTTTATTTGTAAACATTTAAGTGGCAATTTCCTCATTTTTGGCTTTTGCTGGAAGGGAACATTAACAAGTAAAAGCTTTCCTAGTCCTTTAAAAAGCTGATGCATTTCAAATCAGCTTTCTTGGTACTATCAGGATAAAAAAGTTACTTTAAAATAAATTTTCAACTGAATTTAAATTTACTTGTCAGACAACTATTGAACAAATATCTTTGAGGTTAAAAATAAGGAGTAACATTTATGATTGTAAAACTCAAAATGGTCACACACACTGTGTTCAACACACACAACCTGTTAATCTTAATTGAACACAACTCATTAAATATTCTAATCACACTATTTCCAGAATTAAATCTTCACTGAAAGGCCTAATTTGGTGCAACACATTGACCAAAATATTTTAATTAAAAATATTCTGAGTTAGTTGCAGGCCTAATTACAGGAATAGAAATAGGGCCTATATTGTCAGGCAGGTCAGTAGAACTCAGTAGTAGGTTTTTCTCAAGTAAATTGACCGATCTAGGAATAATAGCGCAGCTGCTAAACTGCCAGTCTTGACATGTAAATCAATTTAAATGCAACAACTGCAGTAGCTACTTTGATAGTTATTAAATTGATACCTTGGAGATATGCTAAAAAAATAAAGCAGAGGATTTATTACAGGCAACTTCTTTTTTCAGTAGAAAAACATCAGATATAAATGTAAAATATATTTTATTAGCAAATCTAGAAAACCTTTGTGATCAACTTAGGTTATTAATAACAGTATCAACAAATGGGAATAACCAATGTTGAAAGGAAAGGACATTAATTAGTACTAAACTCTTAAAAAGCAAATTGTATAACATACAAGAGTCTACAAATTAATGTATGGTTTGGCAGTAGCTAGATCAGAAATATCTGGTGTTATTCTTTTTCAATATTTATCGAAATGCTTGAATATTCACATCAAGATATAATAATGTGACTTCATAAGAAACTATCATTCATGTTGTCAAAAATTTATGTTTAAATCAATCTTATAAAAGCCGGCTCATTTTAAATGAGAAATGTATAGGTAAAAAGGTTTCAAGTGCTCTAACATAAGATTACAACATTCAAATGAAGTCCAATCAATCTTAAGTCCTGAATCTATTCTCACTCCATATTCTACTTCAGATTTCTTGAGGGGGAAAAAAGGTGAATATAAAAATCATTATTTTCAGCAAACCTCTCCCATGAAATAATTTCAGGAAAAAAAGTATAGTTATTGATAAAGAACATCTAAGAAAATGGAGACAATTCCTTAATAGCACTCTTAAGTATTAAATTTGCTTTGGATATAACTATAGCAGAAGAGAAAGCAGCTGAACTCATAGCTAAGAATCTCTTATCAAATATTTTATCACCATCATAACTGAAAGTGCTATGTGTCTGTTAATAGCTACTATTTTCTACCCTACGTATAAATTGTATTTAGTGCACACATTCAAGATAGCAAAACCTCATGCACTGAACACATTAAACAGAACTAGATATTTACTAGGCTATGTCTGTCACTCTAAATAACAGTCTCTAAGGATTAAGCTTTGAATCAATGCTCTATTGATTTTACTATCAATGAACATTATGGCTCACACGACTGGCCATTTTAAGGAAAGATAGCTTCCATTATAGTTCACTTTTTAGAATATATGCTGTTAAAAGATAAATCACTGCTTTCCTGATCAAACATTGAAAATACATTTCTTAAAGTACACACAGACACTATTTTCATAAGTTATTTAAGAAGAAATACTGTGTTGACACATAAAATTTAAAACATCACTTTATTAGGCTTTTCTGTATTTAAACATATAACACTGTTAAAATGCTCTGTATTTGGGATTCACACAAACTGTTCTCAACATTTGTTAAAGTCAGATTAAGAATGTACAAATGTATGTGTTGTAAGATATAAAGAAATAGATCTCTATGATAAAAAATATCACTAATGCTAAAATCACAGGGAATTATAATGGAATTTTCTTGGAAATGAAAACATTAATCAATTCCACACATCCAACATATGGCTTAATGTGTGTTTATTTCACTTGATTTTCTTACAATATACATCATGAACATAAAATAATGGTTACATAGTCATTAGTGAGTTTCATACTAGAATCTGCAATTCATGAAACATATTTAGGCTAATACAAATACTGGAAAACAAATTTAAAATTTTTTTCAAGTTACCAGCAGAAAAATGCATGGAAATTTAAAATGTTACTTTTTTTTGAAATATCAAATAGTAAGTATGTAACTAAAATTAAAAATCTGTATATTATGAGTATATTTAAATAATTCTAGCATGTGCCTAACTTATGAATTTTCTGTATTACAAAGCTGGAATTTTTAGTTTAAAACAATAATAACATAATTTCCATTTAGGTAACATTTTGAAACTTTGAATAAAAACTACTTGTACAAACATTATAAACAGAAAACATGTCTAAATTAATTGTTCTCATTCTTCTTTGAAAAAACAATATATACGCCAAAAATTGTGGTACACTGCACTTTATTTAGGAAAGGTGCTAAAGTAAATTTCCTATTCTCAGACTAATGTTTATTTTGATTCGAACACACCTGTAATCAAATTTACAATAACTAGTTAGTGAATTTATAAAAGTTTAACATATTAAGGCTGAATAACTATACTTTTAACTGCATTTGTAAATAAAACGTTATTTAGTAAACTAAAAACACATTCAACTTATATAAAGATAGTAACATGAAACAGACAAAAAATTTTAAAGTTTCACAACTGGGTTAGCAAAAGAAGACTGGTTAAAAATTCATAATATATTTTAAACAAAAGTAGCTATGTTAATATTACTAAAGCGCAATCTAGTATATAAATGTAATGGCTGGTACTCAGTACTTTACCTCAACTAACATTCAGGGCACTCATAAAAATTTGTTGGAACATAGCTGGGCTACTGTTTCCCAAAATAAGGAAGCTAAAGAGTTTAGAGAAGGCTGCTAAGCTAGGCTTTCTTACAATAACCACGAAAACCTGTTATAGGCATGCTTTAATAATGACAGTGATTGGGTCTGAGAAATGCATAATTAGGAAAACCGTTAGGCAAGTTCCTCGTTGTGTGAACATCATGGTGTACTTACATTAACCTATGTGGTACAGCTTCTACACATGTAGGCTACATGGTAGCCTATTGCTTCTAGGTTACAAACCTGTATAGCATGTTGCTGTACTGAATACTGTAGGCAACTATAACACAATGATAAGTATTTGTATACCTAAACTCAGAAAAGGTACAGTAAAAATATCATATTATAATCTTATGGGACAAGCATTGGGTTTTTTTGTTGCTGTGGTTGTTGTTTTAGAGATGGGGTCTCACTCTTTCGCCCAGGGTGGAGTACAATGGCACGATCATGGCTCGCTGCAGCCTTGCAATCCTCCCATCTCAGCCTCCCAAGTAGCTCAAACAATCCTCCCATCTCAGCTACCCAAGTAGTTGGGACTACAGGCACACCACACCCTGCTAATTTTTTTATTTTTTGTAGAGATAGGGTCTAGCTATGTTGCCAGGGCTGGTCTCAAACTCCTGGGCTCAAGCCATCCTCCCACCTTAGCCTCCCAAAGTGTTGGGATAAGAGGTGTGAGCCACTGCGCTCGGCTAGCATTGTATATGTGGTCCCTCATTGAGTGAAATGTCATTATGCAGTACATGAGTGTGTTTTCATGCTATAGTCTATGTTCTTGGGGGAGAAAAAGGCTTAAACGTTTATTCACAATTGCACTCCTAGGAATCTAACCAAGAGAAACGAAAACATATGTCCATCTGAAGTTTATGTGAATGTTCACAGAAGCCTTGCTCATCATAGCCCCACACTGGAAACAACTCACATGTCCATCAACTGGTGAACAGATAAACATAAGTGGTATATCCATACGATGGAATACTGTTCAGCAATAGAAAAGAATGAACTACTGGTATATGCTACAATATGGATGAATCTCAAAAACCTTATGTTAATAGAAGCCACATACAAAAAACTACATATTGCATGATTCCATTTATATGAAATGTCCAGAAAGAACAAATTTATAAATACACTAAATAGATCAGTAATTGCCTGGAGCTGGAGATCAGGGTGAAGAATTACCGCAAATGGGCTAAAGCTTTTTTGAAATGATGTAAATGTTCTAAAACTGGACTGTGGTGATGGTTTGCACAAGCCTGTAAATTTACTAAAAAGCATTTAACTGTACACTTAAAACAGGTGACTTTTATTGTATGCAAATTATACCCAAATAAGGACGTTAAAAAAAATCAAACAAAGCTGACATTTTCTTTTTCCTCTTTTTTTCTTTTGAGACAGGATCTTGCTCTGTGGCCCAGGCTGAGCGCAGTGGTGCAATTAGAGCTCTCTGCAACTTCTGCCTCTGGGGTTCAAGCAATCCTCCCACCTCAGCCTCCTGAGTAGCTGGGACTATAGGCATGTGCCACCATGCCAGGCTAACTTTTGTATTTTTTGCAGAGACGAGGTTTCATCATGTTGCCTAGGCTGGTTTCGAACTCCTGAGTTTAAGGGATCTGCCCTTCTTAGCCTCCCAAAGTGCTAAGATTACAGATGTGAGCCACTGTACCCAGTCAGCCTTTCCTTTCTTTTCTATAAAAAGTTATTTGGTTTGTTAATTTATCAATTTCACTGCTATTCCCTTTTCCAGCAAAATTCAAATAATGCATCTGATTTCAGAGAAAACACAATTCCATAAAAGGGAAATAAATAGGCAACATGTCTGACAATTTCCCAAATTACCAATTCCTGGAAGGTTACACATTTGAAAGTATTACTTAATGAATATTTATAGTAAATAATTGTGATACCAAAAAGCATTTTTTATATCAATATGTAGATAATCTTCTTTTGAAGATAATGCTGACTGTGCTCTTCTTTTTTTTTCCCTAAAGGAATTATAAACATTAAGTAATTGTCTGCAGAGATGTCTGTCTCCTATGTTTAAATACTCACAGGTCACCTGGCCTCAGGCACAAGCTTTAGAGGAGTGATTCTTAGCTTGATTAGTTAAGACTTTTGCCTCAAGGAAAACCAGTTACCAAAGAGTTACTTGTGCCTCAAGGGGTATAAATACTACAGCTGTTTGTGTAACTGTCACATTCATTTTTTTCTATCAACTCTCTAAAATAAATGAGAGAACTAATCCTAAAGAGATGATGTTATTTATTAATAGATGATTCCATGTTAATGAATAAACAATTTATATATAAGAAGTGATTTGTTTTGAAAAGATGGAAATAATTTTGGTAACTGAAAGAAATTACAAAGTTTACTGACTTAAAATAACAACAAACAAAAAGAAAAAACCTCAAGCCAAAGATATTAGAAGACTAAATAAAGCTACCTTTACAGACACATTCTTAAATGTGTGAAACAAAACTAGGGCTCATAGAGCAACTAACTAGAAAATATGCGCAGAATGACCAAAACTTCTTTCAACACACTTCTCGGACTCTTTCAACACTATGGATTATCTCAAACCAGAGGAATGTCTGCTATGGTATCTGGACCAATGCCAGCCCTTGTTATAAAGCGAAGAACACTTTAAGAGAAGATCTTGAATCCTTGTGCTTTGCAATCTGACAAGCAGAGGTATTCAAATTAAACGGTTAAGATGAGAATCAAGAATGGTAGATAACATTTTAGGATACAGACTAATTCCAGATAATACATTTGAGGAAAGATTCAGAATGTAACACAGCATAATTTATAGAGTTGTCTAAAGATGTATTACCCCCCTATTGAAGTATACAGATATTTAAGTTGGCTTTTGCCTAAATCTCAAATACCTAGGTGTTGTTTTGCTTTGTTTTTTGAAGGTACTCTTGTACTGTAGAACAACATTTTCAAATTTTGGATTGTGGTCCACTAGTGTCTCATGAAATCAATTTAGTGAACCACAACCAACATTTTTTAAAAATAAATAAATAAAAAACACCAAAAGACTAGTCTAGCCTAGAATAGAAAATGATGTGTTTAACCTGCAATAAGAAGTATTTTGTGAGACTATTGTTTTAGTTGTGTATGTGCATATGTGTTGTGGTCTGACTCAAAAAACTTAGAAGGTTGCTGAAATGATGTCTACATTCCATACATTCTGTAGGAGTAGAGGAAAGGGGCCTCTGTGTAATCTCCTCTTGAGTCACTGGCATTATAAACTACTACATAAATATATTGCCACTCTACTGAAAGGGGCACAGAGAAGTCTTAGTGTGAGGGACTGCCACCACTCTGAAGTTTAACCCTCAATGCAGAATTGCCAGAGCAGAGTAAAGGAAGGGAAGGAGGCAAAAGAAATAGACACAAGAAGCGAAGTTTTCTTCCACCCCTATCTTCTACAGGCTTACAGAAGCTTATATAATTGGGTTATTTTGAGAGTGAGGAAATATCAAGAAAGAATACTAACTTGACTATCACTATGGTCTAATTCAAACATTTAAGGAATAGTGGGGGAAAAAGCACCAAGCACCAGGCACAGATAGGAGCTATTACTGACATACGGGAAAGAATGGACATTTATTTGAATTCAAGCAGTATTTGCATTTCCCAGGGCATAAACACTCACGTGAAAACTCGTATTAAGGAAGCCAGGACTTGCTAACATTATGACTCATAATCTTGAATCTTGTAAGTATCGAATCAATCTAGTGAATACTTTCAAATAAAATTAACTCTGCTTCAAACACACATTTTTAAAACACTGCATTTCTTGGAAGGAACAAAAATAAAATACTAACATAACAAAATGTTTAAGGAGACTTAATTCTTTATAAACTGTTGCATGAAATTATAACATCTTAATTCAAAAGCAGAAATGAACACTCACCTCTGCCTTCGTTCATCATCCTTTAAAACTTCATAAATGGCCACCAACTAAAATAAAAGCATTACTTTAAAATAAAAATACTCTCAACTATAAGAAATCATGTAGGAGGGTGAAGGCACTACAATAGACATGCAGCAAATCCTATGTGCCCATATATATAATAAACAGATGAAACCTCAATTATAAGTAACACTTTATGTTTTGGTAGTACCTTAAGAGGTTAAAAATGCTTGATATCAAAATAAACCTTTGTGACAGTTACAAAAGTAATACTTATCTTAAAATGTGCATTTTAAAAACAAAAGCTGTAATTTAGACAAGAAAATTATGACAATTATGACCCTCCAAGAATTTAGAGATGCTAATACAAAATGGTAAAAACGTATTTTGTAGAAACTTGAATAAAAACATACACACTATATTTTAAACTACTACCTCATTTTCAAATGAAAATATTCCATATATAAGTGAATTTTTCTACCATCAACATATTAATACATTTGTCACAAAAATATATATAATAGCATATTTCACTTACTTGTCTAAACTGAGTTTCTGCATTTTCATCTTTATTCTTGTCTGGATGTAAAGTTAGTGAAAGCTTACGATATGCTTTTCTGATGTCTGCAGATGATGCATCCTGGAGGTGGTAGGGGGAGGGGAAAATACAAAGCAAACTTTGTCAGAAAAAGAAATTCCCAGAACCTTGTTAAGATCTGAGGAGACAGCCAACCAAGTGCAGGACCCCAGGCAATGTAATTTGAGCAATCAGTCTAACAACCAGGCTATGCAACTAGCCTGACCCACATGACTGAACAATTATTCAATCTAATTTGGCTCTCCTCTTAACTTTTCATTACCATACAGTCATTTAAAGAAGACAGTATTTGGCGAAACTTTTCAAACACTTGCCTTCCTAAAATTAACCAATAAATCTTTTTCAGCAATTAAGAGATCAAAAAGAAACAAATTAAAAATTAATACATCTGTGTGTGCCTTCAAAGAAACTCTTTATTTATTGGCAAATGTTAAAGCCAATTTCTGAATCCCAGGCTAACCGTATGGTTTCTCTATTGTTATTTATATTGAGTTTATCATCTTAGCAACAACGTACGGAATCTCACTTTCACATGTCAAAAAGCATGCCTATCTGAAGGGAGTTAAATTCGCATTTATCAAAAATTATTATCATTAGAAAGAGTTAAATATACTATACTTATTTACTTAGTACTTTAAAGGGTATTTTCAATGTTGGCAAGCCTCCTCAGTCTGGTTCATAAAAATAAATTTGCCCAATATTTATGTATTACTAGTATAGTTTAAATATATCTAAAAGGTTACCACGGTTCAGTACTTAGATTAAGTGGATATTAAAATTACATTTTATATAATCCTGTGTGCACAGGTAAAATCAGACATCATTTCTACATGGCCAGTATAAAATGCATAATAATAACAAAGAATACACTGTCAAGTAGGGTTTAAAACTTTTCTTGAGACAGTCTGATTCTATCACCCAGGCTGGAGTACACTGGCACAATCTCAGCTCACTGCAACCTCCACCTCCTGGGTCCAAGAGATTCTTGTGCCTCAGCCTCCGGAGTAGCTGGAATTGGGCATGCGCCACCACACCCAGCTAATTTTTGTATTTTTAGTAGAGACGGGATTTCCCCATGTTGGCCAGGCTGGTCTCGAATTCCTGACCTCAAGTGATCCAACCACCTCAGCCTCCCAAAGTGCTAGCTAGGATTACAGGTGTGAGCCACCGTGCCTGGCTGGGGTTTAAAACTTGATCTGTATTAAACTTAAAGTATATTCAAATAACATACTTGTATTGGGAAAAATGAGAGTAAACTTGCTTATTAAATGTCTCTCATTTGATAGCAGACTGTCTAATTAATTTCAAAAACTACTAAGAAGTTCAAATGATGAAAACACCAAACCAAACCAACACAAAAAAATCTATATACCTGGGACTAAATACTATCAATAGTTTTTAAATAGAGTTGGAGAGAGACAAAGTGAAGCTATAATTAGTCTGTCAGGCTTTACTAACCATTATTTTTATTATCAGTTTTCTGGGGCTTGTTGCTCCAGATTAGTATGTTACCCGGGGTGTGAGTATTTTTGTGACTTGTGGAAGGCTGCGGAGCTATAAAAATTACTCAAGTACTGCAGGTAACATGGTTGTAATTTTCAATCTAATTTGCTTAATAAAATTGACATGTTCCCTACATAGACTACAGATAATGTGGTAGAAACAAATGATTATCTAATGAAAATCTATGATGAATCCTTTTGTTGAGCAAAGACATCAAGTGTCAACTGAATAACCAATCTCTTTTTTTTTTTTTTGAGACGGAGTCTCGCTCTGCCGCCCAGGCTGGAGTGCAGTGGCCGGATCTCAGCTCACTGCAAGCTCCGCCTCCTGGGTTCCCGCCATTCTCCTGCCTCAGCCTTCCAAGCAGCTGGGACTACAGGCGCCTGCCACGTCGCCCGGCTAGTTTTTTGTATTTTTTAGTAGAGACGGCGTTTCACCATGTTAGCCAGGATGGTCTCGATCTCCTGACCTCGTGATCCACCCGTCTCGGCCTCCCAAAGTGCTAGGATTACAGGCTTGAGCCACCGCGCCCGACCCTGAATAACCAATCTCTAATTGAGATTTTAATCTTAGATTTTTAAAAAATTGGTACTATATCATGAATTATTCAACAAGTATATTTCATACAAAATAATAGCTATGTATTTTCTTATATTACAAAATTAACACATGCTCACTATGGAACATTTCTTACTTAAAAATAAAAACAACTAATAGTAACCTAAGGCATTTCCCTGCTTCCAGTCTTGCCATTCTGATCCCCCAATTCTCCATTTTTCTGCCACCATATGTACCCCAAATGTAAATGTGGTCGGATGGCTCTCCTACTCTAAATCCTTGAGCAGCTACCAGGTGCCTCTGTCACCTATGTTTTCCAATTTTTTTAGCCTTATCTCCCATCCTCTTGGCTCATCCTCCTGGTCCCCCAGATTATTACACCTTAGGATACAGTTCACCAACCTCATGTTGTTTTTCACCCAGCTACACATACAAACAGCTCTCTTCTAAGGAACAGGGCTGTGTTCCTTATACACAAATATTGCCTGACTATTTTCCTCTTGAGAATCTATCCAGTAGAGTTATTTCACCAATAAATTCTACCTCAAGTAGATACAGGTGAAAAACATGAAGATTTTCTTATCTACAAAGACATGCTCTAGATAAGTTGTACTTCAAATTAGCTTATGTATTCATTTAATATTAGGTATTCAATGAATTCAAACTCAGAAAATACTGCTTCAGAATCAGATCTCTTTATGTTGGCTGTTTAGCTTCAGATTTGGGCTAACTTCCCAATGAGACAGAGTTTTGGGAAGGTAGTGAGAACAGCTGTTACATTCTTGACCTGATAAACTATATGGAACATGTCCACACAACTACAATGTGAGTATGTTCCATTGGAGCCTTAAAGGTAAAGACCCTGGTATGTATTGGCTTGTCTAATACATTTGACATCACATTTCCATTAGAGGCCTGAATGTTAGAACATTCATCTCCCATATTCACTGGATTAGACGTTTTATCTCTCTAGCTTGGAGAGAAAATTTTTTGCCAGCACGTGAGTGAAATGGCTATCTTTAACTCAGATCTACTGGATTCATCTGTTAGAATTATTTTCCTTCTAAATGTGAAAGCTAACCATTCATGGTTGGTAAGCTAAACATGAATTATTTTAACAGTCAGGTGACCTCTATGAAGAAGAAACGTACCTTAACTACGCCTGTAATCCTAACACTTTGGAAGGCTGAGGCAGGCAGATCACTTGAGCCCAAGTGTTTGAGACCAGCCTGAGCAACATGGAAAAACCCCATCAGTGCAAAAAAAATTTTTTAATTAGCTAGGTGTGGTGGCATGCGCCTGTAATTCCAGCTACTTGGGAGGCTGAGGTGGGCGTGTTACTTGTGCCCAGGAGGTTGAGGCTGCAGTGAGCCATGACTGCGCCACTGCACTCAAGCCTGGGTGACACAGTGAAACCCTGTCTCCAAAACAACAACAACAACAAAACCTGAAAATAATGTAAGCTTATCAAAATGGAAACAATGCAATGGCATGTCAGCAAAAAAGAGCATGTTAGGGAACTCCAAGTTCGTCCCTCCACAGAAACAGTGAAAATAACCTGACAAAAACTGTCAGAAGCAACTTTACCTGATCTCTGAAAACCTGTCAAAATTTACAGCAATTAGGCAAGCACTTAAGAAAAAGATGATTCTCACTAAGGGTCTTAACGATGCCAATCTAAGGCCTTGGTTAGGTTCCTGGTGACAGAGGGATCAGAGTTTACCTTGTTCTCAAAGATCTGTGGTTGTTTTGTTTTAACCTCTCTGTTGGCTTAAACTGTGTAAAGGGCTTGCTTTTATTTTGCCACACTCAGAACTCTGCCAGGGCAGATAGGCCATCTATTGTAAACATTTAAAGGCAACTTTATTTATTTGTTTTTTATTTTTTGTAGAAACAGTGTTTTGCCATGTTGCCCAGGCTGTTCTCAAACTCCTGAGCTCAAGCAATCCACCTGCCTTGGCCTCCCAAAGTGCTGGGATTAGAGGCATAAGCCACCGTGCCTGGCCTACAGGCAAATGTATTAGCCGGCGCTGAATGGGGTAAGGGGTAGCAATTGAGGCAAACAATGGATATAATAAATTGTTTCTATAAATATAGAAAAAAGCTTGAAAGGATGCAAAAATATTTTTATACAGCTACATATATGTTTGTGTTTTAAGCTAAGCATTATTACAGAAGAGTCAAAAAGATAAAAAATCAAAAAGTTCATCAAGTAGAAACATTATATAGTAAGCTATGGTTAATTATCAAAAAGCTTGGGGATATGAGGGGGATCTGGCTGCGACATCTGTCACCCCACTGATCGCCAGGGTTGATTTGGCTGATCTGGCTGGGTAGGCGGGTGTCCCCTTCTTCCCTCATCACTCCATGTGCATCCCTCCTGAAGCTGCATGCTCAGCCGAAAAGGACAACCATCCCTGATAGAGGAGGACCAGTCTTGAGTCAAAGGTATATAAGCAGCTGCGCTCCCCTGCTAGAATCTCCAAACAAGCTCTCAAAAAGCTTGGGCACACAGACTGAAAAGTGACATGTTCCTTGTGAAAAGTGACATGACATCTAGTCCTACATATTCCTTGGAAACTAGATGGCCATGTGTGTGCCCAGGACAGAGCACATGCTCAGAAACACTTGAGAAGGCCCTAGTTCTCACTTCTGGCTGATCTTCAGGCTCTGCACAAGCAGAAACTGAAGCTAAGAAAGATATAAACTGCCCAAATGAGTACTGAAGGCATGGCCCCAAGATATACACAGTCTACTGGCAAACACTGGAAATATATATATATATATATAAAATTTATTTATTTATATTTATATAGTCATATACCATATAACAATGTTTCCATCAACAATGAATCACATATATGATGGTGGTCCCATAAGAATACAATACAATGGAGCTAAAAAATTCCTATCTTCTAGTGACATGTTACCCTTCCTAATGTCACAGTGTGATGTATTACTCATGTGTTTATGGGGAGGCTGGTGTAAACAAGCTTACTGTGCTGCCAGTTGTATAAAAGTATAGCACGTACAACTGTGTATTATACATAATATTTGATGATAATACACGACTGTTACAGGGTTATGTATTTACTATACTATTATGGTTATTTCAGAGGGTAATTTTTAAAAAAATATGTAGAAGAAATAAAGTGTAAAACAGCTTCAAGCAGGTCCTTCAGGAGGTATTCCAGAAGGGGCACTGTTATAAAAGATGACAGTTCCAAGCATGTTACTGACCCTGAAGACCTTCCAATTAAATGACACGTGATATTAATGATCATGACCCTGTGTAGGCCTAAGCTCATGTGTATTTGTGTCTTAATTTTTAACAAGAAAGTTTAAAAAGTAAAAAAATCAAATAATTTTAAATATAGAAAAAAGCTTATAAGGATACAAAAATCTTTTATACAGCTACATATGAGTTTGTGTTTTAAGCTAAGTGTTATTACAAAAGAGTCAAAAAGTTAAAAAGTTTATAAAGTAGTAATGTTACATAGTAAGGTATGGTTAATTTATCATTGAAGAGATCACATATTTTTAATAAATTTAGTGTAGTCTAAGTGTACAGTGTTTATACAATAGCGTACAGTAATGTCCTAGGCCTTCACATTCACTTACCACTTACTCAGTGACCCACCCAGAGCAATTTCCACTCCTGCAAAATATATTCATAGTAAATACCCTATACACGTACATTTTTTACCTATTACACTGTATTTTTACTATGTTTAAATATGTTTAGATACACAAATACTTTTGTGTTACAACTGCCTCCAGTATTCAGTACAGTAACATGCTATACAGGTTTGTAGCCTAGGAGCAATAGGTTTGCAGTAGGCTATACCATCTGGATTTGTACGAATACACTGTGATATTCACACAAAGACAAAATTGCCAAGTGATGCATTTCTCAGAAAGTATCCTTGTCATTAAGTGATGCATGACTATATATTTCTGGCTCCAACTGTTAAGAAAATAACTGCCAAATCATTAGTTGACCAGAGATTCTAAGCCAACTGAACAGAAATTCTAGTGGCCACACATAGCACAGAATATAAACTTTACAAAAGTGTCTATTTCAGAAAAGTCACTAGATAAACAACACCAACTACAATAAGCAGCAACAAAAACCTCTAAGAAAGTAGAAAATATCGCTGCCACATTATATATCTAA
Source organism: Piliocolobus tephrosceles (assembly GCF_002776525.5). NCBI lineage: Eukaryota > Metazoa > Chordata > Mammalia > Primates > Cercopithecidae > Piliocolobus > Piliocolobus tephrosceles. The sequence goes on along the minus strand of NC_045442.1, from coordinate 109,449,623 downwards.
AATGTCTAATACTCAATAAAAAATTATGAGGCATGTAAAGAAACAAGAAAGTATGGTCCTCACACAGAGAAAAAAAATTAATAGAAATTGTACCTGAGGAAGTCCATATATTGCATTTACTAGGTATAGACTCTAAATCAATTATTTTAAATATGCTTAAAGAGTATGTACAAAGAACTAAAGGAATGTATGAGAATAATGTCTCACAGAATTGAGACTATCAACAAAAATAAACTTTAAAAAAACAAAATAGAAATTCTGGACTAGCAAAATACGATAATTGAAATGAAAATTTTACTAGTTGGGGCTCAACGGCAGGCTTGAGTAGTCAGAAGAAAGAATCAATGAACACTTAGATCAACAGAGATTACCTGATCTGGGGAGCAGAAAGGAAAAAAAATGAATAAAATGAATAAAGCCTAAGAGACCTGTGGAACACTATTAAAAGTACCAACAAACACATAAGGGACCTCCAAGAGGAAGAAGACAGAGAAAAGGGGAGAGAAAACATATTTGAAGAAAAAATGACATCTAACTTCAAAAACTGATAAAAGACATACACCTACATATCTAAGAATCTCAACAAACCCAAGTAGGAGAAAACTAAAGAGATCCACACCTAGAAACATCATAATCAAACTGTTAAAAAGAAAGAGTCCCAAAAGCAGCAAAAGAAGCAACTTATCATGTATAAGAGATCCCCAATAATGTTAACAGCTAATTTCTCATCAGAGATTATAGAAGCTAGATGGTAGTAAAGTAACAGGGAAAAAAAAAAAATCTATCAACCAAGAAGTCTATATCCAACAAAACTATCCCTCAAAAACAAAAGAAATTATGATATCCCAGTTAAAAAACTAGAATTCATTGCTAGTAGATACGCTTTATAAGAAATGCTATAAGGAGTCCTTCAAGCGGAAAGAAAAAAATACTAGAAAGTAATTCAAATCAGCACAAAGAAATAAAAAACACCGATAAAGATAATGCTGTGGTCTGAATGTTTGCATCCCTCCAAAACTCGTGTTGAAATCTAATCCTCCATGTGATGGCATTAAGAGGTGGGGCCTCTAAGAAGTGATTAGGTCAAATGGGATTAGTGCCCTTGTAAAAGACGTCCCACAGACCTGTGCCTTTTTTGCCCTTCTGCCCTGGAAGGACACACAGAAGGGACTATCTGTGAGGAACAGGCCCTCACCAGACAGTGAATATGTTGGTACCTTGATCTTGGACTTCCCAGCCTCTAGAACTGTGAGCAACAAATTTCTGTTGTTTATAAATTACCCAGCATAAAGCATATTGTTATAGTAGCACAGACTAAAACAGGTGACTACATAGATAAATATAAAAGTCATTATTAATGCATTTTGGTTAGTAACTTCAATTTTACTCTATATGATTTAAAAGACAGTTACATAAAGCAGTAACTATAAATATATCATAAATAATATAAATCTATGTCTACGGCAGACATTATATACATAAAAATGTAATCTGTGACAATAAACAACATAAGGAATAGGGAACAGTGCTTGTTATACGAGCAACATTTTTTTTAAAATTAATTTTTAATTTTTCCTTTCTGCATCTAACATTCTAACAAAAATTTTTACATGATTGAAACTAAATTGGTATTAACCCAAACTGGATTGCTATAAATTAAGATGTTAATTGTAATTCCCATGGCAAAAACTAAGAATATAAAGATCTACAGTAAAAGAAATGAAAAGTGAATAAAATAGCTTTATTTTATTTATTTATTTTCTAGGAGAAAAAACTGAAAACAAAAAAAGGCAGTAATACAGGAACAGGAGAACAAAGAAGACATATAATATATAGAAAACAAATAGCAAAATAGCAAAAGTAAGTTGCTCCTTGTCTGTAATTACCTTAAAATTAAATGACTTAAATTCTCCAATTAAAATGCAGATATTGGCAGAGTGAATTCAAAACAAACATGACTCATCACAGCAAGTCCTCACTTACGGTCATTGATAGGTTCTTAGATACTGCAACTTTAAGTAAAACGACATACAATGAAAACAATTTTTTTTTCATGCTATAATGAAACAACATTGAAGGAAATGATGCTATTTAAAGACTTACTGCAAGTGGCAGTTTCTAAGACTCTACTGATGACAGCAAGAGAGGATTTACTGTACATGGTGTCTATAAGAGACTCACTTTAGAATCAAAATACAAATAGGTCAAAACGGAATGGATGAAAAAAGATATTCCTTGCAAACAGTAATTAAAAGAGACCTGGGTGGCTATACCAATATTAGGCAAAATCAATTTAAACACAAAAATTGTTACAAAAGACAAAGGACATTATTTAATGACAAAAAGGTCAATCTATCAAGAAGATATAACAATATAAATAACATAAACATGCACCTAACAGAGCCCCAAAATAAATGAAGTAAAGATTTAACAGAACTGAAAGGAGAAATAGACAATTCTACAGAAATGGAAACTCCAATACTCCACTTTTAATAATGACTGGAACAATCAGAACAGTAAGAAAACATAAGATTTGAACAATAGCGTAAACCAACTAGACACATCTCACGGACAACTATAGAACATTCCACCCAAAAAGAGAATATACATTTTTCTGAAGTGCATATGGAACATTAGCCAAGATATACTGTATTTTAGGCTATTAAATAGGTCTCTATATTTAAAAAGACTGAAATCATACCATGTACCTTCTCCAACCGTAACGAAATGAAATCAGAAATCAATGACAAAAGGAAATTTGAAAAATTCACATGTATGTGGAAATTAAACAACACATTTTTAAACAAGTAATCGAAAAGGAAATTAGAAAATACTGTGATATGAATGAATGTGCCATTATGTTGTCTCTAAATGACTGTGAATGTGTTAGAAGACCATCCTCAGTAGCAGGAGAGAAGCCTATGCTCTTTTTAAAAGAATAAAACTGAAAAGCTCTTTCTTCCTTTACGTTTAGAATGTCTGAGACTAAAATAGGAAAGGCCGTAAAATATCAGGGTTTTATTAGTCGTTAGATATTTCTGTTTGGATTTATTCCTTCTGGAAGATTTTAATTCATTAATGTTAATAGTTAATCATTAACTATTTTTTCTAATTAAAAACAACTGAGGATTAAGCAAGAATAAAATTAAATCACGATATTTAATTTTTAAAGTAAAAAAATCACTAGAGAAGGATGTGAATGAAAACGAAAACATACCATGCCAAAACATAGGATGTGGTAAAAGCACTGCTCAGAAGAAAATTTACAGTTATAAACACACTTGAAAAAAAAAAAAGAAGAAGAAAAATCTCAACCTAACTTTCTACCTTCCATGGTCGCTATCCTAAGTTTTGGTACGTAACAGCACTGAAAAATCTGCCTTAGGTGACTCAAGGGAAACTTATTATTTTACTTTTTATCAGGGATTGGCAAACTGTTTCTGAAAACGGACAGAGAGTAAATATTTTAGGCTCTGTGGGTCAAACAGTCTTCATTACAACTATTAAATCCTGCCATTGTAGTAAGAAAGCAGCCACAGACAATACATAAATAAATGGGTATGGTGGTGTTCCAATAAAACTTTATTACAAAATCAGGTAGTGGCTGCTTTTGGCCCAAGTACTGTAGTTTGCCGACCCTGATTTTAATCAATGGATTGACAATAATCTAAAACTCATTCTATTTATACAGTGTCTCCACAAATGTGATGTTCACATTTTTAGGTGTGCCAGGTAGTAGAAAAATATTTGGCTAGTTAACCAAAACCAAAACCAAAAGATCTTATCCAGGATCTGACCAAAGGAAACTCCGTTTTTGTTTGTTTGTTTGTTTTGTTTGAGATGGAGTCTCACTCTGTTGCCAGGCTGGAGTGCAGTGGTATAACCTCAGCTCACTGCAACCTCTGCCTCCCAGATTCAAGAGATTCTCCTGCCTCAGCCTCCCCAGTGGTGACGACAGGCACACGCCACCACACTCAGCTAATTTTTATATTTTTAGTAGAGACAGGGTTTCACCATGTTGGCCAGGATGGTCTTGATCTCTTGACCTTGTGATGCACCTGCCTCGGCCTCCCAAAGTGCTAGGATTACAGGTGTGAGCCACTGCTCTCGGCCCGCTCAAAGTAAACTCTTCTTAATGAAACTTCTACTACCTTGAAAAAGACTCAGGAGTATTAAATTGAAGGGAAGATCATCTATTTGGCTATCAGATTCACTGAGGAAGGAAGACAACATTCATCCAAATTGTACTTAGGAACTTCAAACTCTAATTGACACCTGGGGCCCTTAATTTGCATAGTGTTATTAATCAAGACCAACTGCCTCAAAGTTAACACAGTCAATGCACTGCATGACATTTTGGTCAATGATGGCCTGCATATATGATAGTGGTTCCTGTAAAATTATAATGGAGCTGACCTCTATAGGAGTACCGTTTTAAATCTTTTTACTATATTTTAACTGTACCATTTCTATGTTTAGATACATAAATACCATTGTGTTACAAATGCCTGCAGTATTTAGTAACATGTTGTACAAGTCTGTAGCCTAGGAACAATAGTCTATACCATGTTGCCTAGGTGTATGGTAGGCTACACCATCTAGGTTTGTAAAAGTGCACTCTATGATGCTGAAACAACGACAAAATTGCCTAACGATGCATTTCTCAAAATGCATCCCCAAATGCTTGATTGTAATTCCATGTCATCTTTCTCACTGGGTCTTTGGGTCATTTTCGTATCTGATTTATTGATTAAAAGCTCAAGCTAAACTCTTACTAATGACTTTGCCCTCTTTACTCTGACCTGCACATGTAATTTAGCAGTCAACACAGCTTTCTCACCCCATGCCAAACCTCTCAAAAAAAAAAGCAACAAAAAAAACCAAAACAAACATATGTGTCTGTACACAAGTGCAGTCACCACTAGAATAACTAAATAATAGGGATAGGTAAAGGAAGTTGTCTCTGGTGAGTGGATCAGAAGGATAAGGCAGGAAACTTGGATTCATCACAGTATCTTCAGGATTATAAGATTTTACACCAGATGCATATAAAATTTAAAATAAATTGAAAAAAGAAAATGCTTTAGAAATAAGTTTCAAAATAAAAACCAATTTTCATGGCAAAAATAGTAAATACAAGAATATAGTTTATTTCATGATAAATTTTAAGTCTGGACTTCTATGGCCAATATCCTACAAAAGAAGTAGGGGGAGGCTTTGGGTTTCTCCATAATAGATCACTGCTAAAGTCAACCTTCTTTGGAGAGATGTATTAAAATTTATGTAAGATTATAACTTTAATTGACTTCCTTAGCCTTAAACTATATACAGTAACCAGTGATAGGTTAATCTATACCAAATCCTGGCTACTGATAAAGAACATTTATTATTCTTTGAGAGTCAAGGTCAATAAGGATGATTTCTTGACAAATAAGAAAATAATTTCCAGCACAGTAGAAGAATGTATTCTGCTCCTTTATTTTAGGAATACATTCTGTCCCCTATTTTAAACTAGTAGCTAAATAAATTGAGATTAATAACACATTTATTTGAGTTGGATACACCTCTGTCCTCTCCATAAGATTAAAAAGGTAAGCGTTCTCCAAAATATAGATAAACAAAAGACCGCCGCTGCAAGAGACAGCTGCTTCTGATCTCTAATTACTGGGGCAACTGAGTTGGCAGCAACATCAGATCAACTATTCACAAAACAAAATAATCATTTCTATAATCTGGTAACTAGATCTTAGACTAAATCTTGCCACTGATTTATCTTGAAAAGGAGGTCCCTTTAACAAGTCAATAGCCGGGGGAGAAAGAGAGTGAGGAGAGACAGTTTTATAATAAAGAGATTTAAGAAACAGAACAAATGTAATGTATGTAACTTGTTTGGCCCCTGATTCAAATTAAACCAGAGTAAAAAGGCAGTTTTGGGACAACTAGGAACATCTGAATAAAGACTGCTACTAGATGCTATTAAGGAATTATTCATTATATTGGATGGGATAACAGTATCCTGGGTATTTAGTATCGCTTTATCTAAGAGATGCAGAGTGAAGCACTCAGGAATAAAATGTCATAATGTCTGATATTCATTTTAAAATACTTCAGAAAAAAAGGATTATATAGGAAAATGATAATTATCAAATGAGCAATGATTAAATATAGAATACATTAAACTATTCTCTCTACTACTGTTTATAAGTTTTTCATAATTAAAAAAGCATAAATAGTGAACAATAAATACAAAAGTATTATGATTGGTAATCTGTAATATACATATCTGTAAGTGTTCTTAAAACAGAAGAAATATGCCATAAGAGACAACCTAATAGTGGCCTAGAATTTTCAAAAAAGAAAAAAATACGAGGAAGTCAACCAAGAAGGGTAAGTGGTAAAGTAAAAGCTGTTATTTGATTTTGATTTCTTAGTAGAAAAGTACAGGTTTTATTATCATCTTTAAGGATGAGAAGATAACCACTATGTAACAGAAAAGCATACAAAAATTTCCAAATTAATAGAAAGAAATTTTACTAAGCCAACAAAAGAAAACTTAAAAAAGTGTAACAAATACTACAGACAAGAAAGGAAAAACAAAATCAAGCATTTGTTTCTCATTAACACATACAAACATATACTGAGCTCCCTTATCAAAATATAACTGATCAACAAACTAACTTTGAAACAAAACCGAAAAGGCAGAAAATGGAGATGAAGAAAAACAGACGCAAACAAAAGAAAAGCAATAGTGTTGATATTAATAGTGGAAAATGGGAATTCAGGGTCAAAAGCAAGTAATAAGACAAGGAGTGGTAATAAGTAGTGATAAAAGGTCTAATCCATTGAAAAGTTAAAACAGTCATAAACCTTTATTTTCGAAACACTCCAAATTCATTCACATAACAGCAAAACTCCTAAATATGAAAACTTGATAAAAACAATCACAGCAGAATATTTTAATATACCTCTACCAGAGGATGACATAGTAAGTAAACAAAAAATAAGCAAAATTATAGAGAATTTGAATAATAATTTTGAAAACACTTTGAGATGTTTATGTTTACAAACATAAGATATATATGATAAATACAAGTGGCTGGGCGCGGTGGCTCAAGCCTGTAATCCTAGCACTTTGGGAGGCCGAGATGGGCGGATCACGAGGTCAGGAGATCCAGACCATCTTGGCTAAAAGAGTGAAATCCCATCTCTACTAAAAATACAAAAAATTAGCCGGGCATGGAAGCATGCACCTGTAGTCCCAGCTACTAGGGAGGCTGAGGCAGAAGAATGGCGTGAACCCGGGAGGCGGAGCTTGCAGTGAGCTGAGATCGGGCCACTGCACTCCAGCCTGGGCGACAGAGCGAGACTCCGTCTCAAAAAAAAAAAAAACAAACAAACAAACAAAATACACCAAAACAAAGTAGGAAGAAGAAACAGGTAAACATAATTGCAGAAATTAATAAAACAGAAAAGGGAAAAAAGCTAGTTCTTTTGAAAGGCAAGCAAAATAGATTAATTCCCTAGCAAACACAATTAAAATAAATATACCAAACAGAGCGTGCCTCAACAGTTACTTAAACCTCAGCTTTCTTATCTGGAAAATGGTCACATATTTGCTTTACCCTCCTTCCTTCCCTCTGCTTCTGCCTACTGTACCTTCCAATAGCAATGTCAAATGAGCTCATCTGAAAGCTCAGCCCAGTTGGTTTTAAATGTGACATAGGGAACATTACAATCTGTCATTCACCTAATACTGTTGTATATTTATTTCCTTTCAGACACAGACTGATCCCTAATCCCAGAGCTCCAGTTGCCTTTACAGAGCTTTTTTCTGCTGTGGTTCCTGCCAGACAATCTTGTTCTTGGCTGTCTCCTTTCCAAACACAGTAGCCCTATCCTTGAAAGTCAACCCAGAGCATAGTCCCCCTGCCCACAGCAGGATCTCTTAAACACTTCAGTGACTGCTATTGCTAAACTGACTAGCCCAATTTCCCAATGTTGTTTCTACCCTGCATATAATCAGGAAAGTGAGAAAGATGGCTGTGGTCAACTGCAAATGTTGGTTTCAAATCCATGCCACACCAGCAAAAAAAAAAAAAAAAAAAAAAAAGGATAGGCACCCATGTCTGTAAAGGGAAAAGCAAAAGCAGCAGAAGCATGGCCTCTATCTCATTTCCACCTTCTAAAACATACACAAGTACATCTCATGGGCCAAATCTACCTTATATCCAGAATACTTGCTGCAAGTGGATCTGGGAAACACAGTTATTAGCTTTCAACACTAGGCAAAACAGGAAAGGACACCGGCATGGAAAAATAAATGTTGAAACCAATCCATTGTTTTTATCACATAAAGGTTTTTTTTTTTTTTTTTTCATATTATCCTCCAATTTTAATAAGCAAATTTTTACAGCATGTAAAAACACTGAGAAATCCTCAAAATAAAAGTGCAAACCAGTAAATGTAATAGAATGATACTGGATGCTTTTCTTTACATCTCTGAAATTAATTCACCTTTTAAGGATGTATCCTTATCTCCATATAAATAGACATGTAATACTCCATTCCATATTTACTTTCTCTTCAAAGATTGTCAGGGAAAATTTCTAAGTTTTTCATAGTATGGTTTGTAAATCCCTTGAAGACAGACCAACTCTTTCCATTTTATATATTGTTTTAAGTTCCCACTGCAGCTGCAGTGGCTAACTGATCATGGTAGTTTCCTGGTCCCAGTGACTTCCTAATTGTAGCAATCACAGCATGGCACAGGTAAGAGAGATTGGATAAGTCTAGGAAAATCACAGGGGAGAGAGAATTAAAATACTGTGGAAGAGTGGAAGTTAATTTGTCTTGTATAATCTGCAAAGGAGACAGAATCAAGAGTCTGTAAAACAAAAAGTTAGTCAAATCATGTTGTGCACCTTAATATATACTATTTTTGTCAATTATACCTCAATAAAACTGGAAAATAAAAATAAACAGGAAAGAGAAAAAAATGTTATGAGAACTTTTGATGAATTAGATTGGGAGTAAGGCTGTATATGATAGATAACTTGTGGGTATCAGACTTGCATAAGCAAGGATACTGATAACATCTGCAGAAATAGGAAAACACTGGAAGAACATCTGTAGGCTAGAGAAGACAATGAGCTTGCCAAGCAGGAGGTGTTTCTGAAATAGTCAAGTGGAAGTGCCAGTTAAGCATCTGGTTACATAGGTCTGAAACTCAAAGTAGTAGTTTGTATTAGACATATATAAATGTAGAAGCCATTGGTATATGAAGAAAAGTCAAATAGGTATGAAAGAGATTGCTTAAAGAAAAACAGAAGAGTGGTAATACATGAAGGCTTAAATGAGCTTTGAAGAATGTCAGCATTGTCAGTACTGCTGATGTCAGGTATAATGAACACTAAAAGTTATCCACTGGACGAGCTATGATGAAAATCCCTGGTAACCTTGGTAACAGCTGTTTTGTTAGAGTAATGGGTACAGATATCTAAGAAGAGTGGTGTAAAATGAAAGTAAATTTTCAAGAAATTTGGCTGCTGAATGGAAAAAGATATGTGGCTGGGAGAGACTTTGTCTTTTTAAAGAAACACATCTACATAAAATACTTATGATAAAGATGTAGTTGAGAGAGGACTTTAAATACAGGTGACAGATAGCAGCACTGACAGTATGTTTCCAGAGCAGGAAGGGGTAGAGTAAGGGACAGAATCCAAAATATGGGAGAAAAGCTGGCATTCATAGAGGGGACACCATTAGCAGGAAGAAGGAGGGATACATGTAGGTCTAAGTCTGTGGGTTGGTTGTAAGATGAAAGTATTTGAGTATAAATAGTATAGATTCTGGCCATATATAAAATGTCACGGCCAATAAAAGTTGAGAGGGGAATTCTTTGAATTAACAGGCATGAGGGTGCAAGTTGATAGTAAGAGAGATCTTTTACATCCTTCATCAGAGGTATCTGAAAGGTCGCAGTAAGAGAAAAATGGACATGTAGATGACATGGAGATAGGACTGGCAAGATAGTCTGTACAATTTTGCCCAGCTGTTCTTTAAAAGAAGATCTATAGTGATTAATTCTACATTTAACTTAACCCTTTCTCTCCAAATTAGTGTTTCTTCATATTTCCAACTTTATACAAAATAACTGATAATTTAGTAATTTGAGAAGTGACAAATGCAAAATCAAAATCATACTAATCGCCGAATAAAATAATTCAAATTCCTTTCTTTTCCTCTTTTTATTTTTGTTCTGTCACCCAGGCTGGAGTCCAGTAGTGCGATCTCAGCTCACTGCAATCTCCACCTCCTGGGTTCAAGCGATTCTCCTTCCTCAGCCTCCTGAGTAGCTAGGACTATAGGTACGTGCCACCATGCCTGGCTAATTTTTTGTATTTTTAGTAGAGATAGGGTTTCATCGTGTTAGCCAGATGGTCTCAATCTCCTGACCTCGTGATCTGCCTGCCTCCACCTCCCTAAGTGCTGATACACATAGAAATATTTTTATAATCTATACATTTTATATCCAAACAGCCATAAATATATTAAAAGTATTCAATTTCCATAATTACAGAGAAAAAGCAAATTAGTACCTACCAGAATGGCCAAAATAAAAATGTATCTTTATAAATATTTTATTTTTATAAAAAAGATAATTAGTCCCAAATGTGAAGGCTGTGGAGCAACCACAACACCAACGCACTGCTGGAGGGAAGATAAACTACTATAACCATTTGGAAATGGTTCAGCAGTATTTACTAAAGCTGAACATACACAGCAATGATACAGTAATTTCATTCCCAAGTATATATGCAACAGAAAAGGGCATATAAACTCATTAAAAGATATGTACAAGGATGTTCATAGAAACATTGTTCATAACAGTCCCAAATTAGAAACAACGTAAATATCCATCAAAAGTAGTATCTATCAATAAAATGGGATCCTGCTATGGTTTGAATGTGTCCCCCTGAAAGCATGTGTTGGAAACTTAATCCCCAAGCCAACAATGTTGGGAGGAGTGACCTAATGGGAGGTGTTTAGGTCATGAGGGCTCCCCCTCATGAACGGATTAATGGCATAAAAGGGCTTGAGGTTGCCAGTTCCATCTCTTGCTCTCTCTCATGCCATGGGATGATGCAGCATGAAGGCCCTCACTGGATGCTGTCACCTTGATATTGGACTTTCCAGCTCCAGAACTGTGAGAAAGAAGTGTATTTTCTTCACAAATTATCCAGTCTGTCGTATTCTGTCATAGTGAAACAAAATTTCATGTGCATGATGTCATGTGCAAAATGTCACGTTGACGTCATGTGCAAAATGTCCTGTGCATGATGTTGAGAAGCAGAAGCCAATTTAAGAAGCAAATTATCAAGTAATTTAAAAAATCAGTATCAGAATACATATAGCTGACCCTTGAACACCAGGAGTTTGATCTGTGAGGGTCCACTTATATTCAGATTTTTTTCAATAAAAGTTATACAAGCATGCCTGCCTCTCCTGACTCCCCTTCCACTTCCTCCACCTCTTCTGCCTCTGCCATCCTTGAGGCAGCAACACTAGCCTGTCCTCTCAGCCTACTCAATGAGAAGATGCAAAGATGAAGACGTTTATGATGATCCACTTCCACTTAATGAATAGTAAGTATATTTTCTACTATGATTTTCTTAATAACATTTTCTTTATTGTAAGAATACAGTATATGATACATATAACGTGTTGTTTGTTTGTTAGTGGTAGGCTACTAGTAGTTACGTTTTGGCAGAGACAAAAGCTATTCATGGATTTTCCACTGTGCTGGAGGATCGGCACCCCAACCCCTCTGTTGTTGAAGAGTCAGCTAAAATTTGATACTGCATATCTTTTCTATGAAGCTTAGCAGCCCCATAAGCCAGGAATTGTATACAACTTTTGTTTCTTCAGACAAATTTTATTATGCAATAGCTGCTTATTATTTCCTGATCATTATCCTTTAGGAAGTGTTTCATAGTTCTTATCTCTGAAAATAACTGAAATATTTTATTTATTACATTTGACTTTTGACCAAAATTGTAGTCAAATTATTTGTAATAATTTATCATTCAACCTTTGCAGGAATGACAAAGAAGCAAGGCAAATACATAGTTTGATTTCTCAGATATCTCTCTCATGTCATGATTCAAAAATGTGGGATATAATAAAAGTATTAATACTAACCAGTCCTTATTTCCTTCCTTGCTTTTTTTTTTTTTTAGATAGAGTTTCACTCTGTTGCCCAGGCTGGAGTGCAGTGGCATGATCTTGGCTCACTGCAATATCCACCTGCCGGGTTTAAGTGATTCTCCTGCCTCAGCCTCCTAAATAGCTGGGATTACAGGCATGAGCCACCACGCCTGGCCCAACTTGCAGTCTTGAATGTTAAAATATCTATCAAATATGAATATTTGAACTTCTGCATATTTACTACTTGCAAGAATGCCAGAAATCATTGCACAAAATAATTCTAGGAGCAAAGTAAATAAAATGTTGAATCTAAGAAGTACTTAGATATAATATCATAAAAATCTTCAAGTCAGTATTACTGAAATCAATGGGGAAATTTCTAATTCCAGGCAGATTGTGTTTGGTGACCTGTAGGCACAGGCTCCCTTGGCCGAGCTTTTGCTTTCTGAGGTTTCAGTTACCCATGGTCAACTGTAGTCTGAAACTATTAAGACATTTTAAGATGAGAGATCATATTCACGTAACTTTTATTATACTATATTGTTGTAATTGTTCTATTTTATTATTATTCCTGTTAATCTTATTGTGCCTAATTTATAAATTGAACTTTATCATAAGATATTAATATATAGGAAAAAACATAGTTTCAGGCACCCATTGGGATTTTGGAACATATCCCCTACAGATAAGGGGAGACTACTGGATATTAGGAACGCAGTTAAGGTTCAAAAAGAGCTTGGGACAAGTTAAAAGTACCTCTTTTTAAAAATGCTTGCCACTTATCTCAGTTTCATGCTTCACTCCCTCCCAATTGGAGAATTTCTAGGATAGAGATGCTAGTAAAACTCATTTAATTAATTCAGAAGAGTAGCCAAATTGTATGTCTCAGCATGAAGTCAGACCTTATCAGTTACAGTGGAGGCAATATTTTTAAACTTTCGCTCATCTTCAGTAGTTAAAAGTGTAAAAATCTGTACGTATATTTGGGTTAAGTGTTTTCCGACTACTGTAAAACAAACAAATGAAAACAGGAAAAAAAGTAAGATTCCAGGAAGGGACAAGAAATAACTGTACCTAACCAGTTTTAAAATGAGGGTTCAATTTGCTTCCTTCACATTACATATTATGAGAACCAGAAATAAATTGTTGAAATAATTTTCGGATATATTTGAGTATAGTTTATTGTTCTCTGCTTTTAACCAATTGGATGATTTTGAATCATTTCCAGAATTAAAGAGTTATATCCTAGTCTATTTTGAAGTATCCATGCTTCAATAAGTGATTGCTCCTTTGCCCTTCTCCCTCCCCCCACCCCCTTCTTCTTCTTTTTTTTTTTTTAAAAAAAGATGGAGTCTCTCGCTTTGTTGCCCAGGCTGGAGCGCAATGGCGGGATCTCGGCTCACTGCAGCCTCCACCCCCAGAGTTCAAGTGATTCCTGCATTTCAGCCTCCCAAGTAGCTGGGATTACAGGCACCTGCCACCATGCCTGGCTAATTTTTGTATTTTTAGTAGAGACAGAGTTTCTCCATGTTGCCCAGGCTGGTTTTGAACTCTTGACCTCAAGTGATCTGCCCACCTCAGACTCCCAAAATTTTGGGCTTGCAGGCGTGAGCCACTGCGCCCGGCCAATAAACGATTGCCTTTTATTGACAAACTAGGTAAACCAGTCCTCAAAACCTTTGGAGTTAATTTGGTAACTGGGAGAGTTAAGGAGGACTGCCATTTTATGGAATATAATCACAGCACACTTTTAATCTAGTTGTGTATTTATTGGTGTGTCATTTTGCATGATGACTAGTGTTTAGAACTGGGTTGATTTCATTCAAATTTGCTTTAGTTTTTGCTTAAATGAGTGTCCTGTACTACAAATGTTCTTAGTCCAATTTTCCATGTCATATAATTTTCTCCTGTGGTAGTCTACAAATGCAAAAATATATAGTTATCCACAGAATTTTTGTTTTTTGTTTTTCTTTTTGAGACAGGGTCTCACTCTGTTGCCCAGGCTGGAGTGCAGTGGCGCAGTCCACCTCACTTTATTGTGCTTTAGTACATGTTGCGGCTATTGCATTTTTTTTTTTTTTTTTTTTTTTTAACAAATTGAAGGTTTGTGGCAACCCTGAGTCAATCAAGGGTATGGGTGCCATTTTTCCAACAGCATGTACTCCCTTCCTGTTTCTGTATCACATTTTGCTAACTCTCGCAACATTTCAAACATTTTCATTATTATTACATCTGTTATAGTGACCTATGACCTGTGATCTTTGATATTACCACTGTAATTATTTTGGGGAGTCACGAACCATGCCTATATAAACTGGTAAATTTAATCAATAAATATTGTATGTGTTCTGAGTGATCCAACGACCAGCTGTACCTCCATCTCTCTCTTTCTCTTTGGGCCTCCCTACTCTCCAAGACTCAACAATATTGAAATTAGGCCAATTAATAACCCTACAATGATCTCTAAGTATTCAAGTGAATGAAGAGTCACATATCTCATACTTTAAGTCAAAAACTAGAAATGATTAAGTTTAGTGAGGAAGGCATGTTGAAAGCCAGGAGAGGCCAACAGCTAGGCCTCTTGCACCAAGCAGGCAAGTATGAACATAAAGGAAAAGTTCTTGAAGGAAATTAAATGCTACTCCAGTGAACACATGAATGATAAGAAAGTGAAAAAGCCTTAACGCTTATATGGAGAAAGTGTGAGTGGTGTGGATAGAAGATAAAACCAACCACAACATTCCCTTGAGCCAGAGCCTAATCCAGGGCAAGGTTCTAACTCTCCTCATTTCTGAGAAGGCCAGGAGGGGTGAGGAAGCTGCAGAAGAAAAGTTGGAAGCTAGCAGAAGTTGGATCACGAGGCTTAAGGAAAGCAGCTGTCTCCACAACATAAAAGTGCAAGACGCAGCAGAAAGTTCTGATAGAGAAGCTGCAGAAATGCTTCAATTCAGACTTGGCACTACTGCCAGAAAGATAAAAAAAGCAATCTAGATAGCCAGGCGCCGTGGCACTTGGGAGGCCAAGGTGGGCGGATCACAAGGTCAGAAGTTTGAGACCAGCCTGACCAACATGGTGAAACCAGGTCTCTATTAAAAACGCAAAAATGAGCAGGGTGTGGTGGTACACACCTGTAATTCCAGCTACTCAGGAGGCTGAGGCAGGAGAATCGATTGAATCTGGGAGGCGGAGGTTGCAGTGAGCTGAGATTGTGCCACTGCACTCCAACCTAGGTGACAGAGAGCGATCCATCTCAAAAAAAAAAAAAAAGGAAAAACGTAATCTGGCAACCTAAATGATTATAAAATAGAGAAATGTTTCCCCTACCAAATTAAAGACAGTTTAAACTGTTTCTACAGCAAATGACAACTTTGTGCTTTATTCGTTTTCCCTTAAAAAAAAAAAGGTTTAACAATGTAAAATTAACTTGATATAGAAACCATTCCTTCATAGTGCAAGTGGTTCACAGAAACAGAAAATATCAGTTTCCCTTTGTCCAGAGAGACTCCTCAAGTTACAAATTAAGTCCAAACTTACCCATAACTATTTTAAATACATTTATTTCATTAGTAACTACTACTACAAGGTAACTACTAATAAATATTTGAAGTGGCATAATAGTTCCTTAATGTGGAGTTTTCCTACCCCTGAGAAACAGGCCATACTTTTGCAAGTTCACTTTGTTACACAATTAAAAGCTACTTTAATGCAATTATATATGTTTAGAAAGTATTAATAATAAAAGAACGCTTGAACATTTATGTGATGTTCTTGAAATGTGTCCTTTTGTTACTAAAGTCCAAAAAATTTAATTAGATAAGGAACAAATAAAGCAACGCATGCCTTTCTGGGAGACTGTTACTACTGAGGTGATTAGCAAGCAAATTATGCTGCAACTTTAGCTGACTATACATCCTGAAATGAATTTATACCATATTTCCTTAGCCAAAAAAAAAAAATCGACTGTTACCAACATTATTGTTGAGTGTAATCATAAAAAATTACTGGCAACTACTGTTTTAGTAAGGTTTTTGTCTCAATAGAGAATAAAACATTCATTCATGAAACTGAAAATAAGTAAAACCCCCAAATACTGCTTTTCATGCTTCTCTTATAATTTTTCAGTTATACTTTTTTCAACATAAAACAATTATTATCTTAGGTCAATTTCAAACCAAAGATTACCCAAGGTTTCCCTCTAATATTTTGAGTGCATAAAAACAGACAACTTAAAGCAATAGCTGTTTTTTTCTTCACTGAATGCTTTATGAGACACCAAAATTAACCTAAGTAATTGCATACTAGTAGAAAAGTAAGAAAACTTACTATTCTTTTTGTTTTATTTTAAAGACAGGATCAGGCAAGTGCAGTGGCTCATGCCTCTAATCCCATTACTTTGGGAGGCTGAGGTGGGCGGATCACCTGGGGTCAGGAGTTCGTGACTAGCCTAGCCAACATGGTGAAAACCCATCTCTACTAAAAAAATACAAAAATCATCCAGGCATGGTGGCATGTACCTGTAATTCCAGTTACTTGGTAGGCTGAGGTGGGAGAATCACTTGAAACCGAGAGGCAGAGCTTGCAGTGAGGTGACATTATACCAGACTCCGTGTCAATCAATCAATCAACCAATAATAAATACAGGGTCACGACATATTGCCCAGGCTAGTTTCAAGCAATCCTCCCACCTCAGGCTCCTGAGAAGGCCAGCTAGAAAACTTACCATTCTTTCTTTTTTAAAATTGACCATATAGGGTCACTCTCAGAAAACTTGTTGTTGTTTCAAGTTTTCTTATTATTCAAGAAGGAGACACTAAAATCAACAGTGCAATGAGAACATTAACATCCTATTTCTACTAACAAAAATGACAACTTCCCTTCAATATATAGTGATAATAGACTCTGACTGTAAAAGGAAAACATCAGTGATGAAAGTAAGAATATTTACTAAAGAACATATATATTCTTTAAAAAATTATTTTACATTAAAATTCCTAATGTTTTTAATTTTTTTAGTTGGGCAACTGAGTTGGAGTAATAGTTATGTTCTCTTAGGAACTCCAATGTTAAATGATAATAGGCATAATAATATAGATGGTCAGATTTAATTATAGTGCAATATTGATTTTAAGTACCTGACTTCTTATTAAATATCTTTTACTAACTTGTTAGATATGCAAATCATTTATACTATAGAGAAATGTTTGACTCAAAGTTTAACATACTTTTTCAACAAATATTAACAATGAAATCAAAATATAAGATACTTGAATAGCCATTTTTTCAAATCATTAGGTAATCTGGTGAATTAATTTCCATAATTACAGCTGAAATAAATTCACCCTTAAATATTATTCTTTTAAAATCCATTCTGGATTTAATATATCATGTAAAATAATATAAAACATGTACTTGGAAAGATACAGGAAACATTTTCCCTTAGAAAGTACTGAAGCTCCATCTAGAGGCTTTTCCCCCTATTACTGTCACTGTCACTTGCAATATAAGTAATATCACCTAGAAATGTGAATAATATTAAAATGTCAGGGATTTCCTTTGTACCTACCCTTTTGTTATTCATAATGAGTTCTTGCCCTAACCTTCTCAGGGTAGAGCTCTAGCTCCATCACTGCCATCAAGTGGTAAAAAACTAAAACTGAAATTAAAAAAAAAAAAAAAAAAAAAGGAAGAAAGAGGGGGAAAAAAACTCCAACTATGTATTCTTCAGCACTTACACACCTTCTTTTGTTAGTTTAATAAATGGGCTTGTGTTTTTAACCTTTGCTATTTATAGTTTACATCAAATTATATAAAAAATAAAGTTGCCATATGTTTCTAGAAAATAGCACTATACATTGTCTCTCAATCTAAAATTTTTTCTGGGCATTTTTATATTTTCAAGGCATATAAAAATATTTTCAATTAAACCTTTAGTTAAATTATGTGTTTTAATGTAAGTACAGTTCATGAATTACTCCACTGAGAGGAATAGCAATGAGAAACACAAATAATTACTTGGGATTAATGAATTTTACAGTACACTACAATACTTATTAAAAGAGGAAATAAAATCATGATGTGACTAAATTAAGTATTTTCTCTTGCCTCTAAAAATAAGCTAGATTTCATAAATCAGACACTCTCATTGTACCCTCAGGGTGTAGTCATAATAATACTTCCCAAAAATGTCTTCACTAGCCTAGAAGTGAAGAAAGATCAGAATAAGGATTTAACACTATGTTGCAGGAGTTGAAACTTTCAAAGAGGCAAAAACTACAACTACAAAATCTAGGAGAAAAGGCCAATGAAATAATATCTCAGTCAAAGGGCTACTGCTCTACAAAGAGGCAGCATCGCCCCAAAAATAATTTTTCAAATACTAAAAAAAAAGTTTGTATAGGAAATAGTAGGCTGAAATACAAAGTTAACTTAGTCACTCTCATAATCACGTTTAGAAACTCTCCCAAATTACTAAGATACCTTCATTAATCGGCCATTCTTTTGATGTTATATAATTGATTAGATTTTAGTTTTTACTGAGAAACAATAAAATAGCAGCCAACATTCCTACTATGTACCAGGTACAAATCTAAGCATATCACATAAGAAATATATTAAACAGCCTCTCAACAACCCTATAATATAGGTACTACTATTATTATGTAATAAGGAAACCGGGGACAAAGAGGTTAAATAACCACCCACAGACACACAGTTAGTAGCAGGGCTATGATACAAAACCCCAGCAGTCTGCCAGGGTAGTCCTCACTCTTAACCACTTTCCTCTAAGTCAGGTTTTCTCAACCTTTGCACTACTGACATTTTTGAACCAGGTAATTTTTTGTTGTAGGAGGCTGTTCTGTGCATTGTAGGATGTTTGGCAGCACCCCTAACCTCTACTACCAGATGCCAGTAGCATTACCCACTCCCACTCCCCTAGTTCTAATAACCAAAAGTATCTCCAGACATTGTCAAATGTCCCTCGGCGGGGGAACAGCCCCTAGTTCAGAATCAGTGATATAAAATAAAAATTTAATCCATTATAACATTGCAGGAACAAATGATGAACGATTTACCTGAAACCAGTTTTCCCCAATTTTAACTTACTTACTGGAACACAGAAATTCTTAAATCTACAGATGATTTAGAATAGTAACGCTCTACCATCTTACTATTTAAGGTAAAAATTATATGAGGGGCAAACCTCTTCAGGTAAAATTTATGCAAGCAAACATGGAAATAATGGAGATACAGGGTATACAGAAATTTCATCAAAATTTTTTAAAGTATTACCTCTGACAAATGGGACTGAGGGGCAAAGTATGAAAATATCACCTTTCACTTTACATATTCCTGTATTATGTTAAATTTTTTCCTTTTGATTAATTTTTGTAATAACAAAAATTATATATAAACATGATGTTTTGAAATAGGTATACATTGTAGATGGCTAAATAGAGCTAATTAACATTTTCATTACTTCATATAATTTCCTTGTAATGAGAACACTTAAAATCTATTGTATTTTATTAAATTTTTTATCAAACAATAGTTTATTACTAAGTTTTTTAAAAACCAAATTTTAGCAAAAGCATTCTTTTTGATGTTAGCATCTCCATATGCTTACACTTATAAAGTAAGCTATTTTCACATATTCTGTTATGTTCTATCCCACATGCTAACACAGAAAATACCAAATTCATGTGTCTTTGTCCATCTGTTTTGCGTTGTTGTAACAGAATATGTAGATGTGATACCTTGATTTTCAAAAACTACTTAAAAAATTTAAAGAAAAAAGTTATTTTACCTTTGAATTCTTTTCATGTCAGTATATATAGGCCAACCTCATTGTCTTTGTACAGTGCTGCTCTAACAATACCTGAGACTGGGTAATTTATAAAGAACAGAGATTTATTTCTTACAGCTCTGGAAGCTGAGAAGTCCAAAGTCAAAGGGCCCACTTCTGGCGAGAGCCTTTTGCTGTATCATCCCACGGCAGAACACAGAGGACAAGAGAGCACACACGAGGGAGAAAGAAGGGAAGAGGGCTGAACTTACCCTTTTACCAGGAACCCACCCCAATAACTAACCCTCTCCTACCATAACTGCATTAACCCTTTCATGAGGGTAGAGCCTTCACGACCTAATCACCTTTTTAAAAGTCTCACCTCAACACTGCTGCACTGGAGATTAAGTTTCCAACATATAAACTTTACGAAATACATTTACATCTTACTATCATGATAAAAATAACTGTGCCTAATTACACAAAAAATATTAATTAACCGTAGGTTTGAAAGCTAATAGATTAAATAAGAGGACACTAGTAGTATTATTTTCAAGAGTGCTGCTTATATATATACATATAAATTTATGTGCATACATATATAAATATATACATATACAAATTATATTTATATACATATAAACATGTTTTATATATGTTTTAATATATAAAACGTGTTTATATATGTTCATATATAAATTACATAAATATATTTATATATAAATTTATATAATTTATATTTATATATAAAACACCTCTCCCATTACCATGATGGGCCAAGCCATTATAATTTTTTGCCTGGATCATTACAAAATCTAACATATCTCCCAACTTCAGACTCTGCCTGGTACCTTCCCTCAACAGTCTCTTTTCAGCACAGCAGCCAGATTAAAACAAAAAACAGATGCAGTTAAAAGCCTCCAACAGTTCATACATCACACACATACACACATATATATAAAAGTAGGTGTAAATTTTTCTTTTCAGACAATTCTTACTTATTTCTAGAATCCTGTTTTTTTTTTTTGTTTGAGATGGAGTTTTGCTCTGTCGCCCAGGCTAGAGTACAGCAATCTCGGCTCACTGCAACCTCCGCCTCCCAGGTTCAAGCGATTCTCCTGCCTCAGCCCCCCGAGTAACTGGGATTACAAATGCCCGCCACAGCACCCGGCTGATTTTTGTATTTTTAGTAGAGACAGGGTTTCACCATCTTGGCCAGGCTGGACCTCGTAATCCACCCGCCTCAGCCTCCCAAAGTGCTGGGATTACAGGTGTAAGCCACCATGCCTGGCCAGAATTCTCTGTAATAACTTTAACCATATGTATTTTGCCAATCCCTGATTATAGCAATGTTTCTTATTTCTGATTATTCAGAAACCCTTTAAGGAAAGCATGGAAGAATAAAGGCTCCTCTATTCACTTAACATTATCATTAATACTTTCATTGTCATCTTAATTCTTTTCCTCTATTTTCCTATTTGTTTTTACTGCTGTAAATAAATTGTACAGATTATATTGTACGTTCCTTTTGTCAGCATATATAAAAGTTTCCATTTTACATCATAAATTTAATAAAGTTATGTTTATGGTCAAGTAATGTTACAGCTCCATTGAGTTAATTTACTATAATCTACTTACCCATTCAGTTTTGATCTTTGCAATAGTTCTGTACTATATCAACTTGGCAACTAAACATTTTTCATGTGTTTACTTTTTTCTCTATCACCACAGCCATTATTTAGGCCTTAGTCATCTTTTTTCCTTTTCAGTTGTTTAGTCTCTTTATACTTTGCTTTCTATCAGTTACACAAGTAACACACGAATAAATAAATATATACATTCTATTTCAAAGCCTCATTCTCTCAACAGAAGTACTTATCATTAGTTTGGTACATATACTTACCAACTTTTTAAAAAAATTCACTTACTTTCATATATGTGTACATGGAGAAATGTTCCACTTTCTTTAAGTGATGGTACATTAAGTGATGGCAAACTTAATGTACTATTATTAAGCAAAATGCCTTTCTTATATTGAAACAGGCTCATAATACCTGCTTCTGTCCATTCACATATTTTTCTACTGGGCTTTACTGTAATATTCATTTTCATATAAGATATGCTACCTAACACTAGTTTTACCAAGGATCTGGCTTTTTATTAGAAGCATATAATTGAGAATACCATTGTATAAAATATATACTATTTTAGGCCGGGCGGGGTGGCTCAAGCCTGTAATCCCAGCACTTTGGGAGGCCGAGACGGGCGGATCACGAGGTCAGGAGATCGAGACCATCCTGGCTAACACGGTGAAACCCCATCTCTACTAAAAAATACAAAAAACTAGCCGGGCGAGGTGGTGGGCGCCTGTAGTCCCAGCTACTCGGGAGGCTGAGCCAGGAGAATGGCATAAACCCGTGAGGCGGAGCTTGCAGTGAGCTGAGATCCGGCCACTGCACTCCAGCCTGGGCGACAGAGCGAGACTCCATCGCAAAAAAAAATAAAAATAATAAAATAAAATAAAATATATACTATTTTAAAACAGAAAAATATAAGTAGAAACCTAAAACTATAATGGAATTAAAAAGTTCAACCAAAATTTCTCCATATAATACTAATAAAATTCTAATCCAAATGATTGAGAAATGAAGGCTTTTTTCTTTATTTTTGATATTTATGTATTTTTAACAACTTTAAGTATAAACATTTAAGTATAATTTACAAACCATAAAAGTCACCTGTTTTAAGTGTTTAGTGATTTTTAGCACATTTATATAGTTCTGCAACATCATGATACTCTAGTCTTAGAATATTTCCATCAACCAAAAAAGATTCCTTGTACCCATCTCCACAGATTTGTCTTTTTTTTTTTTTCTGAGACAGAGTCTCGCTCTGTTGCCCAGGTCAGAGTGCAGTGGCGCGATCTCGGCTTACTGCAACCTCTGCCTCCCGGGTTCAAGTGATTCTCCTTCCTCAGCCTCCTGAGTAGCTAGGACTACAGGCGCGTGCCACCACGCCCAGTTACTTTTTTGTATTTTTAGTAGAGACGGGGTTTCACCGTGTTAGCCAGGACGGTCTCGATCTCCTGACCTCGTGATCCGCCGCCCGCCTCAGTCTCCCAAAGTGCTGGGATTACAGGCGTCAGTCATCGTGCCTGGCCCAGATTTGCCTTTTCTAGACATTTCATATAAATGGAAGGGATGAGGTTTTTCTGATATATTTTAATGTCAGATTTGGCAGAAAAAAATGACTTGTTTTGCAGAAAAATTTTGCTGTTGAACTTCTTTCTAAAAGTTATTAACATGCTTTGTTCATTTGGTATGAACATTATGAAAATAACAGAGCTCCTTTTCCTTCTTTCCTTCTCAACCTTCCTTCTTTTCCTTTTACCAATTTATGCCCTTTTAATATTTAACAATCTAGCCGGGCGCGGTGGCTCAAGCTTGTAATCCCAGCACTTTGGGAGGCCAAGACGGGCGGATCATGAGGTCAGGAGATCCAGACTATCCTGGCTAACACGGTGAAACCCCGTCTCTACTAAAAAAATACAAAAAACTAGCCGGGCGAGGTGGCTGGCGCTTGTAGTCCCAGCTACTTGGGAGGCTGAGCCAGGAGAATGGCGTAAACCCGGGAGGCGGAGCTTGCAATGAGCTGAGATCCGGCCACTGCACTCCAGCCTGGGCGACAGAGCGAGACTCCGTCTCAAAAAAACAAACAAAACAAAACAACACAAAACAAAAAATATTTAACAATCTACACTCTCAACAGCCCGGTTTCTCAGTATAGAACACATGGAAGGTATGAGGAATTGGCCTTTCTAGTTCAACTCCACTAAATATCCTGATAGTTTAACAGGAAAACAAAACAAAACACCAAGAAATCCAACATATTGAACTTTTTTTTTTTTTTTTGAGATGGAGTCTCACTCAGTCACCTAAGGCTAGGGTGTACTGGTGAGACCTTGGCTTGCAGCAACCTCCGCCTTCCGGGTTCAAGCATTCTCCTGCCTTAGCCTCCCGAGTAGCTGGGATTACAGGTGTCTGCCTCCAGGCCTGGCTAATTTTTTGTGTGTTTTTAGTAGAGATGGGGTTTCACCATGTTGGCCAGCCTGGTTTTGAACTCCTGACCTCAAGTGATCTGCCTGCCTCAGCCTCCCAAAGTGCTAGAAGTACACGTGTGAGCTACCACGCCCAGCCATACTGAACATATTATATCCTCAAGATGTTTTAGTTTCTCCTGAATGTGGAATACATTTTTAAAACATTGATGAAAAATCCAGCCGGGCACTGTGGCTCATGCCTTTGATCCCAGCACTTTGGGAGGCCATGCAGATCACCTGAGGTCAGGAGTTGGAGACTAGACTAGCCAACGTGGTGAAACTCCATCTCTACTAAAAATACAAAAATGAGCCGGGCTCAGTGGTGGGTGCCTATAGTCCCAGCTACTTGGGAGGCCGAGGCAGGAGAATCACTTGGACCCAGGAGGCAGAGGTTGCAGTGAGCCAGGATCATGCCACTGCACTTCAGCCTAAGCAAAAGAGGGAGACTCCATCTCAAAAAAAAAAAAAAAAAAAATTGAGAGAGAAATCCATTTTATACAGATCTCCTAAAATCTGTAATGTTATCTCCAAATGTAACTCCATCTCCCAAAAATTTTGGTGTCACTTTTGACTCCTCTTTCTCTCACAGTCCACATTCAATTCATTAGTAAGTCTTGTTGGGCCTACTATCAAAAGCATACTGAGAATCTGAATACTAACACACTTACCACTACCACAATGGGCCAAGCCACTATGGTTTTTTGCCTGGATTATTACAAAATCTAACGTATCTCCCAACTTCATTCAGCTCCTGCCTGGCACCTTCCCTCAACAGTCTATTTTCGGCACAGCAGAGAGATTAAAACAAAAAACAGATGCAGTTAAAAGCCTCCAACGGTTTTCCATCTTACTCAGATCAAAAGCCAAACTCCTTAGTGGTTATCTTAGGAATTACGATTAACATCTTAAACTTGTAACAACCTAGGTTTAACTTAATCTAGGTAACCACTAAGAAAGTAACTAAAAAAGATATAAAACAGGAAAGAAGGTAATCAAAATAGTACACCATTTAAAAAATCAACTAAATACAAAAACAGGCAGTGATTGAAGAATTCGGGAATAAAAACATGTAAGATATAGAAAACAAGTAACATTAAAGGAAACAATCAAGAAAGTGACAACTAAGGCCGGGTGCCTATTATCCCAGCACTTTAGAAGTCTGAGGTAGGAGGATTACTTGAGCCCAGGAGTTAAAGACCAGCCTGCCCCACATAGTGAGACCTTGTCCCTACAAAAAAAATTACAAATATTAGCCAAGCATGGTACCTGGAGGCTGAAGTGGGAGGATCACTTGAGCCCTAGAGGTTGAGCCTGCAGTAAGCCAAAGTTGCACTGCTGCACTCCAGTCTGGAGGACAGAGGGAAGACCCTGCCTCTAAACAAACACAGTGAAAACTACAGAAGGAGAAAAGTATTTGCAAATCATATATCTGGTAAGGAGCTAATATCCAGAATACATAAAGAACTCCTACAACTCAACAACAAAAAGACAAACAATCCAATTAAAAAATAGGCAAAGGCACCATGGCACATGTATACCTATGTAAGAAACCTGCATGTTCTGCACATGCATTCCAGAACTTAAAGTAAAATTAAAAAAAAAAATAGGCAAAGGATTTTAATAGATATTTCTCCACAGAAGATATACAAATAACCATGAAGTATTTGAAAAGATGCCATCATTAGCCATTAGGGAAATGCAAATCAAAGCCACAATACATACCACTTCACACCTACAATCACTATAATTTTTAAAAAGGAAAATAACATGTTTACAAGGATGTGGAGAAACTGGAGCCCTTATACATTGGTAGGGGGCTCCAACAGTGCAACTGCTTGTGAAAAACAGTAAGACAGTTCCTCAAAAAGTTAAACACTGAATTACCATATGATTTGGCAATTCCATTTCTAGGTATATACCTGAAAGACTGAAGGCATAAATTCAAACAGATACTTGTACATCAACGTTCATAGCAGCATTATTCACAATAGCCAAAGGTGAAAGCAACCCAAATGTTCATCAACAGATAAATGGATAAACAAAATGAGGTATATACATACAATGGCTACGATTAATCTATAAAAAGGATTGAGGTACTGACACACACTACAACAAAGATGAACCTTGAAAACATTATACTAAGTGAAGTAAGCCAGATACAAAAGGACAAATATTATATGATTCCACTTATAAGAAATATCTACAATAGGCAAATTCATAGAAACAGAAAGTGGATTGGAGGTTACCAGGGGCTGGTGGGGGGGAGGGGGAAAAGAGGGGTTATTGCTTAAAGGGTACAGTTTCTGTTCGGAGTGATGAGAAAATTTTGGGAATTTTGAATAGCGGTAATAGTCGCACAACACTGTAATTGTACTTAATAGCACTGAATTGTATACTTAAAATGGGTAAAATGGCAACTTATGGCCATACACGTTTTACTTTTGTTTTTTAAAGTCAAGTAATCATATCACATCCTCCAAAGTCTTTTAAATGGCGTATGAAGTCACTGGGACCTGATGCCTCATTACCTCTCTGAACTCATATCCCATTACTTTTCCTCTAACTTTCTCCACACTCAGGCCTCCCTCATGTTCCCTGAACACTTTGGGCATGGCCTTGATCATGGCCTCTGCATTTGCTGATTCTTCTGCCTGAAATGGTCCTCCCCCTTATCTTCATTATTCACATCCTCCCTCCTCCAGGTCTTTGCTCAAATATCGCCCTCAGTGAGGACTCCCTTGTCTACCCTTACCTAAAACTGCAGTCTCTCCCATCACGCTACCTATTCCTCTTCTCTGCTGTATTGTTCTCCATAAAATTGTAACTAGTATATAATACATATTTTTTATTTACACTTACTCTCTTCCACTAGAATATAAACACAGTAAGGGCAGACATTTTGTCTGTTTTGTTTAATGCTGTGTCCCTAAAACAGTGCTAGGCACATAGTAAGCAACCAATAAATAATTGTGAATTAATGTAAAATAATTTATTCAAAATTCCAACATAAGACTTTTGACAAATTATTAAGACTTGCCACTTCTTAAAGCTTCTTCAAAATTGGAGATGGCTCTATTTTTATTCTAAACTCTAAATTCTATTCTATCCATCTAGGATGCAATTAAAACTTGCTACTTTATTGCCTTTTTTTTTTTTTTTTTTTTGAGACAGGATCTCACTCTGTCACACCCAGGCTGGAGTGCAGTGGCACCAACACATGGTTCACTGCAGCCCTGACCTCCTGGCCTCAAATGATCCTCCCACCTCAGCCTCCTGAGTAGCCAGGACCACAGGTGCATGCCACCATGGTTGGCTAATTTTTTTGTTTTGTTTTATTTTTGTAGAGATAGGGTCTTGCCATGGTGCCCAGGCAGGTCTTTAACTCCACTATGCCTGGCCTGACTTTTTTAGTGTGTTATGTTTAACTTAGCATTAAAAATCATTCCTACTGTTCCTGTATATTATTTAAAATTTCCCTATTCATTTTAACAGATGAGAAAAAGTAAAATATTGAAAAAGACCATATAACAATTAAACGGGAAAACCAGGCTTCTAATTTCCAATGTAATTTTCTCTCTAGGAACTTATCCTTCGTTTTCTTGTTTTAAAATAATATGGTTTAAACTGATATAAGAATTAGAATAAGCAGTTCCCTCATTTAATTCAGTATTTCACGAAGAACAGTTTGTTGAAAGACATTCAGTTTTGTTCAAGTGACCAAAGAACATCTTACTTGCTCCTAAGAACCTGTTTCTTTCTGGTTCTTTCTGATCACCATAAAGAAAGAGAATAAATAATATCATATAGCAGGTAAAAGTCAATTTAATAAAATACATTTTATAAAAAGAAATACACAGAAATATGGATATGTCACACTAACTATAGCTATTTATAATTAGTACAGCTATTTATAATTAGCTCCACACCCAGTACATAATTTGAATCCCGAACTCACCAAGATTTTCACCAAGATTTCAGCAAGTAAAAGTTGCTAAGAGTTAACACTGAAACACATACTTGAGACAACTGAAGAACAGTTTTACATGCAAGGTATGTAAGGAAAACAGAATATACTTTTGGCAAAAGATTATAAAAAGGCATGAAAATGTGGATTTTTCTTGCCTAGATTAAAGTGTTAAAAGATTGTTTTAGGTTAGATAGAATAAAGCTGAAGGTTTGAACAAGCTGTGGAAGGTTTATAAAGAAAACTATTATGTAAAAATCTGCTTTACATAATTGTGAACACTTATGCAAAAAAGGAAGTGCTACTGAGTAGGGCAGTCAATGCCTTACTTCTAAGTACTCAGTGGGTCAAATCATATTAATTTCCATCTCTTGACTTCTGATCTTTTTGCATCTCTGTATTTTAAATATGTCTCTTATCAACAGCATATATTAATTTCGTCATTTATTTTTTCATTTGGTCAATTTTTGTCTTTAGATAATTTTATTCATTTCCATTTAATGTGTTTATTGATACATGTTAAGTTTTTCTACCTGTTTATTTTATCAGGGCCTTTTTGCTTTTTTGTTTCTACTCTTTCCTTTCCTTTCTTGACTTTATTTATTTATTGCCTTTATTTATTTTAGAATGAGTGTTTTCCATTTGTTTGTTTCTCTAAACCCTTAGGGGCCACAGGCCTTAGGGCATTCTTTCCCCACCGCTACTCCCTATACCTTTTTGGAAGCCATATGCTCTATTTAGTGGCTACTCTAGTTAATTTTAGATGCATATTAAATTTAACAAAGTTGTCTAATTAATGTTGTTCCCTTCTGAAAAATATAAAAACCTTAGAACACTTGAACTCTGATCACTCTCATCAAACATATGCCATTGTTATCCCAAATTTTATTTTATTATTTTATTTTTTTAGACAGGGTCTCACTCTGTCCCTCAGGATGGAGTGCAGTGGCACGATCTCAGCCCACTGCAACCTCCGCCTCCTGGGCTGAAGCAATCCTCCCACCTCAGCCTCCCCAGTAGCTGGGGCTACAGGTATGCACCACCATGCCTGGCGAATTTTTTTGTATTTTTAGAAGGGGTTTTCCCATGTTGCCCAATCTTGAACTCCCGGGTACAAGCCATCTGCCAGTCTTGGTCTCCCACAGTGCTGGGATTACAGGCATGAGCCACCATGCCCAGATTCAAAATTTTAATTTTATCCTATTTACCTTCTTTACAAATCAGGTATTTCTCTTATACAGATAATGTTTGCTTAGGATGTATCTATGTATTTATTATTATGTTTATTCACTAGTCAATGTTACAGCTCAAACTTTCCATCTGCTAATCATGTTCCTTCTTCCTGAAGTTTAGTCTTTGGTATTTGTTTCAGGAAAAGTCTGTTGGTTTTTTTAAAAATTAACTCTGTTTTTGTTGTTTTTCAGGAACCGTCTTCATTGTGTTCTTTTTCTTGAAAGGCAGCTTCACTTGGCATAGAATTCTAGTATTGAGGTTAAAATTTCCTCAAAGCCCTGAAGACAATACACTCTTTTTCTTCACTGTTGCTATGGAAAAGTCATCAATCTACCATTCCTTTGTAGATAATCTGTCTTTTCTCTTTGATTGCTTTCAAAAATTTCTCCCTGTCTTCTGCATTTTTATTGTTTCTGTTGATGGTTCATTTAGCTTCTTGAAAATGCTATATTGTTCAACAATTCTCAAAAATATCTCAGTCATTATCTTTCAATCTTGCCTCTTCTTTCCGTAACTCCAATTAGATATATCTTTTATCTCTCACATTTTCTATATCTCAGTCCTTTATGTCTGCATCTCTTTGCGTCTCTAGAGATAATTCAAGATAATTTTTTCTGTTTTCCCTTTCAGTTCACTAACTCTCTTTTCAGCTGAGTCTGATCTGCTGTCTAGTCTATTTTGTATTTTATAAAACTTCTTACTTTGAAATAATTTTAGACTTACAGAAAAATTGTGAAAATAGTACAAAGTTTCCATATACCCTTACCTCAGCTTTCCTGAAAGTTAACCACACTACAAGTACTAAAACCAGGAAACTCACACATTGATGCAATACTATTATCAGAGGCATTCTAACCAGAGTGACTCCATTTTGAGTGAGGGCTAGGAAAATGAAGCTGGGACTTGCTGGGCTGCATTCCCAGAAAATTAGGCATTCCTGGCCTCTAGATATTTACATTTAAGGGAACAATTTAAATAATGTTTACTAAACAAACCCAGACTTGGGAGTGTCCAGATATCCTGGTATCTGGAGAACAAAGGTATTCCTAATTTTGCTTTAAAGATAATAATATCAATTTTGCAAAATATAGTAATTAAGAAAATTAATCCTTTAACACAAACCCTTGTAGCAGAACACACCTCCCCGTATATACGAGTATAGTACCTAGGGTGGACACATTCCTCCTCGTATTTTCAGCAATGTCCTACTCTGTTTATGGAGTAGCTTTACTTTCACCACTTTACTTTGTTAATAAACTTGCTTTTACTTTGCACTGCAGACTCGCCCTAAATTCTTTCTTGCACGAGATCCAAGAATCCTCTCTTGGAGTCTGGATCAGGTACCCCTTTCCTGTAACACTATTACCTAGAGACTTTGTCTAAGATCACCGCATTTGGTTTTCAGATCTCTGTAGATACTTCCAATTTGTGACAGTTCTTCAGTCTTTCTTGTGTTTCTTGATCTTCACACTTCTAAAGAGTACCGGTGAGTTATGTGTGAAATGTCCCATAGTTTGGGTTTGCCTGACATTTTCTCATGATTAAATTTAGGTTATGCTTTTTTGGGGTCAAGACAACCATGTAAGTTATACTGTACACATCTCTATGCATCCTATTGGGGGTAAATATGCATATTCTTACTGGTAATAGTAACACTGTTCACTTGGTTAAAGTGGTATCTGCCAAGTTTCTTCCCTATGAAGTTACTATTTTTCCCTACATAATTAATACATATTTTGTGGGAATACTTACTAAGTATTCTGGGCATACTTTTAAAAACTAATTTGAGCATCCATTGATAATTCTTGTCTGTAACAATTAGTGCTGGGGTGTTTATCTAGTGGTGATTTTTTTTTTTTATCATCATCAGTCTTACCTTTGTTAACTGGGATTCTACTGTTAAAAAAAAAAAAAGCTGTGCTTTCTCCCCTATTTGTTCAGTTATTTATTTATGTAGGTATAAATTCATGGATATTTCTTTTATCCTATAGGTTAAAATCCCTTACTATCATCATTCTGTTGTCTAAGTTGGCCCAGATTTGGCCACTGAGAGACCCTCCAAGCTAACTACTGAGTTTTTTGTCCACCTCTTTCTTCTTCTTTTTTTTTTTTTGAGGTGGAGTTTCACACTTGTTGCCCAGGCTGGAGTGCAATGGTACCATCTTGGCTCACTGCAACCTCCGCCTCCTGGATTCAAGCAATTCTTCTGCCTCAGCCTCCCAAGTAGCTGGGATTACAGGCACACGCCACTACACCCAGCTAATTTTTTGTATTTTGAGTAGACATAGCAATTCCCCATGTTGCCCAGGCTGGTCTCGAACTCTTGACCTTAGATGATCCACCTGCCTCGGCCTCCCAAAGTGCTGGGATTACAGGTGTGAGACACTGCACCCGGCTTTGCTCACCTTTTTCTTCTTTTGTCTTTTTTTTTTTTTTTTTTACAGTAGCTCTCAATTTTTTTTACAGTCTTATTGAAATTTACATACCACACAATTCACCTATTTTAAGTGTACAATTTTTAACAAATGTATTTAGCTGTGCAACATTCATCACATTCCAGTTTTAGAATACTTTCAACACTCCAAAAGTTCTATAATGTCCATTTGCAGTCAATCCCTGTTCCAATACCCAACTGCAGGCAAACACTGATTTACTTTCTGTGTCTTTAGTTTTACCTTTTCTAGAAATTTCATACAATATGCAGTCTTATGTGTCTGGTTGTTTCATTTAGCATAATGTTTTTGAGGTTCATCCATACTACCACATGTATCAGTTCTTCTTCCCTTTTTTAACATTGCGAAGCAACACTCTTTTATGCACTTCCTTACTTTCTTGCACCACAGTGTTCCAGGATCATCCTCTATTTTTCCTGTCCCAGCCTTGGAATCAACCATTTCTCTAGGCATCCCTATTTACCCATTGAGTTTTTATTTCAATTCCCTTTTTCATATTTAGAAGTACTATTTAGTTTCTTTTAAATGTGTTTGGCTGTTCTTTAAAAAGTATTAGTTAGGATATAGGCTAAGACCCTGTAACAAAGAGATCATAAAATACGTGGCTTAAATAACATAGAAAATGGTTTCCTTCTCATGTAATAGTCTAGAAATAAGCTATGTAGAGCTGGTGAGGCAGCTCAACACATACTTCAATCTCTGGGTCCAAATTCTGCAGACTCGAGTTTTCATCAATGATCAGTATACAAGAAGAGGAAACAGATAGTGGGCAGTACACATACCTTCCTTTTTAAGGCAAAACACAAAGGTGTCACACATGACTTCTATTCTGAATCCACTACCAAAACCTCAGAGGCCATACCAACATTCAAGGAAAGTTAGTATATGCTGTTTCCAGCTTGATAGCCATATATTTATACAACTTAACTTACTACCTTCTAAAATAATAGAAAGATCAGTCACTTAGTCTCAAGTTTCTACAACGAGCCTTCATACAATACTACCCATTATTGACAGATAATATTTGAATAGTTTTATATTACATCAATAAAGTTCAATTAAAAATTTTCCAGGATTTTCACTCAGCCATTTGCAAGGGATTATTTATACTTATCAGTATCTTTTCCTCTCTACAAGTTACCACTTTCTCAAAGTAGAAGGATTAAACAAGTAAAAGAACACACAAGGAGTTCAACAATAAAAGTACACTGCCATAAAACCTAAGATAAACTATTAGCTAACATTCGTTAAGCAGTGTATTTTACATACAGAATTTCATCAAAGCCTCACAAGGTAAGGGCTTCTTATCTCACAGGTGAGAAAACTAAGGATTAGAGACCTTACGTTACCTAAGATCATAAAATTAGTATTACAGCAACCCAACTTTGAGTTCCTAGCCACTATGCTTTAAAAATGGGTATTTTCTCCATACTTTAAATTCTCAAAATTCATGACATATCCTGAAATTGCTAGCATATTACAAACACTGCTGTAGCAGTAGTAAGTGGTAATAACAAGGCAGCTGTCCACACAACTTGTAGAATTTGAGTTGGAAGAAAATCCTAGGAGGCTGGGCATAGTGGTTCACGCCTGTAATCCCAGCACTTTGGGCCAGGCCAAGGTCGACAGATCACTTGAGGTCAGGAATTCGAGGCCAGCCTGGCCAACATGGTGAAATCCCAGATCTACCAAAAATTTAAAAATTAGCTGGGTGTGGCAGCACATGCCTGTAATCCCAGCTACTTGGGAGGCTGAGGCAGGAGAACTGCTTGAACCCGGGAGGCGGAGGTTGCAGTGAGCCAAGATCGCACCACTGTACTCCAACCTGGGCAACACAGCAAGACTTCATTTCAAAAAAAAAGGAAGAAAGTCCTAGGGACAAAGAGTTGGAATAACCTTTTAACCCCTAAAATCCAAAGAACTGTGAAGAGTGGATGAGGGTGGGAGATATCAGACATATTTGGCAACATTTCCAAAATGGGTATAAAAATAAATTAACTCATCATAATTGCAAAGTTGGCTTAAGAATTCAGCGCCAGTGGTTCTTGATCCTCTTTAGAAATACTGAATAAAGACTGCAAGTAGAAAAATTGAACACCAATGACTGAGTCAAAAAGTGATTCAAATGAGTCAAACTCTGAATGTAAAGAACATTAGCAATTCCTTAGCCAGTTGATTTCACAATACATTTTCATTTTCAGGTATGTACGAGAGTTATAAATAATATAATCTATGTCTTACTAATTCTGATAGGGTTATTTTAACAAATATAAAAATTCTAAATTTTAGAAAGCATTGGTAGTATGTTTCCTTTTTAAGTAGTACATAAAATAATGGTGTGGCCAACTATGAATAGCAGAAACAGTGAATAATCTGTGATTCACTATGTAGCATCCTATGACTGGTATTATATCTCAAGGATATAACATCAATGAAATCGTATTCCCACCCCATCTTCTGACCATGAGCTTACGCATTACACAGGATGGAAATGTGGTGATTAACCCATTTTGTCACTTGGCACTTTCCCAATTTTTTCAGATTCATAAAGTATAATATTTATCTGCTGAGTTTCCCATTTACTCAGTTCCTGATTTTCTTTACACCTTAGCCTACATACAGTTTGTAAGACTGAGAACTAAAAATATTTTAGGTATTTAAGTTACTTTCTTAAGTTATCATTATTATCAGGAAGATTTTTAACAATTTATTTGTATTAGCATTTCTCACTACTCAGCATTTTGGTGCTTCTTTCTTCACTGGAAAAATTTATTACAAACACAAAGTTAAAAATAATGTAATTCAGATTTATATTAATATAATTCTGTACTATCCAGTACAAAATACATTACAAATTTATATAGTACAAAATTATATTAATACAAATCTGAATTACATTATTTTTAACTTTGTGTTTGTAAAAAATGAACACTATACATTTGGTAAATTCTCTCTCTGTGTCCTTCCAAATTGTATCATTCTGAAAGCTTAATTATCTAATAAATTCTCTCATTTTCATATTTTCCTAAGTTGTTGAAGGACGTCAATAGAAGAAAACAACAACAAAAATTCCACATTTCTTAACAGGTATTAAAATATGACTTAAAAAAAACCAAAAAATTTAAAAATAGCACTGGAACCAGAAACCAAACAGAAGCAGGAAATTCTCAGTTACAAGACAGGCTAATAAACATTTTTAAATTAAGGATTTGAAATTTATCAAGAGGGGAGAAAGTACTTGCAACCCTGTTCAAATATTTATTCCTGTCCTTCCATAATCAATGTTTTCCTTTGCAGATCTCGACAAACTCCTTCCCATGTCAGCATCTCTATCTAAAGGTGACAGACCAAAGATTTATTTTCAGACATGGACCATAATGGAATACAGAGTTGACGTGATGCCTGCTGGGCTATTCCCACAAAAATATTCCTGAAATTATTTTCTCAGGCATAGTTAGTACGTTCTATGACTATGGTAGGAAAAAAAAGATCAAATTATTAGCCAAAGAGTTCTCTAATCATAACCTAATTTTTCTGTATTTCTAATCTCTTACAAACCTTTTATTCCATCTGATAGTTTTGAAATATACCTTCTAAACTTTTTCCCTCCTTATTGAGGTCTAGTTGACAGTTAAATACTACATATATTTAAGTTATATGACTTGATAATCTGATAAATGTATACACTACGAAAGTCACCGCAATCAAGCTAATTAACATATCAATCACCTTACATAAGTATCTTTTAACATTTTTTTAGTTTCTACACTTTTATACCATACTGAATAAAACAGTATTTTAGTTTATCCTGATATAACACTAGATACAGAAATATATATGAGTATATATAATAACTATCTAATCTTACATGTGGCATAACACCTTTGAATGTATCATTTCTCTAGAGATATTTAGGAAAGCAATGACTGCTAGTGAATATTTCCCTTTTAACACTAGATTTGCCTCATCAACAATTCAGTAATAGTTGGCAATGAAATAAATAATTATTTAGATATCTTCTATTTATGTCAAGTAATGAACTGTTTATCTTAACAACATATTTCAACTTTAGAAGTTAAAATCATTACAAAGAGTCATATCTTATTCTTCTCTGTTACGTATTTATGATGACCAACTTAAGTTTTTAAGTTCTATGAGAAATCAAAAGAAAGAGCAACTGAAAACAGAATTTGAAGACTCTTTTAATAAGAAATACTTGCTTAGAATAAATGATATATGAAAAACGGGGACAATTTTTTAAGCTCCTTCCTTGGAGAAACAAAAGATGCTGTACTTTAAAAAAATAATAATTTGTCACAACAAATTTCTGCTCATGTCAGAAACTCTTCTAAAACTTATTTTGAAAATATTCTGAGAAGTTTGACATCAAAATTCAAATTACTTCTGTTAAAACTGTCATTAAAACTAAAGAGCAAATGGTACAAATATGAATATATGACAAAGATAACTAAATCATTTTCTACACTTTAGACTTTTAGATCAACCTTCATGGTATTATAACTGGAGGATATTAAGAGAAAATATGATTGAATGTGGCATGTAAACTGATTTCAAATACGTAAAAAAAAATTCAAGTTCTCAGAAAAACTCAAAAATTGAACTCTATAATTTAAGCTCACCTGACTCTCTCACCCCACTTTTCCTTTATCTTCTTTATTTTGTATATATCTGCATAAAATTAAAAACTACATTCTACTGTAGTGGTTCACTGATACGGAGTGTGACCTAGTCTTTGTTTTGCTTTCAAGGGGACTTTCGTAAAATATAACATAAGTAAATTACTAAAATAATGAAATTAAAAAACAAAGACACATAAAATGTAACTCCAAATAGCGTTGTTATTAGATTTCATAGGCATGCAATTACCACGTAAAATTGCTATAAAATTTTCTAAATGTTTAGTCTCAATTTCTGTTCTTATTTTATTGTAAACAAGTAACAATCTGCAAACCAGCACAAGTCCACAGACCATATTTTGAGTAGCACTGCCCCAGGTAGGGATCAAGAAAGACATTACACAAAAAATATTAATTAGGAATTTGTACTTAAAGCTTTAAGTGATAAATAATCTATAAATTTTCTGCTTAAGAGTATGTATTTAAATCTAAAATAAATGCATCAATGTAACTTTCTTCTCAAAATTAAGCAGCAGCTTTATCACATTTGAAAACAAATACAGAGTTTGAAGGATATTTGAGCATGCAATTAATTTAAATGAGAAAAAAATTTGGCCTTGAAGATAAAATAAACTCTACAAGTTAAATTAATCTAATCTGTCTGCCTGTTTTCCCTTAAGAGTAACACCGGTTGTTAAATCGGTCCTATAAATAATTTCTATTTGTCCCAGTATAAAACATTACTTGTTCTAAATGAGTGATTAGGAGGTTACAGCCATGATTCATGTAAAATGAATAGATGATCACTCACTGGTTTTAAAACATAACTATTTCTGCGCTAACTACTACTGGAGAAGAGTTGCTGATGTATTTCCTGTTCTACACCAAGAAACTGAAAATAGGGTATTTCAGGTTGAAAACAGAACCAGAGAACCTAAATATAATAATATTTTCCAATAAAATGTCTTTGATTCAAAAGAATAGAAAGCTGAAAGGCCCTTCAAAATATAACACCATTTTTCAAATCAGCTTCCACCTTGTTCACAACTTTATAAATCACATAGTTAACTGAAGTAAAGAAATATTAAAAACTGATAATTTGTGAATAAGCCTTAAGGGAGCAATAAAGCCAGAAATGAAATTAATAAATACATATTTATATTTACATTACCTAAATAACAGGGCTGTGTACTGGATATGTATTGTGGTTTATCAGTTCTGCAAAAATCAAAATTTCTATAATCAAAGAAGAAAACTTGTTACTTCCAATATTTGAACTGCCATAATTATAGCAGCAGTCTTTCCTATGTGACACCTGAAGGTAAATGTAGCACCAATAAATGAAACTGACAGTTATCAGGTTAAGTTTTAATAACACACTAACAATGAAAACGGCTGCCTAGGAAGAAAGTCCTATATTTCTATTACCAGAGAAAATCAAGCTGAAGGTACATAACCAACCATTAGACTAAAATTATTTTCTAATGTTCTATTCAATACCAATATTCTATTGTTCTATTGTGATCCTAGCAAAGGGATAAATATTTCCTAGCACTTGGCTAGAATCCATCTTCTGTTATACAACAGATGAAAGTGATAACTTTTTGCTGAAATGAATCTAAATCCACATACTGTATCAGTATTCCTCAAATATGCAGTTGTACCTGAGGTTACTCATATTAGGTAAAAGAACTGTGTTTCAAAACAAATGTGTGACAAACCTGACTGTGCATAGTTAACAAAATTATTTTTGGTAATTATTTACTAAGGCTGCATAGTTTTATGCTCACTACTTAAAAAAAAAAAAAGAAACAAAAAAGAAAAGAAAAAAAGAAGTGTTAGAAAAGATTTGGAGACGAAAGTTTCTTTAGCTTGAAATATGATTTTTGGCCGGGTACAGTGGCTCCCGCCTGTAATCCCAGCACTTTGGGAGGCTGAGGCAGGTGGATCGCCTGAGGTCAGGAGTTCGAGGCCAGACTGGGCAACATGGTGTAACCCCATTTATACTAAAAATACAAAATTAGCCAGACCTGGAGGTGCATGCCTGTAATCCCAGCTACTCGGGAGGCTGAGGCAGGAGAATCACTTGAACCTGGGAGGCAGAAGTTGCAGTGAGCCGAGATTGCACCACTGTACTCCAGCCTGGGCAATCGAGTGAGACCTATGTCAACAAACAAAAACAAAAACAAAAACAAAAAACCAAGAAATAGAAAAAAGAAAAGAAATTCGATTTTCAATGGTAACCTACCAACCAGATAGGTCTTAACACTTTTCTTTTTAGTAATGAGGAAGTTAGGCTCAATCTCACCAGTTAAAATGAAAATTTAAACAAAATGGAATGTTCACCCTCAAGAATATAGGAAATGTAAAAGTCTGGCTAGAATGTCAAATACTGATGAGGGTGTGGGGAGTGTAAATTAGTATAGCCACTTTGGAAAGTAATTTTGCTGTGTCTAGGAAGATTCAAAATAGTATGTAACCCGTGATGCAGCTAACCCATTCTGGGTACATAATCCACAGCCGATTAAGATACACAGCACAAAATTTATTTCGTATCACACCATAAACTTTTTTTAATGAGACCTACAATAGGAAATACATTTTATATCACAACTCAGAACACAATTATATATATTTCATGAAAAAGTAAGGACCTTTTACCCTGACACTTTGTACTGCATTCTATTCTTAAAAGTACAGATTCCAACTTATTACACTGGCTTCATTACCTGCTGTTTAGAAAACATTGCTCTAAAAACCTGTAGCAATATATACAAGACAACATTTATAAGGTTGTTCACTGTGATATCATTTAAAATGGAGAAAAAAAGATGTTACTTACACATTCATTAATAGGTAGATAACTGCAAAATACAATGTAATATGAAGTAATTAATGGTTTAAAGTAGATTTCTCTATGTAACGTAATATATATACTTCCTATGTAATATGTATACATCTTAAAAATATAATGCAGGGTAAAAAAAATAAACAATGTTCCCAAAATAATATCATTTATGTAAATTTCTAACAATACCATAGTATGTTTATGAATACATATACACAGATATAAAATTATAAAAATGGTATGGAAGTATATATTTTAATACATTAACTCACAGTAGACTGGGGGTACTCATACAGTATAGGCTGGTTAAAGAGGACTTCAGTACTATATATGTAATGTTTTCATTTTTACAGAGCTATTTAAATGTTACTTTAAAATAGTTATTTGAAAGAGGTGCAGCAAGTTCTGAGAATTTAATTGGTAAAATGGGAGTAGAGGCAAGAAGAAATGAGGTATAAAGGAATAGAACCAGGTCATAAATATCCCAACTCAAATCAATGAATATGAGAAAAAAATAAGCTGCAATAAATAAATAAATAAATAAATAAATAAATATGAGAAAGAGAGTGAGAGAGACCAAAATCATAGACTAAGGAATTATTAGGGAGGTATATTGCAATAGCTGGGGGACAAAAGCATGAAGTGGGCTGAAAAGGCAGGAAG
This sequence comes from Piliocolobus tephrosceles, assembly GCF_002776525.5. Classification (NCBI taxonomy): domain Eukaryota; kingdom Metazoa; phylum Chordata; class Mammalia; order Primates; family Cercopithecidae; genus Piliocolobus; species Piliocolobus tephrosceles. The sequence continues at coordinate 109,409,736 of NC_045442.1, read as the reverse complement.
AAAAGGCCTAACAACTGGTAAACTGATGCATTCCTCATTGGTGGTTCAACTGTATAAATAAAAGGGTGGCAGCTTAGTGGGAAAATACTTAGCAACTCTGTTTACACAGACAACAGAAAGTGCCACTAGAGTGGCAAATTGAACTGTGCAAGGCCAATTAACCCTTTCACCTTAGTGTTTTATACTAGCTATCTTACTTACTGTGCCTCTGTTAGATCTACACTGCTATGTGTTAGGACCAAATGCAATTATAAATCATTGTTACATGTATTGATGAATCCTGCAAATTCCATGAAGCACATTAATTTTATTTAGTGTTCTGAATACCTTCTTTGCTACTCTCATCTGGTTTTAATTAGGAAACACTTTCAAAGGAAGAAAGGTTACCCAGAAACTCAAACTACACGTGTCCTTTATTAAACTATGAACTGATTACTACTCAACTTTTTTGGCCTAAAGTTTTGTTTTTTTTTAAGTTAGATTCACCTCAAATCTTTTCTAGATAAATTAGGGGGAAATTAGGGAAAGAGTAACATATTTAGGTGGGCAAAAATACAATAGGGAAATCTTCAAATGCACTGAAGAGGTCCATAAATCAGCTGCTGCATAAGCAGCTTTATCTACAATTACAATTTATTACTTATAAGTAACTATGAATCCTGAAGGGCCACACAATAAGATTTTTTTTTTCAAAAGACAGTAATAGATTTATTGCTGGAAACTGTATTCATCTTCCTGATTCCAAAGTACAGTCATGTATCTTCTTTATCCATATTTGAGGACAAGCATCACATTTTTTACATATTCTACAAAATCTAGAGAAGTATCATATACAAACCAGGCATGCAATATTTGGTAATGAATATATTGTAAAATGTTGGCATATGTAAAAGGCTTTGATTCTATGAGGTAGGGCCAATAATAAAAGTATGTGATTGTTCAGTTGTAAACTAAGGCAATCCACACAAACATTTATTAACTGTTAACGCTACCTTTTCCCTATTACCCACAGGTCCTGAAAGTACCAACATCATCCCACTGTCATCTGAAATTACATGCCACGTCTTCTCCTGGCCACATTATTTGTCACTGAATCTTTGTAATAATACTTCTTAAGACGCTAGTCAAATAATAGGAAAAATGCCAACAGACCATATTGCTGGGGGAGAGTTTAAAGGAATATGTATATACTGTATTTCTTAACCCGTCAAAAATCAATAGAAGTCTGAAAAGGTTACCCTTGCATTTTAGGAGCAAGGGATGTTTTCCAGTTCTGTTTTTCTCTCAGCTCTTCCCACTAAGTAACAAAAGGCAAATAAGCTAGAGAATTCTGCCTTCCTTATGCTACAGAGGCTATGTTTAATGACTCCTGTGGCCACGTTAAAATCAGTGGAGGAAGAGACAAACACTGTAGCTTCTGCCTTTCTCTGTCTTCTTGAATGCCACCTGCCCACCACCAGGCTCCCCTATTTCTCTTTTCTTCCGTAACAACAACAGCACAAACATTGCAAAAGCAACCAATCAAAACAAGCAGCATCAGTAAAGGGGGCCAATGGTAAGCAACAGAAGAAAAAAGCACTGAGAGTCTCCAACCTGCTTTCATCAAAGAGCCAGAGCATACTAAGGCTTCTTTGTAGATAGGTAGAGAACATGGTGGACATTCACGCTGCTGGCCTCTTACTCTCCCAGCAATTCTCACAAACACAAAAGCACTTAAATACCAGAACAACATTCAAGACCGTATCTTAGCAATTTTTTAAAAAGAAAACTACCACACTTAAGAAATGAAAAAACAAACACAAAATGACTATGCAAGTAAACTTTTATTATGTAGCTAAAAGCTGTAATTTAGATAGTCTCATTCATCTACAAAGCTCAGTTTCTATAAAACAACTATTAGCAGGTTTTCTTGAAGAATTTATTCCTTACTTTGTAAACATCCACATGAACTAAAATATGAATCAAAACAACAACTCTGAAGGAGATATAATTTCCCAAAGTAGTAATTACTAACTAAACCCAAGAAAAGACTTGTGTGGCTTAAAGAAGTACAGAATATCTATTTATATAGTCTGAACACCCTAATTCCAGAAGCCAATTTTGAACTTGAGTTTAGAATTGATTCCCAGTGCAGGGGACCAAAATATACATGCCCAGGAGCCAACAGTCAATTATTAAGATTTTTTCCCATTAAATAAAACAAAAGCATCTTAACACATCCAATACATATTTAAGTTAGGAGTCAGGAGGCTTATGTTGTAGTGCAACCCTGCATATGAACATTATATCATTCTAAATCCCCACTTCCCCACCTGGATAGTGAGGGTTCCTAGTCAGTGTTTTCTCTCTTTTGGAAAGCTGATGTGATTGTCTAATAAAAAATTCTTTGAAAAGCCTACAGAAAAATAGTAAGTAAATTTCTTTTCAAAGTGACAAGGGAAAAAAAAAACCTATGCCCAAGATATTTTTCTACATTTGTACATCAAAGCAATATTTAAATGATATTTAACTGCAAAAAGTTTTTTTACAATAAGAATGTCTATTTTTTATATAGGAGCATTTGACTTATTTTGTAATTTAGATAAGCTTCAATAGTTTCTCTTCCTAAAGTTCTTTCACTCTTCACAAGTTCTTCCATCTATCTCATTCCTCATCATCCAAATATATATATAAATTTTTCTTAACTTTTTAAATAGGTAATACAATATTCAAAAAGTACTTATGAATATAAAAGTTCCCTGGCAACCAGTCACCCAAAAGCACATCTCCATCAAGAGGGAAATTTGAACAGAGGGAGAGAGAAACATGCAACAACATGCAAACTCTTTAAGAATTTCCATTATTTCTTGAAGCAAGATTTTGTAGAACTAATACACTGATAAAGTATAGAATTTGAAAGCCTCTCCTTTCAGTAAAGTGGGAAAGTCGATTAGCAAGTGAAAAGATCGGCTCAGAACCTAGTTAGACAGGGGTCAGCAATTTCTTAAGCTTGAAGTGCTTTCAGTAAAACCAGACAATGCTAGCGAAGAGCACACACAGGCCTAGTATTTACAGACAACATGCAGCAGTCTATCAATTGATTATATTTTGTCTTCCAGTACTATCAAATTATTTCCTGTATGTAAAAGGCAGGAATCATACACTTCCTTCAAAGATTCCATAAAACCTGGCAGTGCTAGTGACTACTAAAGTAGATGAAGTAGAATGAGGCACAGGAAAAAGAGGGAAAGAAGTTAAAAGACTGTGGAAACATACACAAACTACCCACAAGAGCTGATACAAGACCCAAGGATCCTAAGGTGAAGATACTTTCAAAACTGTATCATGAAGCCACCATTTATTCAGAGACTGTAAATTCAGTAAGTGATATGTTTATACGATATTATCAGAAACATTTAAGGCTATAAAAAATACATATATAGGAAATATCGACTCTGGTTAAACACACTGTCACTGAGGTGCAATCGGTTACTCAGATTATTACAGATTAACTGCCACTATGACTTTTTTAACTTGAATGATCTTACATATAATTAGTAAACAGCGGAATGATATTCTTATAATGCAGAGTTACTTAAGTTCGACTTGATTTTTTTTTCCCCGGCATACTCATTTTTTTTTTTTTAATGATCCAAGATAAGTTTTCTTGAAATTAAAGACAAAACCTTAGTAAAATATGAAGACCTTTAAAAAAACCAGCTAGAAATCTATTAGACATGCTTTCTATTAATATAAGTAATAGCTGGTTTTGTGGCTTCAAGAACTTCTATATTTTCTACTATGTAAAGCTAGCTGATGAATCTCTGAGTGCAGCTCAAGAAGCTGCAAAGACATTTCCTCCATTTGCAAACTTAAGGATTAGTAACAAGGGCTCTTCTCTGAATCATATTATGTGTTTTTATTCAACTGATCTAAAGAATCTATATCCCAAATAAGGAGGCATAAGAACAAGGGTATAAAGGATTTTAAGAACTATGACGCTACGTTAAAACAGTGGAGGAGATTTAATTAATTTTTTACAGTATTATTTTCATTAGTGCTTATAAGGTTCCACAGATTTTGAATGCTCTACCTCAACCCTATTTTTCCTATAGGTACTGTTCTTTTTATGGTGTGATTTTGCAGAATATGAAGCCATATATGGTTTTACAGTGGGAATACATGTACTTGGATCTGGTCTACCTGGATAAACTAAGAAATAATGGAAAGTAAATTAAAGACAGAATACCTGTAAAGGAGATATCCCTGTTTATAATTTTTTTTTTCACCATGACTTTATCTTCTGCAAGTCAATCAAGCTAATGTACAATGGATAAAAGGACTATCAAGCTTCTCTTTCTTACCTACCCACAGCAAAGTTTATTCCAGGCCTTTGACACCTTCATTGTTTTTGATAATAATCAAAGCTTTCTGCTCCTATGACTTTTGCGTTCTTCTTCTTAAGAACCCTGTTTAGAGTTTATTTTTGTCTTGTTCCCCAGCTTATTTTTCCAGAATCAAAACATTAACAGAGTTGTGAGGCTGGAAAGTCCTTAGGTTATCTAGTCTAACTTTACACTATTCTATATTATTAGCTACAAATATTTACTGACCACAGTGCTAAACAAGTGCTAGAAATGGCAGTGAACAAAAACAGACACAAAATACAGATATTGAACAAACTATATACATATATATATTTCCTAGTTCTGTCCATTAAGAAGTAATTTCCTACAAGGAAATTAACAAAGAGAAAATAGTAACTTTACAGTGGAGAAACCTGGCAGACACTTAACCAAATGATCAAAGTTAACATCATCTGTGATGAGATATATGGATATCATGTGCCTCCTGATACAATACACTGAAAAGGGCACAACACTTCCATGGTATTTATAACAAACATGCATAGCTTGAATTTAATCATGAGGAAACGTTAGACAAACCCAAACTGTGGGACACTTCAAAATATAACTGTCCAATACTCTTCAAAAGTGTCAAGGTCAAGAAAGACAAAGAAAGACCGAGGAACTGTCCCAGAGTGGACATAAATGAGATAAGACAACTAAATGTGTGATTCTGCACCAGGAAAAGGATGTTAATGGGACAGCTGGAAAATCTGAATAACATCTGTAGTTAATAGTATTATTAACAGTGTTAATGTCCTGGTTTTTATCAATTTATTAAGGTTATATCTGAGAAAGCCAGGTGAAAAGTATATGAGAACTCTGTATTATTTTTGCCACCTTCTGTTAAGCCTAAAATTATTTCAAAATAAAAAATTATAAATAAAAAGTTTTAAAATATATTTCTTAAGTCTAATATTTGAAGTCAGTGATCACATATTTCCTTAGCCTTTCCTTTTCAGACTAAATATGTTCTTCTTTTTGGGCAAGATTCCCAGAACCCCTACTGTATTTGTAGCTCCCCTTAAAAAAAAATTCAGTTTGTTAATATTCCTCCTTAAGTGTGGTACCAGGAGTGTTTATAATACCTTGATGTAGATTGCATTAAATTTCTCATTTTCTGTGATCAAGTCACTCTCTGTTTCTATGTTTATTAATGCAAATTACAGCTGAATTTTAAAAGCAGATGCATAATGCTGCTGGCCTAATTCAGCATGTGAACAACTAAAACCTGAGTGTTTATCTTTACTGAAGTCTAACCAGCTCTCCCCGTTTTATATTTGTGCAAATGATTTTCTTAAGCAAAATGTAGAATTACATTTTTCCCTGATTACTTCCATCCTTTCAACTCATAGTTTACGATGGTATGGGGACCAGTTAGATTATTCTGAATGACAATTCTATCATTTACTCACTTGGCATGTATTGAACACATATCATTTGCGGTGTACTATAAATTAAGAATCTATTAAAAATTTGCCATGGAATTGAGAGCAGTCATATCTGACTGGAAGAGAAGCAATAGAGAAAATCTTAATAAAATGGGATTAAATTTGGGCTGGGCCTTTAAGAATAGTAACATTTAAATAGTAAGAAACAATTACAAAATAATGGTTATGATCTTTGAGCCTAACAGATAAGCTCCACCAGTTGTTAGTTTTCTGAGACTGGGCAAGTCTCTGAAATTCAATTTCCTCATTTGTAAAATGGGATAAAATACCTAACTAAGTAGGGCTGTTTTAAAAATTACATAAGACAATATGTATATTCAAAACCAGCCTTTTCAGCAGATAGTGCCAGCAAAACTGGATATCTGCATGCAAAAGAATAAAACTGAACCCTTACCTTTAACAAAGACTCTCTTCTTGACCAAACTCTAGTCAGGCTCCTCTAAACCATCTTCACAGCTAGGCCTCAACTTTTGAACTTCTATCTCCTGCTCTGCATCATCCAATTTTAGCAAGAATTCTGCTAAGAGAGTTAAACCAGAAACCCTACCATTGATATCGGATCACCCTCAATATATCTGACCAAATTCCTCATTCCCCACCAACCCCCAGGTAATACCTGATTATCTTGACTGCCTTTGGCAAAAACCTTGTTCAACTGGTTTCACCAGAGACCCCTCTAACTCTGATGTTTCCTATAATCTTCCATCCACTGACCCTGTTCCTTGGCTATAAATCTCCACTTTCCACGCTGTATTCAGAATTAAGCTCCAGTCTATAACGAAGTCTATTCTCTCCTACTGCAACTGTTCCTGAATAAATTTGTTTTTACTGCTTTAACTACTGTCAGGTTCTATTTTTCTTTGATGCCTCAAATCATATATATAAATTGACTAAAAAAATAGATCGAGGACTAACATAAGAGTTTAAACTATAAAACTCTTACAAGAAAATATATGGGAAAAAACTTCCTATCAGATTTGGTGATGATTTTTTGATATGACAGAAGTACAGGCAAACAAAAGAAAAAAATAATAAATTGGACCTCATCAAAATGAAAACCTTTTGTGCATCAAAGGACACTAGTAAGAGAGTAAATAAACAACCCACAGAATGGGTGAAAATATTTGCTAATCATGTATCTGATAAGAGATTAACATCCAGAATATATGAATAACTCCTACAACCAACAACAAAAAAATTCAATTAAAAATGGACAAAGGACTTCAACAGACATTTCACCAAAGAAGACAGACAAATGACCAATAACCCACATGAAAAGACGCTCCATAACACTAACCACTAGGGATATGCAAATCAAAACCACAACAGATACTACTTCTCATCTATTAGGATAGCTATCATTTTAAAAAGTAGAAAATAAGTGCTGACGAGGATGTGGAGAAATTGGAACTCTTGTACATTGCTGGCAGGAACGTAAAATGGCACAGCAGCTATGAAAAACAATTTGGTGATTCCCCAAAAAGTTAAATACTGCCTGGGCAACAAAGTGTGACCCTTTCTCTACAAAAAAATTTTTTTAAAAATTAGCCAGGCATGATGGCACATACCTATAATCCCAGCTACTTGGGAGGCTGAGGCAGGAGGATTGCTTGAGCATGGCAGTTTGGGGCTGCAGCAAGTTTTGATCATGCCACTCAACTCCAGCCTGGGCAAGAGAGGAAGACTGTCTCAAAAAAAAAAAGGAAGTTAAATATAGAATTACTATATGATCCAGCAATTCTTCCTCTAGGTATATAACCTAAAAGAACTGAAGGCAGGGGCTCAAACAGATACTTGTATACCAATGTTCATAGCAGCATTATTCACAATAGCCAAAGGTGAAAACCTAAATGTCCATCAAAAGATAAACGGATAAATAAAAGTGGTATATACATGCAATGGAATATCATTCAGCCTTAAAAAAGAATGAAAATTTGAGATACACTATAACATGAATGAAACCTGAAGATAAGTGAAGTCAGACACAAAAGGGCAAATATTATATGACTCCATTTATATCAGGTGCTTATAATAGGCAAATTCAAGAGTAAGAAAGTAGATTAGGCTGGGCGCGGTGGCTCAAGCCTGTAATCCCAGCACTTTGGGAAGCCGAGACAGGCAGATCACTTGAGACCAGGAGTTTGAGACCAGCCTATCAAAGATGGTGAAGCCCCGTCTCCACTAAAAATACAAAAATTAGCTGGGCATGGTGGCACTCGCCTTTAAATCCCAGCTACTGGGGAGGCTGAGGCACAGGAATTACTTGAACCTCGGAGGCAGAGGCTGCAGTGAGCAGAGATTGCGCCACTACATTCCAGCCTGGGCAACAGAGCAAGATTCTGTCTCAAAAAGAAAGAAAGTAGATTAGAGGTTACCAGAAGCTGGTGGTGAGGAAAGAATGGTAAGTTGTTGTTTAATCGGTGCAGAGTTTCTGTTTGGAATGATGGAAAAGTATTAGAAATGAATAATGAAGATGGTTGCACAATGTTGTGAATGTACTTAATGTCACTGGTTTTTATATTTTAAAGGAGTTAAAACGCTAAAATTTACCTTATGTATATTTACTACAATAAAAACAAAAAAGCAGTTTGCATACTGTACTCACAACTCACATAAGGAGTCAAAAGAAATTTTAGGTGCAGTTAACAGTATGAGCAGTTACTGAGGCCAATAACAAAGATTAAAAACCTGAAATTCTATAGACAAAAATATCAAAAGTGGTTTTCTTCTCATGTTTTAAAATTTACTTTTTCTTTGCTTTTACATAAAAAATTTTAATAGAAAAATTACTTAAAGAACAATCCCTCATACAAGTAAGAACGGTATATCAGAAACAGGCTGCTTATAACAGAGACCCCAAATAACAATAGCTTAAAAAAAATGATAGAAGTCTATTTTTCTCTTACATACAAGAAAAATAGAGGTAAAGCAGTTCCACGGGCAGTTATGGTCACAAGGACCCAGGCCACTACTGTATCTCTTCTCTTGGCTTCTGAAGGTCACTTCAAGTTGCAAGATATCTGGTACGGTAGCTACATACATCTCATCCAATCCCAGCGAATAGAAAAGAAGGAATAAACAAGGGTAAAATGGTGTGTCACCCTTTAAGAGCTTTACCAGAAGCCCAACCCATGTCTTCTGCTCATTGGTCACCACTACCTGTAAAGAAGGCAGAAAAATGTACTTTTTAAACCCCCAATATCCAGTAATATAGGAGTTCTACTAAAAGGAGAATGGATAGGTGATTAGTCTGCCATATATATTTAAAATCATTTTTTTCTTCTGAAATTTCAGCTTTCAGCGTTATTTGGAAACTTTTCTAGAAAGTGTAAAATCTAATCAAAAGATATAAACACATTAACAAGTCTTTAAGACACTGTACACTAAAGAAATTACATTGTAATGAATATCAAAACTAAAAACATAGGGAGACCAAGTTCTGACAGCACAGATGCAAAATAGTAGAAATAACCTTGTGTACTCAGTTTACACAGAGTTGTGTCTGGGTGTGCACGTGTATGTACGAAGAGGATGAAGAGTGAAAATGTTTAAATGCTCAGACATATAATTCACAATTTAAGTTCTTTTACAGACTAATCTATCAAATAAGACTCAATTTAGAAAATTCTGAAAATTTCCCATATGTCTCATTTTTCCAACAGCTTGGTTGAGGTACAATTTACATAAGATAAAATCCACCCATTGTAAGAGTATAATACATTTTGATAAATTTATAGAGTTGTGCAACCATCACCAAAATCCCATCTTAGAACATTTCTATCACCCTACAGAGACCTCTCCCATCCATTTGCAATCAATCCCCATCCCCAGACAACCACTACCCTGCTTTTTTCTTTCTTTCTTTTTTTTTTTTTTTTTGAGATGGAGTCTCGCTCTGTTGCCCAGGCTGAAGTGCAGGGACATGATCTTGGCTCACTGAAACCTCTGCCTCCCAGGTTCAAATGATTCTCCTGCCTCAGCCTCCCGAGTAACTGGGATTACAGGCATGCACCACAGCGCCCGGCTAATTTCGTATTTTTAGCAGAGATGGGGTTTCACCATGTTCGCCAGGCTAATCTCGAACTTCTGACATCAAGTAATCCACCTGCCTCAGCCTCCCAAAGTGCTGGGATTACAGGTGTGTGCCACCATGCCTGGCCACCTGCTTTCCATCTCTATACATTATTTGCCTTTTCTGGACAGTTCAAATACCTGAAATCACACATGTAGTTGTTCTAAGTCTGAATCCTTTCACTTAACATGTTCTTGGAATTCATCCATGTTGTGGTTTATCCCAGAAGTTCTTTCTTTTTCTACTAAATATTAAATAGTACTGCACTGAATGGATACACCACATTTTGTTTATCCATTCAAGGGTGGCTAGGCATTTGGAATTGTTTCCAATTTTTGGATAAGATTACGAATAATGCTGCTATGAACACTCATGTACAAGTCTTTGTGTGGACATACATTTTCACTTCTCTTCTGTGGATACGTAAAAGGAACTGAGATGAATATTAAGTTTAATTTTTTTATTAAAAAAACTGCCACACTGTTTTCCAAAGTGGTTGCATTTTACCTTGCCACCATCGATGCATAAGTATTCCAGTTTTTCCACATCCTCACCAGTGCTTTTTACTGTCCTCCATGTTAATTACAGCCATGCTAATGGGCATAATATGTTACCTCCTTATGGATTTAATTTGCATATCTTTAATAACTACTACTATTGAGCACCTTTTCATGTGCTTATTATTAGCATTTGTATATCTTCTTGGGTAAGGTGTCTATTCAGATAGGTTTTTAGATTCTCTTTATTAGGTTGAGGAAATTACCTTCTATTCCTAGTTTGTTGAGAGTTTTCATTATTAATGAATATTTGAGTCTTTCAAAAGTTTTATTCTCTATCTGGGATGATCATATTTTTTGTTCTTTATTCTATAAATATGTAATATTGTATTAAAAATTTTTAGGTACTAAACCAATCTTGCATTCCTGAGATAAATTCCACTTGATCATGGTGTTTAATCCATTTTATACGTTGCTAGATTCAGTTTGCTAACACTTTGGCTGGGAAATTTTTTGTTTGTTTTTGTTTTTTTTTTTCTTGAGACGGAGTCTTGCTCTTGTCACCCAGGCTGGAGTGCAATGGTGCCATCTCAGCTCACTGCAAACTCTGCCTCCCATGTTCAAGCAAATCTCCTGCCTCAGCCTCCTGAGTAGCTGGGATTACAAGCAGCTGCCACCACATCCAAATAATTTTTTGTATTTTCAGTAGAGACAGGGTTTCACCATGTTGGCCAGGCTGGTCTCAAGCTCCCGACCTCAAGTGACCCACCCTCCTTGGCCTCCCAAAGTGCTGGGATTGGGCGTGAGCCACCACGCCCGGCCCAGTGTATAGTTTTTACAATACATCTCTATTCATAAGCCAAATTTTTGATGATTAAAGTGAAAAAAATGAAATATAGTTCTATCCAAACAATAAAATTGTTTAATGGGAAAACATTTTATACTCCCTCAGCTTTTCAAATTTTAAGTGAGTTAAAAATCAAATACAATGTAAAATTAATGTTCTTAGTCTAGCCACATTTCAAGTGCTCTATAGCCATATGTGGCTATAGTGCTGGACAGCACAGCTCTAAACCTATAAGGAGGATTTTAAGGGTAAATATAATAATATAGTTGGTTGTTCAGCAGTATCTACAATATTGAATTAAAGAGATACAGTATATACAAAAGCATTCAGAAGCATAATACAAAGATTAGAGGCACTAAACTGTGGTCTCATCCTCAAGGTTAAGCTTTCTTGGTCAGGATAACATGGTGTTTACCAGAATGTAGAATTATACCCACAGCTTACTGTAAGTATATTTGCAAGCACTTTTATTGAACACAGACAACAAATCTACTTCATTTAACCCAGGCTGTTTGAAAAAAAATTACCTTATTTAATTTCCCATTTATAACCTTCAATAGATTATAGGTTAAAGTTTTAAAAATATCCATACGATTTATCTCATAAACCTGAAAACATCTGTTAATTTATCCAATGTGTTTTAATTGTACAACACTCCTCTTTCCAAAGTAATATAATCTATACGGATATATGTTAGTAATATTAGCAGAACTCTAAATGAAATATTTGCCCCTAAATAACATTCCACCAGTCCCACAATTCAAACTCTTCCCATTAGCCCATGTTTCTGTCTTGCCCTTGTGCATATATAATCCAGCAAAATTACAATAAAATCTGAATACAACTTGATATTTGGCTTTTTTTCACTAACATTGTAAGTATTTTCCATGTTGCTATGTCATTTTCACATATATTACTACTAATTTCACAGCACACCAAGAATGTGTCATAATTTATTCAAATACACTCCTCATTATTAGAATTTGATTGTTTCTCATTCTTTACTATGCTTTACTATTTTACAGAAATACTGTAAAAAGAACTAATGAATTAACAAACATGAAAAGCAGGCTTTATTATCAAAATTTCTTAACATAATCTAGGTGTGCATATTCTATTGTGTTACAAAAACACTGAGGATTGGTGCAGAGTATTATTACCCATGTTAGAAACGTATCAGCTGGCTATAAGTAAAAATGCCTTTTAAGAAGATCATTATACCACTGTTCTTTTCCATATTGTTACCCTCAAAAGACTTCTCTTAGATTAACAACTCAATATTAAAGGCATATAATAATTAAAAAATCAATGTGCTCCTCAAATTATACAAAAACTGACTAAATCCTATGATTCCAAAATGAAAGGGCCCTTTATCTTCTCTTGTAAATTTGCATTATATATTTTTTTCCTTAAAAATAAATCATTTAAAGTATGCTCCAAATGTGTACCCTATAAACTGCTTATAACTTCAATTAAGGATCACACTTAATTCTATGAAGCTAATATCCATTGAATTCTAAAATTTTACTATTGTCCATTAAGTTGATTATTAAAACAGTTTTTAGTGAGGGTTAGCCTCATTGTCCTATGATTTGTCTCTGAAGACTGATTATAAGAAAACAAAAATGTTAGTTAGCCCAGAAAGTCTTTTTAGGAGGTTTGTGAGTGAAATATATTTATAAAGGGTCAACATGAAATTACCTGCATATAATTTAACTTTAGGAGGATTAATTTTCCCTAGCCCATAGTTTTTCTGACACGTACCTAAGATTCAATATCTCTTTTCCCACCTGGCAAATTTTTCTAAATAATTTCACGACAGTTCAGGACTCTCCTCTGGGTATCTCTAATAACAGGGACATATATGTCATTCTGAGATAATGGACTTATTTATCACTATATTCAAAACCTTGTAGGATTTGATTATTTTAGAAATGCTACTTGACTGTTTTATCCCCTAGACTTGAATAAAGTCTGGGAACAGTTGCCAGAAAGGAACAGGGATGGAATGGTAGACTGTCTCTTTCAATGCCTAAGTAACAGCCTCTTAAATTACTGTGAATAAACAACCTGACCACAGTTCTGGATAAGTGGCAAAAGGTTCTCAGATAATAAGAAAATTAACATTAAAAAATAATATTATAAAATAAATGTAGCTTTTAAAAATGTTCCAACACGAAAACTGCACTCTAAGTATTTGAGGGACTTCTTCCGAAACCCCACACCAAACATATATCAAGGTTAAATTTAAAGAGAGAAAATTATAAACATATAGCCATGATCAAAAACTTGTTAAGCATCTCTATAGATAAAAACAAATAAAAACCTGTAGCCATAAATAGGGGTTAAGCTATAGGCCTCCTGGGCTCCATGACTACAAGCAGGCAGACAAAACCAGAAGTCTGACTCCCATAGAGTGATGAGGACTAAAAGTACTCTACAAAGGCCTGGGATCACAGCCAGGCTTGCTGCTTGAAATCAGGGGCTGCAGTGGCAATCCACCATCTGTGGGGAAAAAAAAATGTAAACAGTGAGAAGGACAATGCCCGAGGCTACAACTTATAAAACATTATGTATCTGAGATGTTAAGAGGCAATGGTTTGCCCCACAGTCCAGACCAGGCCAAGGGACCTGCAGGCTTGGTATCTGAATCTGCAATGGCCCCAGTGTAACCTCAGGAGGGAGCCCTAAGCCACCTATATAAGACCTAGTTCTTTCCTAGGTGTCTCAGAGAAAAGAGTAAAACATCTATAAAGCCACTAGGGAGAGGTGAAGAGAGAGGAGAGAGAAACTCACACTCAAGACAGGTCTGAAAATTAAAATTCCACCTACAGAAATAATATTTCAATTATCAAAGATAAATTATTTACTTCACATAGGTGTACGTGCAATTCTTAACAATGCCAAAGTCTAAAACATTTTTATAACACAATGACAGGTCTGAAGCAGATACACAAACTGCACAACTGTACACAAGAGTGCTGCTTCAAGAGTCTATAGCAATTTCTGGCTACATTTTTAATTAAGTTTATTCTGTGGCCTCTATTATCAAAGATGGCATATAACAAATCATCTTATTTTTCAATCTTCCATAAATTTCCTATTGCTGACTTTGATAAACCCTGGGAATTGTATATAGTAACCACAAATCATGCCTAATGCAGTGCCAAGACAACTATAACTATGGCGGCTTGAGTCTTCTTTAGGGTGGCCTTGGTACATATCTAAAGACAATGAAAACAAACAGCCCCTCAGTTTGGCTGTATTTTTTTTAAAAAGACCTTACTGTGTGGCAAAAAATCAACAAATAATTATTTCCCTTGTGCATTTTATTTTAAGGCATGCAGAAAAATTATTTAGAAGTAGTATGTTCAGGGGTACTCCAGCAGATAGTGACTACATTGAAAGGAGATAAGAATTGTGATGTGGGCTTTAACAATAAAATTTCCACTGAGTAGTATTATACAAAAACTTAACAGGTTGTTTCATAATCCCTATTGTTAGACGCCATCAAGCAAGCTAGAAGACCATCTGCTGGGAGTGCTACAGAAGAGACTCCTATATGAGGAAAGAGATATTCGTGAGGTCTCCACCAACTTCAGGACTCTATTGTCAGTTTTAAAATTTTTGTTTTGTTGTTGTTTTTCCCTCAGTATAGAATGTTTAATATCTTGGGCACCAGTGCAATTTCCTGCATGTACCAGGTCCATTTGAAATAACAGGAGCTAAGTATGTGTAAGAACTGTCAACAGTAAAATCTACTTCTTTTTCTCAGCTATTTATGAAATTACAAAAGGTAAAGGCAAAAAGATCGCTAATTAATCATTCAGTTCAAAGGAAAGTTGTACTCATTAGGAGCTATGAAAAGGTAGCAGAGGCAGCTAGTAAAAAAGGGTGATGTTAGAATCCCTGACTGGTATTATAAAGAGCCAACAGACTGGCACACAAACAGAAATGCATCTAGCAATCTCTTTTTAAAATCATTTAATTAAAGATACTATAGTAATCAAAATAGATGACAGGAGAGAATATAGCGAATATTTCATAGCTAGCAATACAGAAGATGGATGAGTTTCAGAACAGGGAGAATGGGCACCCTGAAAGCTAAAACTACAAAATAGGAACTCTGGTGATTTCTTGATCAAAATATCACTAAAGACCTATATATTAAGTTAATAAATAACACTTAAAGAATTATAAAATATAATAGATGAACTAGCAAAAGCAAATGACCAACTTTAATTAAAGTGATTACCTGAAACCACCCTTAGCAGACAAGCCTATGCATGGAAGTTCAGACAACCAATGTTCCTACAACAGCACGAACTTTATATCAATAGCCTTTACAGAACAAAGTATGGTCAAAATGTATAGTATAGATAACTAACTAGGAATATGATCGCTAGCACAATTGGAACAACCTGAAAACAAAACAACAAAAGCTACTGGGTTTAAAAAAATACAAAAACTACAAACTATATCCCTAACAAAAAGGAAACAATAATCAGTGATTTTACCCAAAAACATTTAGCTATATCTACACAATACAGAAATGTTAATACCCTAAGGCTATCCAATGTATGCTATCCAATAAGCATTAGACATATTTAAGCACTTAAAATGTGACAGTACAACTGAGAAACCAAAATTTTAATTTTAATTAATTTATATTTAAATTGAAAAACTGATATTCTATTCAGTTACTGGAAACTTTTGCTTACAACGATTTGGGTACGTGAATCTACTTGTTAGCTATATGCCTTATGAAATCTCAATACAGATAAAGTATTTTCAATCAAAATTTCGCTTCCAAATTAAGGTGTGCTAGAAGTATAAATGTAAAACACACATGGATTTTGCTGACTTAGTACAAAAAGCTAAAATGTGAAATATTTCATTAATAATTTTTGGCTGGGCATGATGGCTCATGCCTGTAATCCCAGCACTCTGGGAGGCAAGGTGGGTGGATCACCTGATATCAGGAGTTTGAGACCAGCTTGACCAGTATGTTGAAACCCTGTCTCTACTAAAAATACAAAAATTAGCCGGGCGTGGTGGCATGTGCCCATACTCTCAGTTACTTGGGAGACTGAGACAGGAGAATTGCTTGAACCCGGGAGGCGGAGGTTGCAGTGAGCCAAGATCATACCAATGTACTCCAGCCTGGGGGATAGAGCGAGACTCTGTCTCAAAAAATAATAATAATTTTTGAAAATGTGATTCCATGTTGGAATAATATTTTAGTATATTGGGTTAAATAAAATACATTATCAAAATTAATTTCAGGCTGGGCATGGTGGTGCACTCCTGTAATCCCAGCCACTAGGGAGGCTGAAGCAGAAGAATCACTTGAACCCAGGAGGAGGAGGTTGCAGTGAGCAGAGACTGTGCCACTGCACTCCAGCCTGGGCAACAGAGCAAGACTCCGTTTCAAAAAAAAAAAATTAATTTCACCTGTTTTTTACATTCTTAAATATAACTTTTAGAAAATTTAGCATCACCTCTGTGTTTTGTATCATTTATCTATTGCACAGTACTGCTCTGAGGGATCAATGGCTTGAAAGAGTCTGTCAGCTGTCAAAAATTTGAAATATCCACCAGTCAAGATTTGTATGTAAAATATTATCTTATCCTCTAGTGTCACAAAATATTACTTCACACTACCCAGAATTTGAATACTTACACATTTCAAAGTCATTTGTATCCTCTTCATACAGCAGATGGTTACAGCTCATTAAAGTATCACTCTAGAGTTATTGCAAACTTTGGTAACATTTAATGGCCATTCTGACATCCAGGGTAAGTAATCAGGTAAAGAATGCTAATTAATCAAAGACTTATTGATTCCGTCTCTATCTAAATTCCCTTGCCCATACATTAAACAATACTTTTGTTTCTATGAGAGCTAAACAAGGATCTTTAGGAAATATTTTGATAAGACTAATATTATAAAACAATTTTGTATTTACATATATACTTTTATATTTACCATATATATACTTCACAAGCTAAACATTTTATACTCATAAATTTATATACTCAGTCTACACACTCATAAATTTATAAATATATTTACTATACACACATACTTGTAAGTATATAAATGCATACACACACACACACGCACCCTCTCTCTCTCATAAATCTTCCCCTGGGGCCAGGCGCAGTGGGTCACGCCTGTAATCCCAGCACTTTGGGAGGCTGAGGTGGGCGGATCACAAGGTCAGGAGATCGAGACCATCCTGGCGAACACGGTGAAACCCCGTCTCTACTAAAAATACAAAAAATTAGCCGGGCATGGTGGAAGGCGCCTGTAGTCCCAGCTACTCGGGAGGCTGAGGCAGGAGAATGGCGTGGATTGGGGAGGCGGAGGTTGCAGTGAGCCAAGATCACACCACTGCACTCCAGCCTGGACGACAGAGCGAGACTCTGTCTCAAAAAACAAATAAAAAATAAAAATCAATCAATCAATCAATCTTCCCCTGGAAGAAAAGCATCAGAACTGCATGCCTTAGCAGTGTTTTCCCAACCTCTTTCATACCATGGCACATTACAGAAAATTGTAAGACACACTGGAGTAAACTGTTACAGCTGCTCAAGGGAGTGCATCACTATCTCAGCACACTTGCTTGCAGCACACCAGCTGGGAAGCTCGGTCTTAAAAGTCCCTGCAAAATACTGCAAGAGCTCTCTGACTCACATTTTGTTTCCGCCTGTCTCATATTTTATTCTTACTTATGCCTACAGTTGTGAAAACACAACCCCTCAACATTTTTAATGGCAATATCCAAAGAAGGCCACAAGATGGAGATATTACTCCATTTTCATTTATATTTGTATTTATGCATTTTTCTGTATCTGTTTCTCTCTGTGTATATCCTGCTTTCTTCCTCAGTGGTATTCTCAGCTACTGCCTCTAACATTTATTCTAATTCCTCTACCACTCAGTTTTAACTTGCTTTATTATAGAAATATATAATTAATACTATCATGATCTTTGTTAATATTAAAAGCAAGCAGATAATTGAAATATTTTCTTCTAGCTCTATATTTTCCCACTTCTCTAAAATTAAGATCACTTTTATTTACACATTTTTATCCTGCAAGCAAACTTTTTAAAAAAAAATTGCTACCCACAAAGTAATAAGTAGTCCAAGAGTCATTTACTCTAACACATTCTATTGCTTTGTGAAGCTACAGATTTATTACTTTGTGTCAATATCACTCAAAACTTCTCTGTAACTTTTCTTTGAGAACAGTCCTCAAGGCAGTCTGTAAGCATTACATGAAAATTATATTCAGATCTTTTCATCAATACAAACTATTTATCCGAGCTTCCTAACCTAATTTAGTCACAAAATTTAGCTCCAAATGACTACTTGCTATAGCCAAAAACCAAACCCAACTTTAAGATTTACTACTAATGAGGCTAATGTGAAGAATATGCTGCAAGCTTTGAAGGCAATTCAAAACAAGAAGCTTCAGTGACGTTTTAAGAGATGGCAGCATGTTGAAAAACTGAAGCTTTCCACAATAAACACTTGCAAAATCAGTCTAATTTACTTTAAGTTAAATCTTATGTACTTCCAAATGGGTGATACAAAAAGTCACACGTTGACTGTTTAAAACTACTACAGAACTGCACAACATGGCTGTCATTTGAACTTTACCAAATGTCTAAACTAAAATGCTTTAAATACAAGTCCATTTCCTACTACATATAAAAGATCCATATAGAAATATTGTATGATATAATTAAATCACAATTTCCAGGCTTCCTACTTTATATATGTTTATATTATATATACTTACATATATTATATATTAATATATTATATTTATACATGTTAACTTCCACAAATCAAATTTAATCACCAATTATTAATACGAAACACCACTTAAAGTCAGAAAAGAACCTAAATAGTAATCTTATCTGTTAACGAAAAGTGTGGTGATTGAAAATAACTATTAATAAGATTTGCAATTTAGAAAACTTTTCTAAAAGTCAGAGGTTTCTTTTTAATGTATAAATTCAGTTGGTCATGGAATAGATTCCTTAACCTGACCTGTTTTAATGGTATAAATAAAGTCCTTAAGGATTGACTAGAAATAAGAAGTTTCTACCTTCCTCATGTGTATGGACCCTAAGATTTCTTCATGGTCTATTCATACTTTCCCAGTAAATGGCAACAATGATCTTCTTCTTTCTAGTCATAACTCATTTTGACTACTGCTCACTATACATGCCACAGTTGGGTCTCATGTAACAGTTTAAAATTCTTGTTCCTCTTTTACACTGTTGGTGGGAGTGTAAACTAGTTCAACCATTGTGGAAGACAGTGTGGTGATTCCTCAAGGATCTAGAACTAGAAATACCATTTGACCCAGTCATCCCATTACTGGGTATATACCCAAAGGATTATAAATCATGCTGCTATAAAGACACATGCACACGTATGTTTATTGTGGCACTATTCACAACAGCAAAGATTTGGAACCAACCCAAATGTCCATCAATGACAGACTGGATTAAGAAAATATGGCACATACACACCATGGAATACTATGCAGCCATAAAAAAGGATGAGTTCGTGACCTTTGTAGGGACATGGATGCAGCTGGAAACCATCATTCTCAGCAAACTATTGCAAGAACAGAAAACCAAACACCGCAGGTGGGAACTGAAAAATGAGAACACTTGGACACAGGAAGGGGAACATCATCCACCAGGGCCTGTCGTGGGGTGAGAGGAGTGGGGAGGGAGAACATTAGGAGATATATATAATGTAAATGACGAGTTAATGGGTGCAGCACACCAACATGGCACATGTATACATACGTAACAAAACTGCACGTTGTGCACATGTACCCTAGAACTTAAAGTACAATTAAAAAAAAGAATAAATAAATAAAAATAATGAAATTCTTGTTCCTTCCATAACCAGGATTTGTTCCTTCCATAACCAGAATGTGTTTAACCAAGGATATTACTACCTTTCAGAATTCTAGTATTTGCTCTTAGTGGCATCTTAATGTTGCTTTTCTCCATTTTAATGCTGCTGCATATACTATGGCATGTCCTTTAATTCTTGATCTTAGACTCTTAGCTTTAATAATAAACAACTCAAATACTATTAGTTAACTGTGTAGCTGCACAGAGCTTAATGCCTACTGCCTCAGTAGCAATAAAACAGGCATCCATCTGATAATGAAGTACACTGTTTTATACACACATTCTAACAAAAATGTAGAATGTGGCATGCCCTTGCTTTTGCAATATGCCTGGTTACAGATGAGATTGCAGTTGCTGGATGACATAATCAGAAATACTTATCAAATATGGTGAATGAATCCTAACCTTGCGTAATTTAGTATTACTTAAGATGGGGAATAAAACATAAATTCTAGATTAAATTTCTAATTAGGTCCTAATGACACTCTTAGACAAAAAATTTCAGTAAATATAAGTAATACTCAAATATCAACTATTCAGTTCTTAAAATGAAATACTATGCTGTTATTTAAAACATGTAAGCATATTTTCACATTCATTAGTATAGGGCCCATCTTTTACAATTAAGTGTTTTAATGAAAATAAAGATTTTTGAAAATACGACTGTAACTTCATTATAAAATGACCTAGGGTCCTGCTTCATCCAATCAGAAATCTCTCTTTCCACTGCAATTCCTTTATCTTTGTATAACTCTGTAAGAAAGGCTCTGGAATTATCTTTAACTAGGTGGAATTAACTAGTATCACTACTGTCTAAATAGACCCAACAATGCCCACATTAGAAAACAGTTCTGAAAGCCACATAGTACCATTCATGGAATAAGAAGTTCATTGAGAGACAGCATAACAAAGCTGAGAAAAGGTTTAGTATAGATACTAGGCATTTTATCAAACAACTTTCATTGGCACTACTTACAATTGCCATATAAATTCTCCTCCCAGCAATCAAGTCAAATAACCTTAACCTCTGTTTTATTATCAACATCGAATAAAATATGATTTTGAAATTTACCACATTAAACCAATCACTAGGTTAAATGGTGACCCATATAATATTTTAGAATATATTTCTAGGAATAATTGTAATAGCAGAAGCCAATTCCACTTTCCCAGTTCCACTTAGGCTATTATCTATGAATAACAAAAGATAAAATATTCTAAGACTGTTCTCATAATTAGAGTAAAGAAAAAACTGAGAATAGCATAAAAGGAAAAAGGAAACTTAAAACTCAAAGTCTCTGTTCCATCAGTTCTAGATTATAGGTGAAAAAATTTTCACAATAGACTTGCTTTATCCCATAAAATTGGCTCAGGCATCTTCCACTAAACTACACTACCATATCACAAAAAGAGTGTGTACATAAGATAACTAATTCTATGAAAATTCGATCTGATGCAAAGATGTATACAATTAAACAAGTACTTATTCAGCTCTAACTCTATGCATGCCTACATAAGCAATATAAATGACTGAAAGGTTATCTACCATTCTAGATTTTGTGTATCTTTCTCCAAATTAAAAAAAAAAATGGATTCTACAATAAAAATGGGGAAGCTACTATTACACAACACACATGTACAAAGGAATAGACTCAACAGAGAAAGACTGAACTACACTCAACACCACAAGCTCAGTGGATTCCACTGCAAGAATCACCGGAGAAAATTGATAATCACAGTACAAATTCACTGTCATTCATGAATGAAATCATCATCTTCAATTCTAACAAGGACTGTGATGGGCTTTGGGGAGGCCCCATTAACTGGTTTTTCCCATCCAAAAAACTGAGTGGACACAGGAGTCAGGCAGACAAGAGATGAACTATCACCTTTATAACTGATACAGCTATTGAAGAATACAGGTTAGATGTGACGGCCAAATGGGCTTGCTAGCAATTTGTGCCCTCTGCTCTACAATCTAGACTTTGAGACAGTATGCTCAAGGGTAAGTCTGGTTAGGATAATTGCCTTACTGGTCTGGGCAGAGAGGTGCAAAGAGACTGATTCCCACCGCTCATAGCTTTCCAACTGATTAGCTCTTCCTAATCAAGCAAAACAGAGCAAAGGCAATCACCCTCCAGCAAGGTAACTCACACCGCCATGGAAAGATGTGAGAGATGGGTCTAGTGATCAGCAGTGTTTTTTTAGGGAAGTTCCTCCCCACCATGGGGCACGGATGAATGGGCAATAATTGTCCCTCCTCTAAACAGGATGGCTAATCTGTACATTTGAAAATACAGACTGAATAAGCTTAAAAGGTGTATTAATTCCTATTTAAAAACTAAAATCCAAATATTTTATAAGCACATTACTGTTCTTCTGCTTTTCTTCTGTTAACCAAGTTTCGGCATTCATTTGAATATAAGGATTTAGTTACAAAACACAAGGGAAAGAGAATGAAGCACATTTTCTAGCTATATAAACAGAAGTCTATAATGACTGACTGGCACCATGAAGACAACTCCGACTTCAACATAAAGCAAATACTACAAAATTTAAGATAATTTAGCTTGTCATTATTTCAATTCACAGATTTTTTGAATGAATATGAAGTGTTTACTGTTGGCTAGAATTACTGTACAAAGGATAAGGAAAGTCATGGTCCCAAAAGACAATTAAAAGAAACACAGAGGCTGGGCGCAGTGATTCACGCCTGTAATCCCAACACTTTGGGAGTCCGAGGTGGGTGGATCACCTGAGGTCAGGAGTTCAAGATCGGCCTGACCAACATGGCAAAACCCCATCTCTACTAAAAATACAAAATTAGTCAGGCATGGTGGCAGGTGCCTGTAATCCCAGCTACTTGGGAGGCTGAGGCAGGAGAATCGCTTGAACCTAGGAGGCAGAGGTTGCAGTGAGCCGAGATCATGCCACTGCACTCCAGCCCGGGCAACAGAGCGAGACTCCATTTCAAAAAAGAAAAAGAAAAAAGAAAAAAGAAAAAGAAATACAGAATTGCCACTGACCTCACAATAAGTACAGATGTCTGAGAAGCAGGTGCTGTTACACAAAATACAAATACTATGCAGGAACCTATAATTTAAGTTGGAACAAAAGATCTTTCGAGCACATCTTTTTTCCTACACTCCTCTCTCATCTTCCCCGCATATCCTCTGAAAAGATGCAATACCCAAATTGGAATGCGCTATTATTAAAGTCATTCTAAAAACAGTATGAATGACTAACAAGTCAACTGTATATACCCCTCAACAAAGACTTCTGCAACCCCTTTCTAGACTTCTAGAAAGGACTTGAAATCAAAGAATACATGGAAGGAGATTCTTCTGCTGCCTGAAGGCTGTGAAAGATTACATAGAAGTAAAATCTGTTGAGTAAAAACTGTCAAGCAACTACTTGTTTGGGGAATTACAGTTTACATTTAGTTACAATGTTTATAATGTGTGATTTAATAAATATTTAGGAGTCTACTTTGTGCCTCACTATGAAGAAAATAAAAAGCTACCATCTATTCTAAAAATGAGGCAACTAATTTGTCCAAGGTCATTTAAGGTGGTCTGGTCCAAGTTCTAAGTCATCTGCTATTCAAATTTTAGAGATTAGAGAGTAACTGAATTACCTTAGACCTGGTGCATAAGGGGATAAAGAAGATGCCACAGTCAGTCACTACCATCTCTAGTTTCTAGTTTAGGATATGGATATCTCAAAATAATGTTCTATATTAATTGTCTCCAATTCTTCCGTTTCACTCTCTCCTGAACCCAATCTATCCAGACTATTGATCTCACCACTTCACTGAAACAGTTCTTATTGAGGTAGCCTGTGACCTCCATACGGTTAATTCCAACAGTGAAATCTCAGAGCTCATCTTATTTGAATCATCATCATCATTTAACCCAGCTGACCCCTTTCTCTTTGAAACACTTTTTTCACTTGACTTGAGAGAACCTTGTCTTGGTTCGCCTCCTACCTTACTGGTCATTCCTGCTCATATCCTTTGTTGATTCCCCTCCATCTCCCTGACTCCTTTTTTTTTTTGAGATGGAGTCTCACTCTATCACCCAGGCTGGAGTGCAGTGGCACGATCTTGGCTCACTGCAAACTCCGACTCCCGGGTTCAACCAATTCTCTACCTCAGCCTCCCGAGTAGCTGGCATTATAGGCGCCTGCCACTACGCCCAGCTAATTTTTATCTTTTTAGTAGAAATGGGGTTTTATCATATTGACCAGGCTGGTGTTGAACTCCTGACCTCGTGATCCACCCACCTCAGCCTCCCAAAGTGCTGGGATTACAGGCGTGAGCCACCGCACCCAGCTCCTTGACTCTTAAAGTCTGGAATCCCCAAGGCTTAGCTCCCAGATCTCTTCTTTTCTCTTTTACATTCATTCCCTTGGTGAACTCATCCAGTTTTGTTGCTTCAAGTTACTGTCTAAGTGCCTCAGACTCCCAAATTCCTATCTTCGGCCCAAACCTTTCTTCTTGTAACTCTACACCTGAATAACCAATTGCCAACATACCAGCTCAACTTCAATGTTTAATAGACACCCCAAATTTAGCATGTCCAAAAACCAAATTCCTGATGTTCTCCAAACCAGGCTCCTAGTCCAGGTTTCTCCATCTCAATAAATGGCAATTGCACCCTTCCAGTTACTGAAGCCAAAATCTTTAGAATTATCTTCATTTTCTCTTTTTCTCTCACCTACCACATTCAAGCCATCAGTAAAATTCTGTTCACTCTATGTTGAAATTAAATCCAGAATCTGACCACTTTGCACCCCCTCCACTGCTACCACCCAGGTCCAATCTATACCACAATTATCCCTCTAAGTAACTAATGCCTCACAGACTATACTCAGCACACTAAAGAGATCATTTTGAAATTCAAGTCAAATCATGTATCTTTTCTGTTCAAACACAGCCTCCCCCAACTTACTTATAAGTAAAAGCTGAAGTCCTTACAATGGCCTACAAAGCCCTACATGGTCTTCCCTTACCACCTACGACTCAGATCTCGTCTCCTATTACTGTTCTCCTTGATCACTCTGCTCCTGCCATACTGCCTGCCTTGCTATTCCTCAAACACTAAGCAAGCTCCCGCCTCCTGGCTTTTGTGCTTATTGGAATGCCCTTCCACTATGCTCTGGTCTGAATGCTTTTGTCCCTCAAAATTCCTATGTTGAAATCTAATCCCCAAGGTGACAGTAATATAAGGTGGGGCCTCTGTAAGGTGATTATATCATGAAGGTGGAATCCTAATGGATGAGATTAGTTTCCTTATAAAAGAAGCCCCAGAGAGCTGCCTGTCCCTACCACCACATGAGGACACAGCAACAAGGTGCTATCTATGAACCAGAAGGCCCTCATCACACACAGAATCTGCCAGTGCCTTAATCTTGGATTTTCCAGCCTCCAGAATTGTGAGAAATCAAGTTCTGCTGTTGAAAAGCTGTCCAGTTTATGGCATTTTGCTATGACAGCCCAAACGGCCTACAACACAATTACCCACATGGCTTACTCCCTAACTTCTCTCAGAGGCCTTCTCTGACCATATAACATTTATATTTACTTATTTGGTTGTTTACTGTCTGTTTCTCCCTACTGAACTATAAGGTTAGGGGTTTTGTTTTATATAAAGGCCAACTCCCAATGCTTAAAATCCAATAGGCATCAAATACATCTCTGTTGCTTGAACAAGAAGAGATTAGTGCATAGAGCCAGGTCACCACTTTCAGTAGCCTACCTACTTTGTTCTGGTCCCTCATGTTTGGCTAGTCACCAAA
The DNA here is from genome assembly GCF_002776525.5 of Piliocolobus tephrosceles. Classification (NCBI taxonomy): domain Eukaryota; kingdom Metazoa; phylum Chordata; class Mammalia; order Primates; family Cercopithecidae; genus Piliocolobus; species Piliocolobus tephrosceles. The sequence continues at coordinate 109,383,732 of NC_045442.1, read as the reverse complement.
TGGTTCTGGCTTGAAAATTACACACGAAAGACCTTGGACAGGTTGCATTTGTTTCCACCAAATTTCTGGTCCCTGAAAGTCATCTAACAAAGTTAAGATTCAATGTAAAAAAAAAAAAAAACTTGTTCCATTCAGTTTCTCTGCTTGGACAGAAAAAATTTCTCCTGCATTCTTTCCAATTTCAATACAGCTGTATAGAGGAACACAGCTTAAAAATAATAAAATAATCTTCTTTTCAGATTCTACCTTGACAAAGAATCTTCTTGATTATCCATGCTTCTTTATTTTCTCATCTTTGCCCAGAAAGTCAAGTGCTCTGGATGTTCACACTGCCTAACTAACAATGCAAATCAAGTTACATGAAATTATAAACGAAAATTCTATGAGAGTTCACAGGCAAAGCTAGATTACATAACCTAAATTTTAAACTGCTATTAAATTTCTGCTGTCTTAAAGGCACTTTTCATGAATAACTGGATCTTCAAGATTTTTGGATAGGTTATGTTTAAGATTCTCTTTACCTAAAGAATGTAATCAGTGACGATAAATTCTAATTATTCCCAGTATTAAAGACATTCTTAAAAGTCATCAGAGTTTCACTAATTATTTTTACATATACTCCATCATCATTTGCTTTGAAAATGAGATGTATAGTGTCTCTATGAGCAGGGAGGGGCACCAGGTAACAGATCACAAATAGTTATTACAAAGTTGCTTGCACACATGAATCTGAACTGTGACATGCCTATACTTTATAACTCTTACAAAAATAAAAAACTGTTAGACTCATGGTACCCTGGCAACCTAGTAAGTTTATATTCAGTGATGGAATGAAAATGCAATGTTTGAAAATTAAAATTCAGTAAAAGTTGAATAGTTCACCCACATTTATGATAACCTATGGGGGAGGGGGATGTGCATTTCATATCTAGTCATGTGAAGTGTGCCTTGAATGACAACTATTGTAAACATTAATTTTTTACTCCCATAACTATTCAAAGCATTGTACGAAGGGCTCAATCAGATAGTGTGAAATGTACATTTTTCACACCGTAAGCCTGAAATCAGTGAAATGTTATCTTCTCCTTCGCGCGAGGCTTCAGGTAGAGACTGGATATCTACCCTCACTCAACCACCCTCAATGGTAGAACTAAAAAGCAACAGAAGGATTTTACAAGTTGATGTCTCAAGCTAAAAAAGAAAACTAAATGAAACAAAAGGAAAAGGGGGGGGGGAACCCATTCTTAATTACTGGTTGGGGGCTTCTCTTCCAATCGCACCCCAAGTCCTCTGCTGCCCAAAAAACTTAACACCTCCAACCTGGTAGAGGCTTCAAATTCCTCCAGATTTCTAAACTGCGAAAGAAACATCTATCTAACAGGCTAAAAAAGATGTCCAAGTACGAGGTAAGAAAAACTTCCGCAACACAGACACTGGCCACAGTGCATTCCTACTTTCCCAGAAGGGAAGAGGAGGAGAGGCAGCTGAAATAAGAATAAGGATGAGGGTAAGTCTCGGTGGAAGATGACAATTTAGAGAAGCGGCTGCTCTTTCTCACATTCAGGGAGACAGGAAGGCAAACGGTAGGTGTTAAATTAAAAAAAAAAAAAAAAAAAAAGTCTACCCACACCACTCTTCCTTCTTCCTCCAGCACAGCTGGAGGGGGAAGGCTCTTCCCCAGAACGCCGGAGCAGAGAGAAGGCATCGCCACCCCAGGCAAGTGGCGTCGTCCAGCCTGTCACTGGGGGCTGGGACTAGAAAAGTTGAAGCAGGAGTAAGGATCTGGGGAAGACGGACACGTCCTTCCGAGGCTGAGGACCCCGGTAGCCCGGGGTGAGGGCACCGGGTAGTCCGAGGCTGAGGACCCCGGTAGCCCGGGGTGAGAGCCCGGGGTGACCGAGCCCTGCCCTCCGTGTCCGACTCTCTCTGAGGAACCGGGGTCGCCTGCCGCCTGCCCCGGGCCCTCTCCGCCCGGCCCCGCGCGCCTCCTTGTTTACCTGCTGCACTCCGAGGAACTGGTAGAAGTTGAGCTGCACCTCCTCCACCAAGTCAAACAACTCCAGGTCTCCGCTCTCCCAGCCGCACGCCGGCGCCACGGCGGCCAGCAGCAGCAGCAGCAGCGGCCACAGCAGCGGCGTCCGCGGCTGCGGCGGCGGGAACGGCATTAGCCCAAGCTGGCGGCGCCCAGGAAACTGTGCCGGCCAGGAGCACAGAGCCGTCATCGCGCTGGGCTCGGAAAGGTCACCCGCCGTGCACCTCCGTTGGCCGAGGGCTGGGACGTGGCGGGCGGCACTGGCTGTGGGAAACAGCGCCCGTCAGTGAAAAAGCGCGGGCAGGCGCACCGGAGCGGCCCGCCAGGCGGCTGGCCCCAGACTGAGCGCGGAGGTGGCGGGAGCCGGCAGCCGGACCAGCGGGCGGGCGGGCGGGGCCGCAGTCGGCGCTACGTTCCGCGGACCCTAGCCCCCAGGCCTACACACAGCTGGGGAGCCAGCGCCCGGCGCCTGGGCTGCACAGGGGGAGAGGCTTCCCTTCGCCTCAGCCTATCCCACGCCTCGCTTCCGGTGACATCACGTCTCCTAGCAACCGCGGGGAAGGGGGCGTGGCCGGAAGCCTGGACGCCTGGCGCCCCGATCTGGGCCTAGGTGAAATGCCTTTCAATAGGTCGCGCGCGTAGAGGAGCTGAACCTGCGCCAAAACGGGCTGAGAGACAGGGACGGTTATAGCCATCACGCGTCTACCTGGAACGCCCCTCGTGGACTTCCCCCGAAATAGCTACTGTCTTCCCCTCCTCCAGCTATCGAACACTAAAAGCATATTTGAAGCCTGATTGATTGATTATGGCTTCCGTGCATTTAATTAGCCCTTTAGCAAAGAAGACAGGACAAGTTGAACCAGGTTCTAAAAGGGGCAAATCTAGTAAGTAGAGAGAGGTAGAGTAGAAAAGGAATTCAAACCAAAACAAAAAGTATACTTCTAATTATGAATTAAGATTTACAGGTATAATACCATAAAATGGCCTGGTAGAATTAATAGTTAATAATGGTGACTCAATCAGAGTTGGAGGAGGAATGGAGTTTATCCACCTTAGCCCACCTCCAGTTGGGGTTCTTTTGAAAACAGACCTCAGTTGAGATGTTTCCGTTTTAAAAGACAGGCTAAAAACCTTCTCTTCCATAACAATGCCTCACTTCCTAGTCTTGCATTGCTTCTGTTCAATCTCTTTTCAAGTTATTTTCTCCACCACAATTCTCTTGTGTGAACTTTATTTTCCTTTTGGCTTTCTCACATTTCTCTTCCCTGAACTCTCCACTCTTGCTGAGGAAGAAGGAAGCAAAAAAATGCTAGTAAAACTCAGAAAGTTAGCTCAATTTTGAAAGTTTGACCTCATGCTCTTTCATCTTGGATCTAGTTAGTTAAATCAAGCTCAATAGCGTAATGATAAAGCTACTTCCCTCTCATAGTCAGAATATACTATGTTGGATAAAGGTTAGAAAAACACTAGGAAGCAAATCTTACTGAGAAAATCCTAGTATGGAGTTTTAAAAATATTTTTAAATAAAATCAAATGCAAATCTTGGTATGGAGTTTTAGAAATTTTTGAATGAATTCATAAATGAATGCAAGTATATCTTGCTTAAAAATAATAGGTATGCTTGAATTACTCACATTTTAATCTATCATGAGGGCTGCTATAACAAAATACTTTAGACTGGGTGACTTAAACAACAGATACTTATTGCTCACACTTTTGGAGGTTGAGAAGTCCAGGGTTAGGGTGCCAGCATGGTTGGGTGCTGATGAAGCCTTCTTCCTGGTTTGCAGATGGCTGTCTTCTTGGTGTATCCTCAGGTGGCCAGCGAAGAAGGGGTGATGGATGGATGGATAGATAAATAAGAGTTCTCCGCTAGGCCTGATGGCTCATACCTGTAATCCCAAAACTTTGAGAGGCCAAGGCAGGCGGATCACTTGAGGCCAGGAGTTTGAGACCAGCCTTATCAATATGTTGAAACCCCGTCTCTACTAAAAATACAAAAAGTAGCCGGGGGTAGCTCACGCCTGTAGTCGCAGCTACTTGGGAGGCTGAGGCAGGAGAATCGCTTGAAACCGGGAGGCAGATGTTGCAGTGAGTAGGGATCTCACACCACTGCACTCCAGCCTCAGTGACAGAATGAGACTCTGTCTCAAAAAATAAATAAATAAATAAATAAATTCTCATGTCTCTTCTTATAAGTGCACTAATCTCATTATGGGGGCTTCAGCTCCATAAGCTCATCTAAACCTAATTATCTCCCAAAGGCCCAGCCTCCAAATATCATCACACTGGCGATTAGAACTTCAACACATGAATTTTGGAAGGATCAAAACATTAAGTTCACAGCAAGCAGCACTGCCTTTTCTGGGTATTTCCCAGTGCTTAGCACAATGCATAGCACATGAGAGCACTCAATTAGTTGAATTGAATCCTGTGACTACCTCCCTACCACCATTCCCCCTACCACAGATTTTGAGTTTATTTATTTAGAGACGGAGTTTCGCTGTTGTTGCCCAGGCAATGATGCCATCTCGGCTCACTGCAATCTCTGCCTCCCACATTCAAGCGATTCTCCTGCCTCAGCCTCCCGAGTAGCTGGGACTACAGACTCCTGCCACCATGCCTGGCTAATTGTTTGTATTTTTAGTAGAGATGGGATTTCACCATGTTGGCCAGACTAGTCTCAAACTCCTGACCTCACATGATGTGATACACCTGCCTCGGCCTCCCAAAGTGCTGGGATTACAGGCATGAGCCACCACCCCCAGCCAGCCAAGTTTATTTTTCGTTATATCAGTTTTCTTTTTTTTTTTTTGAGATGGAGTCTCACTCTGTCGCCCAGGCTGGAGTGCAGTGGCCGGATCTCAGCTCACTGCAAGCTCCGCCTCCCGGGTTTACGCCATTCTCCTGCCTCAGCCTCCCGAGTAGCTGGGACTACAGGCATCCGCCACCTTGCCCAGCTAGTTTTCTTTTTTTGTATTTTAGTAGAGACGCGGTTTCACCATGTTAGCCAGGGTGGTCTCGATCTCTTGACCTTGTGATCTGCCCGTCTCGGCCTCCTAAAGTGCTGGGATTACAGGCTTGAGCCACCGCGCCCAGCCTATATCAGTTTTCTTACAGTGAATGTCATCTTTACCAAGTCCCTAAATTAGGTTACTGTTTATTCAACGAGTAAAACATCAAAGTAAGATGAAATTAATGATCTTAAGCATTATTTTTCATATTATTGTAACATTCATCTTTTCTCCAATTTGATCATTAGATTAAGTGCAATAAAACATTTGAAACTGGTGCCATGTTGCCACAAATCTAGGATTCTTACCCTGATCTTTTAGCAGGCAGTCTAGTATTTCCCTCTTGAGTTTTACCTTTATGTTGTCTGAGAACCTCGGAGACTTACTCCATCTAAAGAGAGCCCATCCTCTTTCTAAGGCCAAGCTGAAACAGAATTGGAGTCTATTAATAATACTTCTCATGGACATAAGGTATTGCTGCCCAGCTCCAATGACACTTGTCCACCCTGAGATGATCTTCTTGCTTCTTTCCAAGGCCAAGCTGAAACAGAATTGGAGTCTATTAATAATACTTCTCATGGACATAAGGTATTACTGCCCAGCTCCAATGACACTTGTCCACCCTGAGATGATCTTCTTGCTTGTCCAGGTTCCTGCAAAGACCACAGTGATATTCACATTTAGACTTCTAGCCTGGTCTCTCTACCTATTCAGTCATTGTCCCAAAAATTACAGTGCAATTGAATAAATCTTTTGCTGAGGTCTGAACTAAGTGAGTGACAATATCCACTGTTTTATTCCCTGGTGACATGTACTAATTCTGAGCATAGACTCATCCAGCTTGGCCTGGGCAGAGTGAGTTTACACAGAAAAAGAGAAACAAGTGAGATGTTTAACCATTATGTGAGTTGTGTAATGGATTGGAAATATAGAGGAGCCCCAAACATACAGCCAGTTTTCCCACAGGACATTTGCTGAGTTCTGGGGTGGTGCAGGAGGCTGAGCAGCTGGGCGTGATAGGCAGAGTAAAATTACCCCATGTTCTAGTGCATAGAAAGCTAATTCTGCTTAGAAGGAGCCTGCCTCAAATACACAAGCATTCTCCCGCTTCAAGACATTTACACTATTTTTGAAATTGTATGAGAAGGAGGCTAAATATCTAAGCTTAAAACCTCTCAAAGGCAGGACTGAATCTCCAGAGCAGAGGAGGCAGGAGCCATCCAGGCTCTTGATCAAAATCCCAGAGGGATCACACATGAAGAATAGAGAAAAACCACAAGTGGACTGTTGTACTGAAACCGCACCCCAATCCCAACCCAGCTCATCCTTGATTAGACAGAGGCAATCAGAACATTACCCTATTTGTTTGTGTTTATCCCTAGAAGAGAATAACATCATCTATATTGTCTATAGATCTTTAATATAAAAGTCTAACATTTGTTAAAAAAAAAAAAATTATGAGGTGTGAGAAGAGCAGGAAAATTTGACCAATAATCAAGAAAAAAAATAAATAATAGAAGATCCACAGATAAGCCAGATACTGAAGTTTAGATAAGAACTTTAAAATAACTATTATGAAATAAAGCCATAGATTATAAAATAGAAGAAAATATGAACAAGATGGATTAAAATGTGCAGAATTTTACAAGTATTGAAATCCATAAAAAAGAATCAATGGAAAATATTGAACTGACAAATGTAATTTCTGAAAGGAATATTTCAACGGATCGGTTTAATAGCAACCTGGACACAGCAAAACAGAGGGTTAGTGAATTTGGAGACTGGGCAAGAAAAATTACCTAAACTCAAGCACAGAGAGAAAAACAAATGGAAAGAATAGAACAGAGCTTAATAGGCATGTGCACAGTGGTGTAGTGGAGTCCTAGAAAAAGAGGAGAGAGAGAATGAGCAGAAGCAATATTTGAAGATATAATAGCCAAGAATTTACAAAAGTAATGAAAGACGTAAAACCACAGATGAAAAAAATAACTCAAAATGAATCCTAGACCTGAATGTATGAGTTAATGCTACCAAACTCTTGTAAGAAAAAAACAGGAGTAAATCTTAGTGACCTTCGGTTAGCCAATGGTTCATTATACATATAGAAACATAAATGACAAATGAAAAAAATAAATTGGACTGCATAGAAATTAAAAGTTTTTATGCTGCAAACAATATTATCAGCAAAGTAAAAAGACAAGAGAATAGGAGACAATATTTGTAAATCACATACTTCATAAGGGACTTAGATCCAGAATTTGTAAAAGATTCTTACAACTCAACAACTAAAACAACTCCCTTTTATTTGTTAATGGGCAAATGAGTTGAATAGACATTTCTTCAAAAATATGGAAATGACCAAATCACATGAAAAGATGCTCAACATCTGTAGTTATTAGGGAAATGCAAATAAAAACTACAATGACATGCTACTGCTCACCGAGTAGGATGACTATAATCAAAAAGATAGACAATAAAAAGTGTTGAACATGTGGAGAAATTGGAATCTTCTCACATTACTGCTGGAACTCAAAATGATGGAGCCCCTTAGGAAAACAATTGGGAGTTTCTCCAAAAGCTAAATGTAGAGTTACTATATTACCCAACAATTCCACTTCTATAGAAAAGAAACATATGGCCACACAAAAACTTGTACACAAATGTTCATAGCAGCATTATTCACAATAATCCAAAAGTTTGTAAACAACCCAAATGCTCATCAACTGAAGAAGGAATAAACAAAGTATGGTATATCTATGCAATGGAATATTATTCAGCAATAAAATGCAATGAAGTATGGATACATGCTATGACACTGATGAATCTTGAAAACATTATGCCATGTGAAAGAAGCCAGTCACAAAAAATCACCTATTCCAGTTATATGAAATGTCCAGAATAGGCAAACTTATAAAGACAGAAAGTAGATTAGTGGTTACTTAGGGATAGGGAGTAGAGAAGGTTACAGATTAACTGCTAATGGTTGTAAGATTTCTTTTAGGGGATGTGAAAATGTTCTAAAATTAGATTATGGCAATGATTGTATAACCTGGTTTAGTATATTGAATACTAAAAAAACACTGACTTAAATATACTTTAAATAGGTGAATTGTGTGGTATGTCAATTATGTCTCACTAAGGCTGTTAAAAGAAAAAGAATAAAACAACCACTCACAAACACAATATGCTCAACAAACCCCAAAATGAATAAATGCAACAAAGCAAAGCAAATCTAAGCATATCATTGCCAAACTGTAGCAAAGCTTGTGGGATGTAGTGAAGGCAGTAACTTCAAAGAACATTTGTGGCAGGGCGCTGCGGCTTATGCCTGTAATCCTAGCACTTTGGGAGGCCGAGGTGGGCAGATCACTTGAGATCAGGAGTTTGAGACCAGCCTGGCCAACATGGCAAACCTCATATTTACCAAAATTACAAAAAATTAGTTGGGCATGGTGGAGTGCGCCTGTAATCCCAGCTACTCAGGAGGCTGAGTCACGAGAATTGTTTGAACCTGGGAGGCGGAGATTGCAGTGAGGTGAGATTGCACCACTGCACTCCAGCCTGGGCAACAGAGCGAGACTCTGTCTTGAGAAAAAAAAAAAAAAAGAACATTTGTAGCCTTAAATATCTTAAGGAAGGAAGGCAGAAATTTAATGACCTATGTGTTCAACATAAGGAGTTACACAAATAACCACAGGATAAATTAAAGTGAAGATTTCAATGAAGACATCTAATTGTTTTTATCATGGTGCTTATGCAGGTAAGCTGGGAGCATATCAGCTCATGCATAAATTTTTTTTTAAGTCATGATTTTGTAGGTTCTGGTATTGCCAAGGTTCAAGGTGTGACTATGGTCATGTATGGCTAAGATGCATTGGAAGAATATGCTACTGGCAATGAGGAGAGGGGCAAGAATTCAGAGTGTTGGGTAGGTCACTCACATAGAGGTTGATGGGAGTTTTGATCTTGTTACATGAGAACTTCAACATCATAATGACCACCACTTTCCAGAGAAAAAGGTGAAAGAATACTAGTAATTTAATAGACCAGTAGGACTCACAGAGTCCTCCTACTGGTAGTCTATCCTTTGCTTTTGCGTAAGATCAAATTTAACTATATCAAACAAAATTGAATATATAAAATTGACATGTTATAGTCAAAGTCCAAATGTCTCCTTAAATCATCATTAGTGGTCTGTTTACCCCATGATTTAAAAAATCCTGGCCCTCATTACATCTTAAAATATTCTCATTAGCTCCTATGTGGCTGTTTCTCAAATATATGAGCTTGAAATTCTAAGATATCTTGTTCTTTAATGGAACATTATCTTCACTCAGTAATGTATTTATCCAAACACCATTCACAAACTTACATTGAGTTGACAAAGGTTAGAAACATATTGTTTTGGTGGAGCACCTCCTTAGAAAGTAATCCCTTGTGTATTGCAGTATTGAATTTTAATCATTTTGAAGGTCTTCATAAATAAATACAGATGCTATTCATGTTATAAATAATAAATATATTTCTAACATGTTGACACTATGGTTTTTCACTTCTCTGAATAATGTACTATTTACTTAAATAATCTCCTGGTGAAGAGGAGCACAAATTCTAGAGCCAGATTGATTACATTTGCACCCTGGCTCTACCACTAAGGGTGATCTCTGAGTTTCAGTTTCCACATCTCTAAAATTAGGATCAGACTACTCCCCAAATCATAAGGTTCTTGTGGGAATGAAGTGGAATAATTAGTGCCTGGTATATAGTAATTGCAGTTTAAAAGCTACTGTCATTTTATGGGAAGTCTCCATCTATACTGTATTAAGGTTTCTATAAATAACTCTTACCTATTTTTAAATGTTTAGATGTTATCTTTAAAGGCATTTGTTGCCGGGTGCAGTGGCTCATGCCTGTAATCCCAGCACTTTGGGAGGCCGAGATGGGCAGATCATGAGGTCAGGAGTTCAAGACCAGCCTGGCAAACATGGTGAAACCCTGTCTCTACTAAAAAAAAAAAAAAAAAAAGTACAAAAATTAGTCAGGTATGGTGGCATGCACCTGTAGTCCCAGCTACTCAGGAGACTGAGGCAGAAGAATTACTTTAACCTGGGAGGCAGAGGTTGCTGTGAGCCGAGATCGTGCCATTGCACTCCAGCCTGCGTGACAGAGTGAGACTCTGTCTCAAAAAAAAAAAAAAAAAAAAAAAAAAAAGCATTTATCATCAAACTTCAGCTGTAATTGCCTACTTCATCAAAAATGTATCCAATCACTTGCTTGCCCAGGATGGTGGGAGACAAGTTTTGTTTTGTTTTATTTTTACCAAATAATGACTGGTTGTAAAAGTCAATTTAATTTTTTTTTTTTGCTCCAGCTTTATAAAAACATATTCATGATTTCTCCGCTAAATTCAGCTTAAGGTTAAACAGTAGATGCTGTATTAAGAGCAGGAACCCAACTGAACAAAAGGAAGGGAAAATATTCACATTCAGCGATTTAGCCACTAAAGAGTTGGCCGCTGTCATCATTTTCCTCTGGTTTAGCGCTGTATTTTCAGACAGTGAGGTTTTCTGCTTTCCCTGGACTTTAATGTGTCACAATAAACTCCATGTTAAAACTTCTTTCTTCTAACATCTACAGTTTCAGGATTATCATTAATTTTTCAAAGTTGTCTAGTAACTCGCTTAAATCTCTTGAAAATTTCAAAATTAGTTTTTGTCCTTGTTCCTTTAACTGACCCAGATATTCTCTTCTACTCTCAATCACAGCGATCATTGCATTTTCCTCATATTCAAAGGCTCCAATTAGTCTGCAAAAGGAAATTTTTGCAGACCTCTTCATCATCTATTCTTTCAGTCCTTACAGCTCGATTTTGGCATTCTGCCGCTGAGCCCTAATATTGTTTGTGATGCCAAATTGGAACACAAGGCAAAACAGTACAAAGTTGCTGTTCGCCACCATCAACAGGTCCCAGCAAAGGTGCTGCTAGTTTATGTATAGAAATTCCATGCCTCATAAATGCCTGTTATTACATTTACTGAAAGGAGGCAGCATTCTTTACAATACTGAACTAGCAATATGACCAACACAGAAACAAATAGAGATAGATTAAGGAAAACTTGGTTCCAGATGGTAAGATATGGGAAATTTACATTTGCTGTCCTAAATATGACTATTGCATCGTTCTCATTTTGCTAATCCATACAGCAACCCAGCTTCATCTCTCTCCACTTCCAATATATAAATATGTAATGCTGTATTATTTTTGCTTGTGATAGGATGTTTAGTGCCAAAACTCCATAATTAAAGTCTTTTAACTTACAAAAAATTAAATAATAATAATTTCACCACCAGGGGGCAAACAACATTTTTATAGGCCAAGGATATTTTTAACATTCTAAAGGAATTATCTTGTGTGAACATATTTTCTGTTGTTGTTACCATTTCAATAGCTTCAAGTTAAAAGACACCAATTTGAACTTCAAATTTAAGGAGAAATCATGTTTATAAAAGAGAAAATTGTACAAGTCACCATTAACCTGTTGCCCTTCCATTTACTGTAATTTTTAGATGCTTTAAAAAAATTTCCTCCCTTTTACCCTTTTCTTCATATATTTGCACATGAGGCAGAAGAACAGAATTGAACTTTTTTAATGCCCATGTAGCCTTTGTTTGTGGTGGTCTTTACATTGCTTTTAGTACATAGTATATTTTGGTCACTGGCTTTCTAAGCATGTATTTCAGCTCTGTTTTTTTGTTAATTTAATACGATTAAATCATATACGCAGATCTCTACCTCATCCTTTTTTTTTTTTTTTCTTTTGAGACAGAGTCTTGTTCTTTTGCCCAGGCTAGAGTGCAGTGGTGTGATCTCGGCTCATTGAAACCTCTGCCGCCTGGGTTTAAGCGATTCTCCTGCCTCAGCCTCCTGAGTAGCTGGGATTACAAGCAGCATACCAACACACCCGGCTAATTTTTGTATTTTTAGTACAGACGGGGTTTCAGCATCTTGGCCAGGCTGGTCTTGAACTCCTGACCTCGTGACTCACCCGTATCAGCCTCCCAAAGTGCTGGGATTACAGGAGTGAGTCACGGCGCCCAGCCTTCTACCCCCTTCTAAAATTGAATTTATTGTCTCTTGTTTTGATTACTGCTTTGCCATTTGTTAATTTTATAACTGTGAAATGATAATAACTGATAAATATATCAAATCACAAATTATGTCTTTTGAGAGCTTGATACACTGAACTTGATAAAGTACCAGAGTTGTGAATAACTAATCCACAAAAGGCAAAATGATCGGTACAATATATTATCAGTAGGAGGCAATGATAAGAATAACTATGGTGAAAATTTTGGTCCATCATATTCTGAAGTTTCAGGATATTTGATTACTTCTGATTTGTAACTTGGTAAAAAATTCTAGCAATGGAAGCAAAATAGAGTTTTTAAATCAGGGTATCTGTGGTGCAGCAAAACAACCACATTTTATTTCTCTTGGCTTAGTCTGTTTTCCCGTCTTCCTGCTCCTAAGTACCCACTGAGACCACATTTCCCTGAATCGATTATAATGATGCCACTATTTCAAATTAGGGCTGGAGGAGAATGAAGACGTCACAGTGGCCTGGCAAGATCTGCTACTTGTTCTTTCTCTTTACTGCTCTCCCAAGCCTGGCCATTATTTCCACTGTCGCCCCCTGGCATTAGGGCTGTCACTATGAACTGCAGAATTGAGTTGTTCACCTAAAGATGAAATCCATTTCTATCCAGATGAAATCACACTGAAATAAATATTGAAAGCAAATATACAGAGAAAAAGAAGTTGCAAAAGTCAATGTTAAGGGTTTATTTAGAGGCACACTAAAAAACATTCTATGACCTACTGCCAGTTATATTGGCAATGGAGGGGAACTTAGAGATAAAGGTTTTATTTGTTTGTTTGTTTGCTTGCTTTCTCTGTTGTTGATTGGGTTTTTAAAAGATTGTTTAAGTGTGAAATGACAAAATCAGCTTTTTGTCACTGAGTGGGTCCTTAAGCTGTTGCCCAGACACCAATTGCTCAAAGGTTAAACTTTTCACTCCAGTACATCATATCTTGTTTTAGTGACCCCCAAGCATCTTTTTAATCCTTCTCCATCTCATACAGAAACTAGCCTCAGCCAAGTGATCATTCCCACGCTGACTTCCACCAGCTTCTGTAGGTGTACCCTGACAGCACTTTGCCTTGGGGCAAATTTTCTTACCTCTTTTTGGTGGCAAATGGTTGTCAGTAATACGCTACCTGACATTTTCTTAAAAAGTTTAATTGCACTTACAGAATTTCGCTAAGATAAGAAATATTTTAACAATGAATGACAAAGAAGCTCATACTATAGTGAGAGCATGGAAACAGATGTTTGAAAGTATTTCCATCATCGGAAGATTTTTTTTTATATGTCAAAAATGATATATGCCACTAATAATCTCATATTTGGGTCCCTAACAACTTGTTTAAAATCTTCCAAATGAAGATTTTCAGTAACATTAAAATCCATTTATTCAAAATATAAGAAATTCTCACTTTTCAACTAGTTTGCAAAAACAATTTTTAAAATTTTTTTCTTATTTTTAATTTTTATGGATCACAGTAGGTGTTTATATTTATGGGATACATGAGATGTTTTGATATGGCATGCATATCAACCATGCAATGTGAAATAAACATGTCACAGGGAATGGGGTACCCACCCCTCAAGCCTTTATCCTTTGAGTTACAAAATCCAATTACACTCTTTCTTTTAAAATGGACAGTTAAGTTATTATTGACTATAGCCACCCTATTGTGCTATCAAATAGTAGGTCTTATTCATTCTTTCTGTTTTTTTGGTGCCCAGTAACCATTCCCAACCCACCCTAACACCCCACTACCCTTCCCAAGCTCTGGTTACCATCCTTCTATTCTCTATGTATATGAGAACAACAATTGTTTGACATCAGGGAGGATGGAAAACAACTAAGCTAAATTTTAGCAAAAACCTTTACAGGTTTCCTGAAAGGAATTGAAAAACGAGTCTATGGCTTAGTGGCAGAGCCAGCCATACACTTCCTTCACTGGGATCTAGGCCTCTTTGCAAGAAATATTTCTTCTCTATGACAACCACTAAAACTAGGCATCTAAATAAACTGGAACTGGACTCAGACCTTTACTTTATCACAAAATGTTAAATCAGATTTCAAAATTAATACATCATTTTTTAACCATATCACTCTCTAAAAAGTGATAGTAATATTCTTCACTTTTTGGGAAAATCCTGTTTAACGAATGCTTTGTAATACAATAATTAGAAGACTGGTCTTAAGGTTGATTTATTTTAAAAAAAGTACTTTATCCATTATTCAGTTTTCTTTCAAAACATCTACCTTTTTCTCGTTGTTAGAACATCCCCTTTATCTCAAAAGAATACACGAAGTGTGTTTATTTATTTGCTTACTTATTTTTTATTTTTTAATTTTTGAGACAGAGTCTCGCTCTGTTGCCCAGGCTGGAGTGCAGTGGCGCCATCTCGGCTCACTGCAACCTCCACCTCCTAGGTTCAAGGGATTCTCCTGCCCCAGCCTCCCAAGTATCTGGGACTACAGGCTTCCACCACCATGTCCGGCTAATTTTGTATTTTTAGTAGAGACGCGGTTTCATCATGTTGGCCAGGCTGGTTTCGAATTGCTGACCTTGTGATCCACCCGCCTCGGCCTCCCATAGTGCTGAGATTACAGGTGTGAGCCACTGCGCCTGGACCTTATTTTTTATTTTTAAGAGATGGGGTTTTACTCTTTCACCCAGGCTGGAATATAGCAGCACTATCATAGCTCACTGTAATTTCAAGCTCCTGGACTCCAGCAATCCTCTTATCTCAGCCTCCCAGGTAGCTGGGACTATAGGTGAGTGCCACCGCACTTAGCTAATTTTTAAATTTTTTGTAGAGATGGGATCTTGTTATGTTATCCAGGCTGGTCTCGAATTCCTGGGTTCAAGCAATCCTCCCACCTTGGCCTCCCAAAGCTCTGGAATTACATGCATGAGGCACCATGCCCAGCTTCAAAACATGTTTATTTAATATTTAATTGAAAAGCCTTGTGGCTTCCCATCACACTAAGAATAAATTCCTGTTGTTTAAAATTCTATATAACCTGGCCCCTGCCTACCTTCAGCCTTATCTCTTTGCAGCTTTCCTCTCCCTGCACTGGTCTTCCTTCGGAGCACACCAAGATCATCTGTCTTGGGGCCTTCACACTTCCTCTGCTCTAAAGCTCTGCTTCCCGATCTTTGCATGACTGGCTTCTTCCCTTCATTCAGGCCCGTGTTTAAATTTTATCACACCACATAGGCCAATCCTAATCACTGCAGGGGCCAAAGGAAAACTTTCCCTTCACCCTCTAAAGGCTCAGCTTCCTGAAAATCAGTGGACAAAAGTCAGGTGAATAGGAGAAAAGGCATGTGCATGGGGGAGAATCACAGAGTGATTAGCTCACCATACAAAGGGGTATGGATGGTTACATACCCTTCCTCTTAGGGGAAAGGGAGGTGGGGAAGTGTGAATGATTTTAGGGGAGTGGCAAATTATTTTTAGGGGAATTCAACAGTCTTGAAGAATATACAATGGCCTGGGACAAAGTCTGTTGGGCCTACAGAACAGACAATGGTTTGTGACAAGTCTGTCCAGGTGTGTTGACAGACTTCAGTCTTTCTTCTGGCCATATGAGTTCAGTTAATGAAAACTCAGGGAAGGCACCAGAGGTAATTGTTTTCTTTGGCAGGCCCAAATTTTAAGCAGATAAGGGAACTTCAGAGAACAACTTCATCCTTTGCTTTGACAGAGACAACAGATGAGAGACAGAAGGTGGGGGGATAGTCAGAGAGACCTTGAGGCTTCATCTTCAGTTCCACATGTCAAAGCACCATATTTTGGGATATCTGTTTCCGAGCCCCAACATCACCTAACTTAAAAAAGCATCACTACCTTATTAAATTCTCTGCATAGCACTTCTCTGCTACCACTTGGTTAATCTCCCTTGTTTATACATCATTTGTTCATTGTCTGATTTGCTCACTAGAATGCAAGCTCCATGATAGCAAGGACTTTATCTTGTTCATTCCTCCAACTAGTGCCTAGCCTATATTAGGCTTTCAATAAATATTATTGAATTTAAAAATGAAGACTCCTGTCCCTCTCTGAGGGTTTTAACTGCCTGTATTATGTCAGATTCCTGCCAGATATATGACTGTATTATATCAGATTCCTACAAAAAAAAAAAAATCAAGTAAACTGGAGAATTGTTCATGTTCAAGCTATAGTAAAGTATCCAGCTCTGAGTAAGCTACTACTTCCAAGACGACATCCATGTTTCACCACCCAGGGCCAAGTGAAGGACTTGGTAAAGGATGTGATGAATTGACTCACCAGCTGTATTGATGAAAATCATTGTTTACATTGATAACAAGTCCAAGGTTAACTCTGACTCCACAGAAACACTGCTTGCAGTTACTCATTTTTGATTAGTATGTATTAAATTATTTATGACTTAAAAACAAGTTAGATACTATATGGTGCCATAATGAATAATATGTCCAAAAGTTCTTCAATCACATAAAAATTCTCATTGCCATCTTGAGTAAATATAGCCAAGAAATTCTGATTTGCGTTATGTTCTTCTCAGTTGCAGTAGGACTTGTCACAGATAATTTCTCAAGATTTGTCCTGCAAGTTCGAGGTCATGCTTTCAACAGACTGAGCAGCAGTAGTTTCCGGAAGACAGAGATATGCAAATGCTATGATAATTTTATATACTCATTAGAAAAGATTTTTAAGCCCAACCAGTTCTTTGATTTGGTACACAATTGCATTTCACAGAAACAATGTTTTCATTTATATTCAAAAGCAATGTTTGTTAATATTTCAGTTAATGTTATCGTTCATTAGCTTTATCATCACATATCTTAGGTAAGGTCATAGTTGTGGTAAAGAGTTGTTTCATAATGACCTCTCAAGCTGTATTCTTTTGACACAGAAGCATTTTCAGTACAGAGTAATAATCTCATTTCCACAAAGAATAATGCTTGCTCCCATTTTTCTTTTTCCCTGAAACTTAAAGCTTCATGGTAGGGTTGTCAGATTTAGCAAATAAAAATACAGGCTACCTAATTACATCTGAATGTCAGATAAGCAACTATTGCATGAGACATACCTATATGAAGAAAATCATTCGTTGTTTATCTGACATTCAGATATAACTGGGTATGTTATCTGGCCACCCTGATCTATCTTCGATTTTCCCACTTTTGATAGAGACATAGGTTGAAATACACTCAGATGGTTTCCAGGAAGTAATGACATCTTTATTACTTTCTTGTTAGTGATCTTTAAATGTTGTCAGTTTGTAAAAATCAAAGTAGGGAAATAATACTTCTGACCAAGATGAATATTGGAAGTCTGAAACACTGAAAAAAAAAAACAAAACCCAGATAAAATAAATGAAATATCAGTTCTCAAGACACTGAAAATCAGGCAACCAAAGGATTTCATTAAGTCAAACAATTAAACAGCAAATATTGACTCAGCTTTTACTATGTCATAAGTCATTGTATTACAATATGCCACAAACACAAGAAGAGAGAGAAAAAAAAGACAATCTCTCGGTCCTTGGAGAATTTACAATTTGGTAGGAAAGATAACATGGATACACACAAAAAGACAATAAACAGTACAAGGAAGTAGGTGGTAAGTGACAAAAGAGTAACACAGATAAGAGGAGGCAGGAGATCAGTTTCATCTGTGTCTTTGGAGAAACAGTCAAGCTAAAGGCCTCAAAGGGAGAGAGGACAAGAAAGAGCGCATTTCATTAAATGCTTTACATTCATTATTCCATTTAAGCCTCCCAATAACCCTACAAGGAAGTTATTATTATGATCACCAGTTTCCAGCTGAAAAAAGAGAATGAGCAGGCCTGAGGAACATAGCTATGGCTGCACAGCTAGTAAGCAGCATCTCCACCTCCACCAGGTCCTCCTGATCCCAGAGCCTAAGCTTTTAACTACTAGTGCTACCTCTGAGATGAGGGGGGAGTAGACTGGAACCTCTACTGTTACATGAAACTCCTAGAGTTTTGAGTGGGAAAGCAAGATAAAATGACTATTTTAGAAAATTAATTCTTCACACACTGTCCCAGACATTCTGGATACAAATGTCATTTGATCACATCAGTTTACAAGGCGACTAAAGAGAGAGTCAAAGATCAGAAACATTGTGAAATCAAAACAAACTGAAATGAGCTGGTGGTTATTTGCTTGTATAGGCAAGAGAGAAGAGAGAAAGGGAAAAATCAAAGGTAAATGCAAGACTAAAGATTACACACACACACACACACACACACACACACACACTCTAATAGAACTAGTAAATTCAGCAAAGTTGCAGGATACAAAATAATCACACAAAAATCAGTTGTGTTTCTATACACTAACAATAAAAAATCTAAAAAGGAAATTTATATAACAATTCTATTTTCAATAGCATCAAAAAGAATAAAAAATTTAGTAATAAACTTAACCACGCCAAGGGAAAAGAATTATAAAAACTGTAAAACTTGCTGAAAGAAATGAAAGACAACACTAATAAATGGAAAGACATCCTGTGTTCATGGATTGGAAGACAATATTGTGAAGATGTCAATACTATTCAATGTGATCTACAGAGGCAATGTAATCCCTATCAAAATCCCACTGGTGATTTTTACAAAAGGAGAAAAATCCATACTAAAATTCATGTGGAATCTCAAAGGACTCCAGATAGCCAAAACAATCTTTAAAAAGAACAGAGTTGGAGGACTCACAATTTCTGGTTTCAAAATTTACTACAAAGCTACAGTGATCAAAACAGTGTGGTACTGGCATAAAGACAGACATATAGACCAATGGAATAAAAGAGAGAAATAACCCTTCTCATATACCTTACATTATATGAAATAACCCTTCCCATATACCATATGGTCAAATGGTGCCAGAAATAACCCTTTCTCATATACCATATGGTCAAATGATATTCCACAAGGGTGCTAAGACCATTCAAGGGGAGAAGAACAGTCTTCAACAAATAGTGCAGGGAAAACTGGATATCTACATGCAAAATAATAAAGTTAAACCCTTCCTTCACATCACATAAAATATTAGCTTAAAATGAATCAGCCAGGCTTGGTGGCTCACACATGTAATCCCAGCACTCTGGGAGACTGAGGCAGATGGATCACCTGAAGTCAGGAGTTCTAGACCAGTCTGGCCAATATGGTGAAACCCCGTCTCTACTAAAAATACAAAAAGTATCCCGTTATCCCGGCATGGTGGTGGGCGCCTATAATCCCAGCTACTCAGGAGGCTGAGGCACGAGAATCACTTGAACCCAGGAGGCGCATGTTGCAGGGGGCTGAGATCGCCCCACTGCACTCCAACCTGGGTGATAGAGCGAGACTCAATCTCAAAAATGAATCAAAGATCTAAACACAATAGCTAAAACTATAACTCTTAAAATACAGAGTGATTGGGCAATTATTTCTTGGACATGACACCAATAGTACAGGCAACAAAGGAGAAAAATGGGTAAATTGGAATTTATCAAAATTAAAACCTTTTGTGCATTAAAGGTTACCATAAACAAAGTGAAAAGGCAAATCATATACCTGATAAAGAATTAATATCCAGAATATATAAAGAGCAATTCTACAACAATGACAGCAAAAACAACCCCCGAAATGGGCTAAGGATTTGAATGGATATTTCTTCAGAGAAGATATATAGATGGCCACAAGCACATGAACAGATGTCCAACATCACTTATCACTAGGGAAATGCAAATCAAAACTGCAATGAGAAATCCCTTCACACCCATTGGTATGCCTGTTATAAACAAAACGAAATGGAAAATAGAAGTATTGTGAGAATGTGGAGACACTGGAAACTTTACGCATTACTGGTAGGAATATAAAATGGTTCAACTGCTGTAGCAAACAGTATGGCAGTTCTTCATTCAACAGAATTAACAAATGATCTAGCAATTCCACTCCTGGGTCTACACCCAAAAGAATTTAAAGCAAGGACTCAAACAGATATTTGTATACCCATTTATATAGCACAATTATTCACAATAACCAATTAGTGGAAGAAATCCAAGTGTCTATTGATGGATGAATAGATAAACAAAATGTGGCATATACATAAAGTGGAATATCATTCAGCCTCAAAAAGAAATGAAATTCTGACACATACTACAACAAAGATGAACCTTGAAGACATTATGCTAAGTGAAATAAGTCAACCACAAAAATACAAATACTGTATGATTTGTACACCATACAGGTACCTAGAGTAGTCAAATTCATAGAGACAGAATATAAAATGGTGGTTGCCAGGGGGTTGGGGGAAGGGAGAATGGGGAGTTAGTGTTTAATTGATACAGTTGGATAAGATAAAAGAGTCTTGGAGATGGATGGTGGTGTGGTCACACAATAATGTGAATGTACTTAATGCCACTGAACTGTACACTTAAAAATGCCTAAAAGGCCGGGCATGGTGTTCACACTGTAATCCCAGCACTTTGGGAGGCTGAGTCGGGCAGATCACCTGAGATTGGGAGTTTGAGACCAGCCTGACCAATATGGAGAAACCCTGTCTCTACTAAAAATACAAAATTAGCCAGGCGTCATGGTGCGTGCCTATAATTACAGCTACTTGGGAGGCTGAGGCAGGAGAATCATTTGAACCCGGGAGGCAGAGGTTGCGGTGAGCTGAGATTGCGCCATTGCACTCCAGCATGGGCAACAATAGTGAAACTCTATCTCAAAAAAAAAAAAAATTGCCTAAAATGGTGCATTCCACATTATGTATATTTTATCACAATAAAAAATAAAAAATATATAATCCATAAATCCATGCAACTATGCACCCAGAAACTACAGCGTACCGTTTTAACCACTCTGACCGTGGAAAATCCACTCTTCCCTCAGCATGCCCTGTGTGGCATATGTGACATGTAATTCTCGGAAATCTCAACCAAGAAAGGGCATCAGCATCAAATGTGTATTACATATTACATAAAGCTCAATTTCTTCTTTGTTTTTTTCAGAGGAAAAAAATAGAAGCTCTAATATTTTCTTCTCAGACTGTGCTCTTTTGGAGGGACCGTTTGTTTAAAGGAAAGGAAGAAAAGAGAGACCAAAAAAAGACTGACAAGGTATAGTGAGCAAGGTCTGAGAATAGCAAAAACAGCATGTGCCCTGGAAGCAAAAGGAAGAAGGGGAGATAGAGTAGTTCACTGTGTACGATGCTGTTTGCAGGAGAGTAAGTTAAATGCAAGGCCAGGTGTGGTGGCTCAAGCCTGTAATCCCAGCACTTTGGGAGGCCGAGGCTGGAGGATTGCTAGAGCCCAGGTATTGGAGACCAGCCTGGGCAACATGGCAAAACCTCATCTCTACAAAAAATACAAAATTAGCCAGGTATGGTGGCACAGGCCTGTAGTCCCAGCTATCTGGGAGGCTGAGGTGGGAGGATCACTGAAGCCCAGGAGTTCGAGGTTGCAGTTAGCTATGATTGCACCCCTGCACTCCAGCCTAGGCAACAGAGTGAGACTCTGTCTCTAATAAATTAAAAATTAAAAATTAAAAAATAATAAGTGCAGAGATAGGATACTGGGGTTGGTAACACGAAGGACAGCAGAGATCTCGACAAGAGCGATCTCCATGGTGCGATCTGGATGGAAACTCGATGGAGTGGATTGAAGACAGGGTGTGACAGGAAGAAGTAGAAACAGTAATTACATCACTGCCTTCAAAATGCTGTGCTTTGAAAGGGGGCACAGGAATGAGAGGGGAATTTGAAAGGTGCCATGATGCTAAATTAGATGCTGTTGTTGTTTTGTTTATTTATTTTTTGAGACTGAGTCTTGCTCTGTCACCTAGACTGGAGAGCAGTGGCATGATCTCAGCTCACTGCAACCTCCGTCCCCCCAAGATTAAGGCAATACTCCTGTCAGCCTCCAGAGTAGCTGGGAGTAGCTGGGATGACAGGCACCTGCCACCATGCCCAGCTAATTTTTGTATTTTTAAGTAGATGGGGTTTCACCATATTGGCCAGGCTGGTTTCAAATTCCCGACCTCAAATGATCTGCCCGCCTCAGCCTCCTGAAGTGCTGGGATTATAGGCATGAGTCACTGTGCCCGACCTGTTTTTGTTGTTTTATTATGGCAGATTACAGCATGTTTGGATGCTGGCAGGAAAAATCTAGAGGAACTGTAGAAGCAGAGTTCTTGAGCACAAGAAAGAGGACAGGGTCCAGAGCCACTGGGAGGAGATGGCAGAGAGAGAGGTGGGGTGGGGTGTGGGCAGGTAAGACAGTGCCTTTGGTGAAGGACGGTTGAAGAAGGTCTTGTCCGATGAAGTGAGGTGAAGGAAGAGGGGCTATACATAGGTTACGTGATGGGAAAGAAGGTAGTACATACCCAGCTTGCAGTTGGGAGAGGAAATATTTCAGGGATGTGAGAGGATCCTGGGAAGTACCGAGTACCCTTTGAGATCTGCAGTTACAGATTTACAGTGAGACTGTTCAGCAGGGCCATGTCAGCTACTCAGGGACAGGCACAGCACAGGCAGATGGCTGGTCTTAACCAGATTGGGGCTTTGCCAAAGTACAGCAGAGGAGAGAGACAAGGAGGAAGTTAATGAGGTTTGCAAAGTGTGCACTGGTGAAAGGTAGTAAAAGAATATTAGGATGCAGACAGGGCTGGGTCCTTGCCGATGACAAGGTCATCATCATAACAGTGGGTATCTGAAGTGGGCTGAGGAATAGATATCTGGAGGCGAGAAGTCAAGGGGTTGAGAGGCCATGGTACAAATGCGTGGCAGTGGGGCTATGTCACTGCAGCACAGGGCTTAGGACAGTCTAATCTGATCCTCCACAGTCCCACCTTGGCCAGAGATGTGAATTTTGCTCCATGCCTCTATCCCTATACAAGATGACCAAGTTCTCCACCTTCTGATCAAGGACATTAGTAAATGTCCAGAAACAACAGGATGTCCCCAGTGGGTGGGAGCTTCCTTGACACTTGATGCTTGTTGGGCACTGAGTCCTGTCTACTCCACTTCCTGGTTCTTGCAACTGTGAGTCTGTCTTCCCGCCCCCGCCCCCTTTCCATTTCAAGAACTCTGTTCTTTCTAGGCTTTCCTCTTTGCAAACCATTTCCATTACCCTCTCTTTCTAGGTAAGCCTGTGTCAGAGTTTTCTTGTCTCATATTTGCAGCAGAGGTATCTCTGAGTCTTTGCTTCTTCATTTTGTGCTGGGATAGAGGAAAACTGCCTTCAGGCTTTTAGAGAGCAAAAAGAGGAGAGAAATACACAGAAAACATGCAGGAAATTAGACATGCACCCTGTCTCAGATGGATTATCCACAAGGCCATTGGAATCATCAAAAAATGAAGACACAAGTAGATGTAGAAGAGAGTGGGCCCAGTGTGAAAGTCATCAGCAGTTGAAGGGAAGGATCAAGACAGATAGATGCCAGCAACAGACGGGCAGCAGACCGAAAGTTTGATGACGTGAACTTTGAAGGACAGTAGGAGTCATAATGCCTGGAGACAGCATCTGGGGAGCAAAGAGGATTCTCTCCTCCTCCAGGTCCCAGGTATCTGAAGCTTAAGAGGGAAAAACAGTCTGCATTTTGGAGTAAAATGCTGTTATCAGGAGGCAAAGAGCTTTCCATTGCAGATGGAAAGGTCTATAAGGAATAAGATCCTCTGTCTGTCATGTTCAACTTCACATCTCCAACACCTTGTACAATGCAATGAGTGCATGATGTATGTTCAATAAATGTGTGTTGAGTAAGTGGAAGGGAAGTTAACTGAATCTAGTATTTGTATTTCAGTCACATGCCACAACCCCATCACTCTTCTGGAAGAGATCACAGTCTCTATCTTACTGACCCAGGAGCTATGACTGTCAGGGAAAACAAAGAACCTTCCTGGAGCCTTGTACATATTCCTGGTGCCCAACAGAGCACCAAGAATAGCACCTGATTACGCCCTTTGCTCACCTCTTAGCTCCCATTACCTCTAGCAGTGACAGAAGATAATTACTCAAGTGTTCCCTGCCCTTCTGATTGATCTGGCTTTCCATAGTTAAGAGTTTTGGGGAATTTTACAGGCCATTAAGTAATAAACCTTTATTCTCCCTCTTAGCTCAAAACCAAATAAGAAATAGATGCTAGAATCAAGCATACTGACATAAAAATACCAGCTTTACTACTGATAAGACCTAATTGAAGATCACAATCTTAGCTATAGCCTTTAGCAGTATCCCTAAAAGGTCCCCTTCTCTACAGGATTATGCTGACCTTGGAAAGGTTCAGGAAAGGTGGGCAATGAGTAGGTGTCCTTCATCAACAAAGAGAGTTTAGAGAAGACTGGAGCACACATACTCTGTCCCTTCAAAAATAAATTACTTCCCAGGTTTGGGGAGAAGTTAGTGAAGGGACAGAGAAAACCTTGAAGGTTCCTCTTGTATTCCTCTTTCTTACTGAGAGGACATTTTCTCCTTTCTTTGAAAATACTAAGAGGAGGATAGAGGGGTTCCTTTTAACACATACTAACTTTTAATTCTCCTACTGTGCTCAGTTCAGTATATGGTCAACCAGGATGGGCTGTTCCCATAGGAAAAGGGATATGCTGCTTCTTAGGAAGACCTGCTCCTACCTTCAGGGGAGACCCTTGCCCACCAACCATATCAACCTCGGTTGATTCATGTATCTTTCTAACATCACTGGTTGAACACTTAAATTCCCCAAGACCCCATGAAACCTCTGAAATGGTGAGAAGAATAACTATTGAATTAATCATACATCTACTAATTTGACCTATCTTCCCACCCTTTTCTGTCTTCCCAGACTCTTCTGCTGTGACCTCTGGACCTCATGGTATATCATTCGTAAACTCCCCTATGCCCCTAACATTTGGCTGGTTAAAATGTGAGTCACGGTACATTTTAAAACCAAAACATAACTGCTATGGTTTGAATGTGTCCGTCCAAAATGCAGGAGTTGCCAGTGTGATAGTATTAAGATATGGGGCCTTTAAGAGGTGGTTAGACCATGAACCATGAGGACCTCTCCCTAGTGAATGAGATTAAGGTTCTTATACAAAAGGCTTCACACAGCATTGGGCTCTCTTTTCTTTTAGCCTTCTGTGATGTAAGGACACAGTGTTCCTCCCCTCCAGAGGATGCAGCCCTTACCAGATAACCAGATCTACTGGTGCCTTGAGCTTAGACTTCCCATCCTCCAGAACTGTCAAAAAAAATGAACTTATTTTCTTGATAAATTACCCAGTCTGTGGTATTCTGTTATAACAGCACAAATGGACCAAGACACATACATAGCTATCAGTGAAATTTCTGGGTTATTTAATAACTCTATGTTTAAGTTTTTAAGGAATTGCCAAGCTGTTTTCCAAGTGGTTGTATCATTCCACTTCTCTACCAGCAATATTTGAGGGTTCCCATTTTATATCCTCACCAACACTTATTATCTTCTGTTTTTTAAAATTATAGCTATCCTAGTGGGTGTGAAGTGGTATCTCATTTTGGTTTTAATTGCATTTTCCTAGTGACTAATGCCACTAAGCATCTTTTCATGTGCTTATTATATATTTGCATATCTTCTTTGGAAAAATGTCTACTTAAATCATTTGCTTATTTTAAATTGAGTAGTCTTTTTATTAATGAGTTATAAGAATTCTTTATATATTCAGAACATAATTTCCTCATCTGAGTTATTATTACAAATATTTTCTTTATTCTGTGGGTGTTTTTTTCACTTTGTTGATGGTACCCTTTGAAGCACAAAAGATTTTAGATATGATGAAGTACAATTTATGAGTTTTTTTCTTGATGTGTTTCTGGAACCCATAGCCTAATCAGAGGTCAAAAAGATTTATGTCTGTGTTTCCTTCTAAGAGTTTTATATTTTAGTCCTTTCTCCCCTTTTCGGTAATAACTTTACTGAGATATAATTCATATGCCATACAATTCATCCATTTAAAGTATACAATCCAATAGTATTTAGTATATCATGGAGTTGTGTAACCACCACAATTAATTTTAGAACATTTTTATCGCCTCCGGAAAAAGTCCTGTGCCATATAGCTATTTTGCCCTACTTTTCTCAATCCAACTCCTCAGCCTGAGGCAACTGCTAATCTACTTTCAGTCTCCATAGATCTGCCTATTCTAGGAATTTCATATAAATGTAATCATATTTGTGGTCTTCTGTGACTGGCTCTTTCACTTAGCATAATGCTTTCAAGGCTCAACCATGTTGTAGCATATATCAGTACTTCATTCAGGCCAAATAATGTTCCATTGTATGGATATATCACTTTTGCCTATCCATTCATCAGTTGATGGACATTTGAGTTATTCCTATTTTGGGAATATTATAAACAATGCTGTTATAACTATTCTCTCAATTTTTATTTATCTGAGGATGTTTCAATTTCTCTTTCATTTTTGAAGGATAGTGTTTCTGAAAAGATGCTTGATTGACAGTGTTTTCTTTCAGCACTTTGAATATATCATTCCACTGCCTCTGGCCTCCATGATTTCTGATATATAATCAGCTGTTAATCTCACTGAAGATTCCTTGTACTTGACATGTCTCTTCTCTCTTGCTGCTTTCAAGATTATCTCTGTCTTTGCCTTTAGTCCCTTTTGTTATAATGTATCTGGGTGTGTATCTCTTCGAGTTTATCCTTCTTAGGGTTTCTTGAGCTTCTGGGATGTGTAGATTAATGGTTTACATAAAATTTTAGAAGTTTGGCCATTATTTCTTCCAACATTTGTTTTTCCCCTTTTTCTTTATCCTTGGAATTCTCATGTGTATGTTAGTATCCTTCACGGTGTCTTACAGGTCTTTGAGTTTCTGTTCACTTTTTTTTGTTCTTTTTTTCTTTCTGTTCCATTTGGTGAGACATTACTTACTTTTATTTATTTTTTTTTAGACATAGTTTTCTTGACTTCTTTGAGTATATTTAAAATAGTTGATTTAAAGTATTTGTCTAGTCACTCCACCATCTGAGCTTCCTCAGGGAAAATCTCTATTGCCTCCTTTTTTTCCTGTGTGTGGTCAGTCTGTACTTTCTTATTTCTTTGCATTTCTCATAATTTTTGTTAAAAATGGGATGTTTTAAATTATATAATGTGGCAAATCTGGAAATCAGATTTCCTTTCAATTCTCAGGGTTTGTTGTTGTTGCTATTTGTTTTTTAGTGAGTTTCCTGAATTCATTCCCTGAAGTCTGATTTTTTTTTCATGTGTGACCACTGACATCTCTTCTTGGTTATCTTAATGGACAGTAAATGACTGTACAGAGATTTCCTTAAACTCTTGGAACCAATAAGTCTGCCAGCCTTTGCTAAGGGGTGTTGTGTGCATATTGGGACATGCCTCCAATGTTCAGACAGGGAGTTTACAATTCTGCTTCAAATTTCACTTCCTGCTTGCACAGAGACTGATAGTTAGCTAGAGGTGAGGGTTTGGGGCCATCTCAGCTATTTCCTGGGCATGCACACAGACCTGTGCATATGTGTTGCCTTCCAGTTTCCCAGGAATATGTCAGAGCTTTACAAAGCTTATTATTAATATCTTATTCCCCAGCATTTCCTTTTAAGTTTTTGGTCAGCTTGTTGTTTGTTCCAGCTGTTATCATCACAGCCTCATGCAGCTGTGATGTTAAATAATTGCCACTAGTTGTTTTTGACAAATACCTTTGGGTAAAATGCTGTTCATGGTGAATGCTCTCTGACTCAGGTCAAATAAAGACAAGTACTATGAGTGAGATTTTCCAGGCACCTGCCAGACAGGTCACATAATGACCATTATCTAGGAATGGGGCTTCAACATTCTGTTCCCTCCAGTGGCTTCTAGATTGTTGGCTTTCACCATGATTGCAGTTCTCTTTGTTTTCAAGGCTACTCTAGAACTGGGGAGAGGAGGATGAGGACAGAGTAGTTAAAATGCCATCAAGCCTCCTGTTCTTACCAGGATTCAGCCATTTTTCTTGCCCAAGCACTCAAACTGTTGCAAGCCTTTGGTTAATTTCCAGAGTTATGAAAAGTTGAATTTGACAGGTTTTTTTTTTTTTTTTTTTTTTTGGCCAGTGTTCTTGTTGTTTTTATGGAGAAATACATTTTCAGAGGTTCTTACTCTGTCATCCTTGAACCATTGTCCAGGTCCTATTATTATTTTTTTTTATTTTTTATTTTGACAAAATTATGAATTCACCTGCGGCTGTAGGAAATAATACAAATAAATCTCACATATCTTTTACTCAGTTTCTTTTCATGGTAACAGCTTGCATAACTAGAGTACAATATCCTAACCAGAAAACTTATACTGCTGCAGTCCATTGACTTTATTCAGATGTTACCAGATTTGCCTGTGTGTGTGTGTGTGTGTGTGTATGCGTAAGTAGGTGTATTTAGTTCTATGCAGGTTTACCACAGTTAAGTTACCTAATGGTTCTATCACAAGGATCCTTCATGTTATTCTTCTTTCATAGCCAGTCATGTAAACTCTTCCTCAAACCACCACCCCTGACATCTGTTCTCCAAGTCTATAATGTCATCTCAAGAGTGTCATGGAGTATATCATTCGATGAAATATCATTTGGCAATTAAAAGAAATAAAGTACCGACACATGGCACAACATGGATGAACCTTGAAAATATGCCAAGTGAAAGAAGCCAAGCACAAAGGATCACACAACGGATGACTCCATTTCTTTTTGAAATGTCCAGAATAGACAAATCTTTCGAGACAGAAAGGAGATTAGTAGTTGACATGGGCTGGGTGGGATAGGGGGGAATTGTTGGTGATGGCTAAGTGATCTAGAAGGGAGGGCTTAATAAAAATGTTCTAAGATTGATTATGGTGATGGTTGCACCTCTGTGAATATACTAAAAGTCATTGAATTGTACACTTTAAATGGGTGAATTACATGGCATGTGAACTATATCTCAATAAGAGGTTTTTTGTTTTTTTTTTAAAGAATGCAATGGAAATAGAGTCATACAATAGGTGACTCTCTGAGACTGGTCCTGTCATTTTAAAGCAAAAGTTTGGTCCCAGAGAAAGTATCTGTTGCAGAGGTAGTAGATACATAATAATGTAGTACAGAAAAGTTAGATATGAGCTATCATAGTTGAGTGTGGTAAGAGGTCACTTGGCATGGTCAGAAGGAAGGGGAGAACCTGCTCCAGCTCTCAGAGAAGTCTAGGTGGCATTACTATGCACATACAAATACAATCGAGCTGGGTCTCTTTTCAAGTCTACTCCAAGGATGAGATTTCTCAACACTTTCTGGAACTGGACCCAAATGGGATGGATGAAAATAAGCTGTTTCAGCTCAATTCAGCTAAGGCTTTTATTGGAAGAGAAAGCCAACAACAATTTATACATACACTGAGTTCACCATCTCAGCTGCTTCTAGATTCACAGATAAAAGCCATAGAGCAGATTTCCTTTCTGTACTTGGCACAGAGATTAAACATTCTCATACGTGGCTCTTATCTTGTTTTGTACTTTTACTTCCCTCTACACTAGATCATTACAAAGCTTTCTACTGGGAGAGACATGTTTTTAGACCTTATGCAATTATTTTCTGGTAGAAATGGAGTGATTCATTCAACTATAGAACGCTATCCCTTGATCAATTTATCGTGGTTACTCACCATCAATCAGCATTTAGTAGAAGTAAACTTGATTGCAATTAGCCTCTATAGATCAGTGCATGATAAGTTTCAAAGCTAGAAATTTGAGAATTGAACATTTTCAAAAAGAGCTCCTAAAGGCAAATCCTCTAATAATTTCAAAATATCAAGAACTCACAATTTTCTGAGATACATAGCTTATTTGAGTGGTCTCTGTTTGAGAAAGAGAGGGAGGGAGAGAGAGAGGTCAAATGTTATTTGCCGTCACTCTGACGCTGGGTTCCTGTCCACTGTGTATTGTACTTTCAGAGTAGAACAAAACTGCAAAAGTAATTAATCCTTAATTGGCTAAATAAACTCTCTCTCACAGAGCATTACCTTCTCTGACTTTAGAGATATTAACTACAGTAGAAATGTTTCACAAACGTGATATTGAATTGAATTTTATATCAATTTACACTGTTATAAAAAATGTTGTTTTGATTTTTTTTTCCATAAAATTTTTTTTCTTAGTTCACGGGCTCTATAGAAACAAGATGGAGCCAGATTTGGCCTGTGAGGCTTAGTCTGTCAGCTCCTGCTCTAACTGATGGAAGAGTAAAAACATCATAGGCTGTACAGAAGAGTGGTTTGAGAGTTGTGACTTGGTATCAGGCAGATATGAGTTTGAATACTGGCTCTTCCACCCCTAGGTGTATGACCTTGGGCAAGTTACACAACCTGTTTAAACCTCAGTGGCCTCATCTATAAAAGTGAGGATGATAACAGCCATCTAATAGGGATGCTGTAAAAATTAAATGAAATAATACATGTATGTTTAGCATATACAAGGTCATAGGGAATGCAGTTAAATCTATAGCAAGTGTCATAAGAAGTACAAAGCCTTTCTTTTTCCCAGGTCTGTATCCATACCCTGGAATTCACAGAGGGATATTTATCAAGACAGCGTAGATCAGGCCAAATCTTAGAGTCATTCCTGAGTCCTTATTCTCTTTTCCCTCCCATTCAATTCAGCAGCAAATCGTATCTTCTCTAACCTCAAAATTTTCCCAGAATCTGACCGTTTCTCCACAACTATCACCCTAATCCATGCCATCATCAATTCTCATCTGGTCTTTCTGGTTCCACCCTTGCCTCCTCTCACCTAATCTCTGCAGAAATGCTTCTAAAATATAACTCAGATTGCTTCATTCCTCTTCCCCAAACCCTCTAATCATTCATGCACAGGGAAATCCCAGGTCCTTACCATCTAAGCCCTCTGGTGTCCTACACTCTTCCCCTTGTTCCCTCAGCCCCAGCCAAAGTGGCCTTGCTGTCCTTCAAATCTGTCAATCCTGCTCCCACTTCCCACTTAATATTTGTTGGTATGTCTGTCTGGAATGTTCTTCTCCCAGATAACAAAGTGGTTTCAATTTTACTACTTCCTTCACGTTGCTGCCCAAATATAATATTATTAGAAAAGCATTTCCTGACTCTCCTTAATGATCTCATCCTACTTAGTAGTCATATTACCACCTCCCACTATATTTCGTATTTATATGTGGATTGGATGCTTCCCCCTCCTAGAAGGTAAACTCAGGAAAGCAGACTTTATGTATCTTGTTTACAGCTGCATCCTCAATGTCTAAAACAGTGCCTGACGTTGAGCAGTTTCAAATTTGTTGAGTGAATTAATAAATGACTTTTTGCTGCTCTAAAAGTTTCTCAAACATGTGAGCTTCTTGAGTATTATTCTTATATTTATATGTTTTGCTGTGTATAAGAAACTTATATTTATATGTTTTGCTGTGTATATTATATGCTTTGCTGTGTATAAGAAACAGGTTAGAAAGAGAGAAATTAATTTGCTTATTTATTACTCAAGAGTCTGGAGGTAGGAGATTTAGATTCCAATGTCTGCTTGTTACCAAGTTCCAAAGTCACTTCCACATTTTTAGATATCTTTATAGTAGTGCCCCATTCCTTGATACCAGTTTTCCATTTTAGTCTGTTTCCACATTGCTATCTAAAAAAATACCTGAAGGCAGGGCATGGTGGCTCATGCCTGTAATCCTAACACTTTGGGAGGCTGAGGTGGGTGGATCATTTGACGTCAGGAGTTTGAGACCAGCCTGACCAATATGGTGAAACCCCATCTCTACTAAAAATACAAAAAAATTAGCCAGGCATGGTGGCATGTGCCTGTAGTCCCAGCTACCGGGGAGGCTGAGACAGGAGAATTGCTTGAACCCGGGAGGTGGAGGTTGCAAGAGCTGAGATTGTGCCACTGTACTCCAGCCTGGGCAACAAAGTGAGACTCCATCTCAAAAACAAACAAACAAACAAACAAAAACAAAAACACCTGAGACTGGGTAATTTATAACGAAAAGAGGTTTAATTGGCTCACTGATATGGTTTGGCTGTGTCCCCACCCAAATCTCATCTTGAATTCCCTTATGTTGTGGGAGGGACCCAGTGGGAGGTAGCTGAATCATGGGGGCAAGTCTTTCCCATGCTGTTCTCATGGTAGTGAATAAATCTCACGAGATCTGATGATGGTTTTATAAAGAGGAGTTCCCCTGTACAAGCGCTCTCTTTTTGCCTGCTGCCATCCATGTAAGACATGACTTGCTTCTCCTTGCCTTCTGCCATGATTGTGAGGCCTCCCCAGCCATGTGGAACTGTGAGTCCATTAAACCTTTTAACTGTATAAATTACTCAGTCTCAGGGATGTCTTTATTAGCAGTGTGAAAATGGACTAATACACTCACAGTTCAGCAGTCTGTACAGGAAGCATGGTGGCTTCTGCCTCTGGGGAGGCCTGAGGGATCTTTTGCTCAGATTTGTCCAGGTAACGAGGCTTCCTCTAATTTGTTACTATGATTTTAAAAGTGTGTTGTCCTTTACTGAATGATCCACGATGGGTCTCTATTATATATATATATTTATTCCAAGCAGCAGGAAGGAGGAAGAGGTGGGAATGCCACACATAGACTCTATTTAAGGATACATTCTGTAAAGTGTACAAAACATTTCCACTCACTTCTCATTGTAAAATTGTATCAAGGCCGGGTGTGGCAGCTCATACCTGTAATCCCAGCAGTTTGGGAGGCCAAAAAGGGAGGATTGTTTGAGCCCAGGAGTTCAAGACCAGACTGGGCAATATGGCCAGACTCTGTCTCTGCAAAAAAACAAAAAACAAAAAACAAAAAAAAAAAAAACTTAGTCTGCTGTGGAGGCTGTAGTCTTTCTTCTCAGTAGCCTTATGTCCAGCTAATAATCAGTATCTCTATTTCTGTAAGGGAGGAGCAAATACGCATTGGGAGGGGTAAGTCTTTGTTGTAGTTCTCTATATATTTTTTTCTCCTCATTTCAAAAGAATGTAGCCAAACCTAGGAGTCCTGATTCTTGGCCCAAGTGCTGGAGAAACTGCCTGGACAGTCAATATTCCTTTGCTATAGTAAGATGCTAGGAAACTGGCTTTTCATTGAATTGAGTTTATTAATCGAATTGATAATTCACTTTCTTCAGATTTACATTCCACAAGAAATGGAAGTGTTTTCTGAATATTTGAAATTATCTTCCTTGGTTTGCATGGCTTAGTACCTGATATCCTCTGAAATAGCCATTCTGGGTTAGCTTCACGGGCCTGTGACCCATGTAGTTACACAGGGCCCCACACTGGGTCAATGCTCTTCTGTCTCCATCTTGCAATTCTTAATAATGTTATCTTTGATTCTGTGCTTTGTAGTGAAGTCCAAAGGGAAAATGCAGCGTGCACCTGAGCAGAGGCTGTATACATGTAATACACATGCCATCACTGGCTGACCTGTTTGCATATAGAGTTGAGATACCCACGAACACAGAATGCCAGTGGACATTCAATGGATGGGAATTGTGAGACTCAAAGCACATATAAGTAAGCGTTTTATATGTCTTGACTGAGTGTGCTGGGCACTGGCAGCCCTGGGAAGCCAAGCTTTGTGTTCAAACCTTGCCTCACTTTGAATCCTGAAAGAAGGCTGTAGTGTTCCAAGCAACACAAATAACTGACTAACTCTATGATATCCTATCTTACTTGTGTTACTTCTCCAGGTGAGCCAACTACTTTTCCTGAAAACGATGATGTACAAGAAAGGGAAAGAGAGTTCCTTTTCCTTTCAGTTCTTCTTAACGTCAGTAAGTCAAAAGTAGAAAGTGTTGGTAGAACATGCAGGTATTAAGAAGCGAAATAAAAACAGTTGAGTTAATTTTGTATGGTGTTGTTCTGGTAAGAACAAAATACATAGGCATGTGAGAACTACAAAATACAAATTGTGTAAGTTCAGCAATTCTGCATACAAATTAAATGCTCTTACATTTACATTTAAACTGGCTATGCACAATATAAAGATGAATGCTAAATCCATGCTAACAATTTACAATTTTAATTTTTCTTTACTTAAAGTGATGTTTTCTTTACTTAAAGTAAAAAATAAAAAGCACCATGACCTGTTGAGAGAGCGACACTGCAGAAGACAGGAAAAGCTTTATAGTATTTTACCATCTTTTATGGTACCTTTCTCTCTTGCTTTTTGAATAAGCCCTGCATTTTCATTTTGCATTGGACTTTGCCAATTAGGCAGCCAGCTCTGTATTCATTTTAGTTAAACTCTGCATTAATTTCAGTCTGTTCTTAGCCACTCTGTCCCATGCCAAAGGGCATTTCACAGCCATAGTGTTATTCTTTCTCAAGCCTCTCTGCTTTTATGGTCATTTTCTCACCTATCGGAAATCCCTGGATGTATTAAAGAGGATCTATTGCCTTGAACTGAGAGCTGCTCTAAGAACACTCTGGCTACACCCAAGCTCTGTATTGTGTAGTGTTCAGTAACACATTACTCTTGCTTTGCTTTTCTGATTTGCCAAGAGTTTAATTGTTCATTTTGTGGATCCAACAGTTCTTTCATTTCCTTGCTTGTTTTTCTATATAATTATTATAAAGAAACCACTTTAAAATATCAAACCTCTCTAAATGACACGCCATCCATCTCCAAGTTTGAACCATAAGCCTAATCATCTCAGGGAAAGAGATCACAGGTAGAGAACAAATAGGGCATTGCCCAGCTTTATGTCCTAAGGATGACTTCTTTTTTGAATTGAAAGAGAGAGAGAGAAAGAGATTTGAGTGCTGGGATTTTTTAAAAGAGATCAGGGACTTTCAAATGCATATATTATCTATTGATACATAATAAGACCAGTTATTACAAATCACCCAGTGAAGAAAGTCTTGTACTGATATAAAGAAAGGAAAGGAAGCCTGCCCTATCTGGCTGTGGTAGGTGAAGATCTATTGCAGTTGGTGGAGTGGAACAGAAAAAAAAAAACAACTTTAATTTGGGGGTAGGGACAGAAATATATCTTGAGTTTGGCCCATTAGAGGTTTCTTTCAGATGCGAGAGGGATAGGAGGACTCATGTAGAGACCCAGGTTTACAGCTCCTGCCTAAGACTACAGGTGAACTAGAATAGAAAATGTCCCTTACTACAAGGCTAGCATGTGCTGACCAACAGTCGACTTCTCAGGGAAGCTCATGAGAATGGAAAGAGAGCTTCTCTGATACACAGGCACAAAAAGAAAATCTGAAGCTGAGGCTGCAGCTGTCATTACAACCAAACAAACAAATAAAAACCCTCTAGTAAATCAGCCCCCAAACCTCCACCCTAAACCCAAGTTAATTCCAGAGGGATTTAGAATTGAGAGTGGCACATTGAAAATAATTGTAGTAATGACAAAACTTAAACTTAGGCTATCTCATAACTAGATTGATTGAGCACCCCATACTAACTGCCTAGTAAAGACGAGGCATGCCTATTTCCAGGCACAAATGGTGTTTGCCTCAGTCTCTACTGTCCTGCACATGATGTCTTTTTCAATAGAAGAAGAATAAACACTACCCTGTGAAGAAACAAAACAGTCAACAAAACTAGGCTTAGATATGTCACAGATGTTGGAATTATCAGTCAGGGAATTAAAGATAGTGATGACTGGCCAGGCACAGTAGCTCATTCCTGTAATCCTAACACTTTGGAAAGCTGAGGTGGGAGGATCACTTTAGGCCAGAAGTTTGAAGCCAGCCTGGTCAACATGGCAAGATCCTGTCTCTACAAGAAAAAAAAATTAAAAATTAGCCAGGTGTTCCCCATCATCCTGAAGCAGCTAGATTGACAGGGTGGTGGACCAGGTATGGTGGTGTGTGCCTGTAGTCATAGCTACCAGGGAGGCTGAGGTGGAAGGACTGATGGAACCCAAAAGTTTGAGGCTGCAATGAGTTATGATTGCGCCACTCCACTTCAGCCTCGATGACAGATACTCATTTCAGTAAAGAGATAAAAATTACAAAAACAAATGAAATGGAAATGATTGGTAGCATGCTAACAGAGATGAAGAATACCTTTGAGAGGTTTATTAGTAGACTCAGTTAAATAATCACTAAATGTGAAGATGAGTTAATAAAAATTTCCCAAAATAAAACATTGAGAAGGGAGCAAAAAAGAAAATGTAGAGCATGCAAGCATTGTGAGGGAAAAAAATCAAGCATCTATTTGGAATCCCAGAAGAAGAGTGAGTGAACAGGGCAGAATAAATATATGAGGAAATGATGGCTGAGAATTTTCCAAAATTAATGAGATACCAAATCAACACTCTAGGAGTCTCAATGAACACCAGTAAGTATATATAAGAAAACAAAATGAAACAGGAATCACAGATACATAAGCGTCATATTCAATTGCCAGAAACCAACAAAAAAGAAAAATTTTGAAGCTAGCTAGAGGAAAAATAACATGCATTACGTACAGAAAAAAGGTAAAAATTATAGTGGACTTCTAGTGAGAAAATATGCAGACCAATTGACAATAAAGTGACATTGCTATAACACTGAAAGAAAAAAGAAAACTATGCACCCAGATCTTCCTTCACTGATTCAATAAATGAGTCAATAATACTAACGTGGTAACAAGGTAAGTCAAGTAATACATTTCAACAGTCATGTATTCTGGAGTAATTACTTTCTTTTTTTAAATTTAGTGCTAAATATTCTTTTTTGAGTACTATTATGAATTCATGAAGTTTTCTATAAACCTATTTCACATGTAATCATTATTTTCTTTGATGTTCTAATTGTTTTATCCTAGCCAATGTTTACTTCTTTTAGTTGCTTAGCGGATCCTCTGGACCCAGCTTTATAATATGAAAATTTTCTTTCTTTCTGACCTGATAAGGTATCCCAGATTTATATTATACATTCTGTGCATCAGATACAGAATCAATCATTTTTTCCCAAGGATCTGGGTTCATGTAATGGAAAATGGTATTAAGGACCAAATTTCAGACCTGAGAGGAACAGATCCAGTTTGTGTTGAAGATGTTAGATTACTCCCAGGCCATTTCAGTGGGCAGAGCTAGAATATATCTATATCTTCATCTATTTTTAACTTTTTATTTGGAAAAAAATCATATTTGAATAAAGTTGCAAGACTTATACAATGAGTCTTATATACCTTTTTTCTAAATTAACCAATTGTTAACATTTGGTCACATTTGCTTTGTCACTCTTATTTTATGTGTACATATATTTATTAACATTAATAGTGTCAATATTATTAAGCTGAACTTAATGAGATATTAAGATACTAAGTTACAGAGACCATAAACATTAACCCCTAAATACTTCAGTATATTCTTCTTCAGAATAAGAACATTATTTTACATTATTAGAATATAATGAAATCCAGGAAATTTAACATTGACACAATACTTTTATCTTTGGTAAATTCCATGTTTAAATTTTTCAAAATGTCTTAACAATATCCTTCGTAGCAATTTTTTTTTCCTAATTCAGGAGCCAGATCAGGATTATGCATTGTATTTAGTAACCACGTACTTTGATCTCCTTTAATCTGGAACAATTCCTGAACCTTTCTTTGTTTTCATGTCATTGGCATTTTTGAAGAATGAATGCCAGTTACTTTGTAGCTTGTTTTTATACTTAGGTCTGCTTGACTGTTTTCTCATGTTTAAATGGAAGATTATGCATTTTGATAGGAATTTTACATTAACAATGACATAATCTTTTGGTGAATCACAACTAAACCTGGTTCCTATTATTGGTGATGTTAAGTTGAATCAAATTCAGTTAAGGTGGAGACTACCAGATTTCTTCCCTGTGGTTCCTGTGTTCTTCTCTGTCGCTAATAATCTCTTAGGAGATACTTTGAGACTATGTAAAAATCCTGCACCCCTTAAACTACCAACCAATAGTTTTAGCATCCATTGATGGATTTTTTTCACTAAATAATTACCATGATGGTTGCAAAATGGTGGGTTTTCTAACTCTGTGATTCCTTCTGCATTTATTAATTGACATTCCACTGAAAAGAGCTTTTCATTCCTGCTTCCCCCACTGCTTGCTTTTCCTCCTTGCTTTTCTTTAGTATGAATTTAAGAAAGTGATACATTCCCTCAACAGGGTTTAGCCCAAGTTCATTTCTCTTGGACCATGGAATACCTCACTGGTCACTGAAAGCCTCATGTCTTTTGACTGTCAGAGATTCTGCATGAATCATTCTTGGACGTGAAGCTACATGTATCAAATCTATGCTTCTCTTCTGGGGCATTAGGAGGTGGCGAGTTACATAATTCTAATGTTAAATATTCAAGACATACATTAATAAAACTAGCACATTAATAAGAGGGCTATGTGTATTTGGAAATAGTCTTGTTTTATAAATAATTGGCATGGTAAACAATTACGCTGCTCACTGCAATGCTGTTTCCATGCCAATGAATAAGTATTTTATTCTCTTTTCATTTTCTTCTCGATGATTTTAAAAAGTACTCTGCCTTGAATTTGGTTGTTTCTGTGAACTCTTTGGTAGACATTAGTTTGCAATACAAACCTAAAACATGAGTTTAAGAAAGTCTGAATATATTTTAAGCATGCAGTGGATGTTGTGGTCAATACTGAGGCACCCCCACCACCCCCACCACACCCCAGCTCTCAGTGGCATCCCCTCTGGGAACTGCCCTCAGCTGAGCCCTTTACCTTCCTTCCTGGAACAGCCTATAAAGGAAGACTGGACAAGGTGGAACCATATTGACTAACTTAAGTCAGGAGAACCCTAAAGGGCTCTCCCAGCTCCAGAGCTACCTATGGGGCTGTACCACATCTCTGCTTCTCCCATCACCGAATCCTATGTCCTTCACTTTTACCACAGGTTTTGCGGCCCAGGGCCCTTCTCAACAAATGACTGTACATAAATCTCCATTTCAGCCTGTTTCTCAGGGAAACTGGCTTTTGAAGAACCGAATCTGAAAAACAGTCCTATTAATATTTTAGTATATTTTTGTATGTCACTCAGAAGCCTATTTTATTTACCTGATTACAGGAAGAGATAATTTGGGGTTGAATTTTTGTTTGTTTGTTTCACATCACAATAGAAGAGTATTTTTGGAAAATGTGAAAATAAATACAACTCCGAACTCAGTTTTAAAATGGGTTGCCAGTATAATATTATATTTAGAAACTAAAAGTTGTTCTCTATGTATTCTTTTTTTAAACCTCTAAAAACAGAGCAATAAACATTAGAAAAATAATTTGTGAAAGAAAGAGACAGAACTGAAAGTAAAGTTGTAGAATTGGTGGCAATTAGCTAAACATTATCACTGTTCAGGTTCAAGTATGAAAAATACTTTAAATAAAATATATATATTTAGTTTTTTAAATTCTAGGATTCACACTACTCTACAATTTAACCGTCAGATAGGAAAGTAACTAATGAAATATTGACTATTAAGAAGGATGTCCCACTTTATACAACTATATTTAATTTTCCAACTATATCATGAGGTAAACATTATTATCCCGATTTTATGGAAAAGAACACAGAGGTTCAGAGACATTAAGTCATTTTTTCAGGTCACTAAAATAGTAAGTGGTGGGAGTCCCAATTCAACTCAGAGCTGCCTGATTTTAGAATTCACATTCCTGATCTAACTCCACAGGGTTTCTAAACTTAAGGATGGGCTAGGACAGAGGACAGAGTCTGGTTCTGGGATGACAATGGGTAAGAATTATGACTTTGATTAGTCTGGAGCATCTTTTATTTAGGTTTGCCCCAGTGGCAAGGTGCAGAAGATGTTGAAATAAGTGGTCAGGCGAGCGGACGCAGCAGCTGACGCCTTCCTTATTTTTTGTGGAGACATCGTAGAGGCTCCAAGTGCTGGGCAAGCTGTGAGGGAGATACTTGCCTGTTTGGAGGTGCATCAAACTATGTGCTTGCTGCCTTTATACCACCAGTCATGTGGGCATTCAGGAAGCGTAGACAACTTATTCTACTAATTATGGTAGTAATTCCACCACTGACGAGACCATGTTGATGTTCTGAGCCTTGGAATTCTCTGCCAACACTGGGCATTGTACTCTCATCTCTCTCAAGGTCTCAGGGGGAAGGAAGTTTTTACATGTGCCCACTTGAACCACCCTGTGCATAGCCTCCCTTAAGAAGGCAGGACTCAGACTGGACATGGTGGCTCACACCTATAATCTCAGGACTTTGGGAGGTTGAGGTGGGAGGATTGCTTGAAGCCAGAAGTTTAAGACCAGCCTGGGTGACACAGTGAGACCCTGTCTTACCAGCCCCTGTACCTCTCCCCAGTAAACAAATAAAATAAATAAATAAATAAATAAATAAATAAATAAATAAGAAGGCAAGACTCCTAGCCATTTGGCTAAACTATCACCTCTGTAACTACAGTTCAAAGACTTCATACGCTAAATGGGAGTATCTGTATAAATAAGTGATTTAAGTTACTTAGAACAATAATTTTTGGTCAAATTTTATTATGTGAGGATAATTAAAATATATTAATTAAAATTAGAATTAAAATATATTAATTAAAATTTTAAAAAATAATTAAAATATATCAGTCACAATGGCCCAGTACTAAGAGGATAAATTCACAAAATTTTAAAGTTTTAAAATGTGGATGTAATAACATATCATCATATGATTTAATGTGCAGGGGGAAAATTGTGAATATGTTTAGATTCTTCCTTGGTCTAGAACTTAGTCAAAATAAAGTGGAGATCTGAGGCAAGTGAGGACACAAAGAAAGTGAAGATGTCTTAGTACTGTGCTTCATACATAGTTGTAACCTACCTTTAGAGATAGTAAGGCAAAAAATTAGAATGATTTAGATTGTTTAGCTGGGAGAAAATAAAACAGATGGTATTCTGTTCTTAATTTGCAATGTTAAGAAAGGTAGAAGAGCATACATCTTTTTTTTTTGAGACGAAGTCTTGCTCTGTCACCCAGGCTAGAGTGCAGTGCCGCAATCTTGGCTCACTGTAATCCCTGCCTCCGGGTTCAAGCGATTCTTCTGCCTTAGCCTCCGGAGTAGCTGGGACTACAGGCACGTGCCACCATGTGAGGTTTCACTGTGTTATCCAGGATGGTCTCCATCTCCTGATCTCGTGATCCACCCACCTCGGCCTCCCAAAGTGCTGGGATTACAGGCGTGAGCCACCGTGCCCAGCCAAGCATACATCTTTTAAGTCTACATTCTTTCTTTCCATTCCTCAGCAGAAATTATGCTTAAACCAAAGGAAAAGGGACTCAACTGGTAAATAAATGATCAGACATGATTATTTTTATTCTTAAAATTGTCTTTCCTTACTATAAAAGTAATGCATACCATGTAGAAAGTTAGGAAAATATTGACGAACATGAAAAGAGAATAAAGGTTGCTCAGATTGTACTCAACAAAAGATAATTAACATTTTGGTGTATTTCTTTTTTTTCTATCTTTTCAATTTTGATTAGGTAATACATTCACATGGTTCAAAAATTCGAAGTTATAAAAAACATACCCCAGTCACCTAGGCATGGAGTTCTGCCACCTGGAAACAAGCAAGGTATATTTCTCATGTATTTTTCCAAATCATTCCAGAGCTAGTATGTGTAAATAAACACATATACATGTAGTTTTCCCTTTTTTTTTTTCCAGAAACTATAGCATACTATACACACTGTTGTGCAACTTATTATTTTTTACTTCACCATAAATCTTTGAGATTTTTCATATCAATCTACAAAGGGCTTTCTCTCTCTCTCTCTCTCTTTTTGTTTTACTTCTGGGTATCATCCAGTTGTATAGATACATCAGGATTTATCTGAGAAATTTCATTTTCATGGATATTCATATTTTTCAGAATTTTTGCAATTACAAATACTACTACTATGAATTACCCTATTCCTGTGCCATTTTTCACCTGTAGGAGTATATCTTTTGGATAAGTTCCTACTCTGAAAATACTAGGTAAAAAAAAAGTTGGCTAGATATTGCCAAATTGTCCTCCAGAAAGGTTCTAAATTATTTTCAATCCACATTTTCTTTTATAATTTATTACACTAAAAAGTATATGTTTATTATTTTACTTCCAGAGAACAATGATGAGATCACGGAACTTTTCTCCCACTCACATCTCAATAAATGAATAAGATATGGAAATACCATGCACACACAGAGAATTATCAAACTAGAGAGGGGCAAAGCACTTCTCTAAGAACTTGGAAGTGTTGCCAGACACAGAGGGTTGTAG
This sequence comes from Piliocolobus tephrosceles, assembly GCF_002776525.5. Lineage (NCBI taxonomy): Eukaryota > Metazoa > Chordata > Mammalia > Primates > Cercopithecidae > Piliocolobus > Piliocolobus tephrosceles. The sequence goes on along the minus strand of NC_045442.1, from coordinate 109,341,295 downwards.
GAATTAACAGGCAAAACCTCAGTTGCTTATTCAGAAATAGTATTCATCATTTCTCTAGTCACCCATTTAGCAAAGATTTATTGAATGCTTGCTACGTGCTGGAATACTAGATCTGTGACAGATTTTGCAGATGCAAGACTGAGAGAGAGAAAAAAGCAAGGGGAAGGTGTTGAGATAAAATTCTCTTCTGTGCTAACACCTCCACGTTGGGGTTGAGCAGGCCTGATGGTGACTGGGTGTGGATAGGCAGCCCAAAAGGAAAGACACAGAAAGTTGCCCCGGAAATCCGCACCTCACAGCAGGGTGGTGGTGACTCAGCAAAAGCCACACACAGTGCCAATCACATCGATTTGTTTTTCTCTTGCTGGGAGGAAGACAGGAGAGAATTGAGGTCTAATATGAACTATCCCTAAACATTAAAACAAAAAAGTCTTGACAAAATAAAATGGAAACAAAAATCAATTAAAACTGCTGGAGACATACTAGGTGCACAGAAAGTCCCAGGTGAAACCAGTCTCTTCGTTGTCCACACAAATAGTGCCTTAGCCTGAACTAGAAGCCCTACCTTTGTCCTTTCCTTTTCCCCTTACTTAGTGAGGAAAAAAGCTTTGGTTATAAACAGTGGACAGCAAACACTCCCTCAGGGCTAACAGCTTCTGACAGTAGCAAAGGTTTAGCAACACCTGAATTAGAGACATAATCAGGAAATAGAGGCTTTCCCCTCCCCTAGCATCCTTTCCTCAAGTATCAAAACAGACAGAAGTACACCTGATCTACAGGAATAAACTCTAGTGCAGGCAGAACACAGACCCCAGAACTATCCCAAGTCCAGCCATAAATGAGATAAGACTATCAATCTCTTTGTTAAACAAGAAATCTAGCAGAATTACATGCATTTATTCGTTTTATCATGCAGGTGAGGGTAGAAAAAATGCTAGCAATTTTTTGCTGATTTGACAACAATCTTACGAGCATTCATAGTATATAGGAACACAGAAATGTCAATCATGACATGAAGACAGCATCTGGCTACTGAGTAAGACGACTCATCAGAATCACAGGGCTCTTTGGAGATTACTTTTAAGGAAATGGCAAGGATTTCTAGAGCTTTTGTTCATATTTTCCTTCCAGGGATAAATTTGTAAGGCTAAAGAACAGAACTAGCAAGTATAGTTACAAATATTCACACATCTCAATGCCACATCGAATCAGATTCTTTGGACTTGTTTTATGACACAAAGACGGTCAGTCTTCTGTAGCTGCAGAGGAGAAAGCACATTTCCTTCCTCTGTCTCTTAGATTCTTTTTGTGAATTATGAAGATTTGCTTTGTTAAGAGCCAACTCTGGAATTTTACTTGTAATTTATAGCAAAAAGTCAGGCCTGTGGAGCTCAATATTATTTAGGGAAATAGAGAAAAAGATGAGCGGCCGGGCGCGGTGGCTCAAGCCTGTAATCCCAGCACTTTGGGAGGCCGAGACGGGCGGATCACGAGGTCAGGAGATCGAGACCATCCTGGCTAACACGGTGAAACCCCGTCTCTACTAAAAAAATACAAAAACTAGCTGGGTGTGGTGGCGGGCGCCTGTAGTCCCAGCTACTCGGGAGGCTGAGGCAGGAGAATGGCGTAAACCCGGGAGGCGGAGCTTGCAGTGAGCTGAGATCCGGCCACTGCACTCCAGCCCGGGCAACAGAGCGAGACTCCAGTCTCAAAAAAAAAAAAAAAAAAAAAAAAAGATGAGCATGATTTTACTAAGTAATAGGGAAATAAGCTGAAGCTTATTATGAAGGGAAGATGCCAACTTGCACCTTGATAAGGAAGGAAGGGGAAAATTCACCTGTAGTATAATTGGAAAATTAGAGGGCCCAGATAACCAAAGTGCTCTTAGACTAAATAGCCTAGAAGATAAACTGTGTTACTCAAGATAAACAGGAATAATTTATAATAATGAAAGGTTCATTTCAACTGGTACCTTTAGTAATTTTAAATTTGTATGCACTTAGTAGTTTAGCTTTAAAAATTGACAGATGAAGAGAAATAGACAAATCCACAGTCATAATGTGGCATTTAATATAGCCACTCAGTAATTGATAGAGCAAATGGAAAAAAAATTCCGAAAAATATGTATAATTTAAACATCATGATTAATAAACTTGATCTAATAAACATATATTGAATACTGCATGTAACGAGCACATTCACAGAAATTCACCATATACTGGATTGTAAAGCAGGTGTCAACAAATATCACAGGAATGAAATAATAATAAGCATATTTCCTAACAAAATACAACAAGTTAGACATCAGTAACAACAAAAAGACATCAAGAAAACCTTCGTATGTTTGGAAATTATTTAAATACACATCTAAGTATCTTATGGGTTAAATAAGAAATTACAGTGGTGTTAAAAAAGTAGTTTGAACTGAGCAATAATGAAACTACTACCTAACAAAACTTATGAGATTTAGCTAAAGCAACATTTAAAAGTATATTAGATGCATATATTAGAAAAAAGCTAAAAATTAATGATTAAAAATTAATAATAATTCAAGAAAATAGAAAAAGAATAGCAAAACAAAACAAACAAACAAACAAACCCAACAGCAACAAAGAAGGTGGAAGGAAGGACATGATAGAAATAAGAACAGAAACTAATTAAATAGAAACCATACACTATGGAGACGATAAAGCCAGAGTGGTTCTCTAAAACACCTAAAAAAATTGACAAACTTCTGGTGAGACAAAAAAAAAGTGATAGCACAAACACGAAAATAACTAATATCAGAAAAGAAAAAGAGGACCTCACTAAAAAAGTTAGAAATATTAAAAAACAATAAAAAGTCACTTGAACAATTTTATGCCAATAAGTTTGAAAATGCAGATGAAATCAACGTATTCTAGCAAAGCACAATTTACACAAACTATTGAAACAGAAAAACAGAATGGTGCTAAAATGTGAATGGCCTTTCAATACATTTGAAGAATTGAATTAAGGAAAATTTCAGGCTTCGATGGCTTCACATTGAATTTTGACAGTCAAGGAACAAATAATTCTGATCTATTCTCATATTATGCACAAACTCAGAGAGTAAAAAAGAGAGTGCTGCTAGTCTCATTTTATGAGGTTAGCATAAAGTTGATAGCAAGAGAGAAAAATTATAGGTCAATATCACTCAAGAATATAGATAAAAAATTGTAAAAACAAATCAGCAGACTGAATCTAGCAATACAGAAAAAGTATAAAGCAATATGACTGTGGTAGCCAGTCTCTAAAATAGGCCCCAGTGTTCACCACCTCTGGGTCATCCCCTCCCACATTCTATTAAGTATGTGACCAACAGAATACAGTAGACATGATGGTATATCACTTCTGAGATTCGGTTATTAAAGATATGGTAGCTTCTATCTTTATTAATTTCTCTCTCAGATCATTCACTCTGGGGGAAACCAACTGCCATGTCATAAGCAGCCCTACTGAGAGGACCACACGATGAGCTGTTAAGCCTCCTGCCACTGCCATGTTGATGAGCTTGGAACTGCAGCGATGGCTGATATCTTGACTTGAAACCTTATGTGAGACCTTCTGGATCCCTGACTCACATTATCCCTGCGTGAGATAATACATACTTGTTATTTAAGCTGTTGCATTTGGGAGTAACTTGTTTTGGAGCAATAGATAACTAATGTATACAATAACCAACTTGTATTTGTACCAGGAATGAAAGCCTGGTTTGACATGAGAAAAATCAACTAATGATTTCTGCTACATTAAAGGAAAAATGTATATGGTCATCTCAGCCAACATACAAAAGTGTTTGATGAAATCCAGCATGCATTGATGATTCATTTAAAAATTTTGTGAACAAGAATGAAAGAAAATGCCCTCAAAAGCAATGAAATGAACAAACTAAAGCCTCATGTAACAATCACAAATGAAAAGAAATCAAAAGTAGGTTAAAATAAACGATATTGTTTACAGATTCATACATAGGTGGCAAACCATAAAGACAAGCAAGGAATTGGCCATCACATGTGTCAGGATAGTGATGCATAGGGAAGTAGGAGGCAGGTGTGATGGCTCACAGGCAGCTTCTAAACTTAAGACACTGTTCTGTATCTTGACCTGACCAGTAATTACACAGGTGTTTGTTTTCCTTTTTTTTTTTTTTCTTTTGAGACAGGTTCTCCCTCTGTCACCCAGAGTGCAGTGGTATGATCATGGCTCACTGCAGCCTTGACCTCCTAGGCTCAAGTGATCCTCCCACCTCAGCCCTTCAGCCTTCCAAATAGTCAGGCCACAGGCACAAGCCACTGCACCTACCTGTTTTATTTTATTTTATTTTATTTATTTTATTTTATGTTTTAATATAGACAGAGTCTCACTACATTGCCTAGGCTTGTCTCAAACTCTTAGGTTCAAGCAATCAATCTACACCAGCCTCCCAAAATGGCGGGATTACAGGGGTGAGCTACCACATTTGGCTCAGGTATTTGTTTACTAATTATTATTTAAATCATACATATAGGAGCTATGCACTTTTTTCTAAGGGTATTATCTCTCAACAGTAAAAAAAGTTAATGATGCAGAAAAATAACACTTATTAATATACCATATTAACAGATTAAAGGTGAAAAACCCATATTGCCTCAATAGACACAGGAAAAAGCATTTGATAAAATAAAAGCTATTATTTTAAATTTAAAAAGACAGTAAATTAGTACAGAAAAAAGAAACATTCTTAGCCTGCTAAAAGGTATATAGAAAAAAATCTACAGCATACATCATATTTAATAAGACATGGGAAAAATGTCCTTTAAAATTAAGTATGAGGTAAGAATAGCTTCAGTTGTTGCTTCTCTTTCACCTTGGGTGACAGGAATAACCTTTGTGGTAAGACAAGAAAAATAAATAAATGTATAAAGATTTGAAAGAATGTAAAATAAAACAAAACAAAACAAATAAATACTGACATTATTCATAGATGTCTACAAAGAAAATCCAAGAAATATGAACAGGCAAATTATTAGACTTAAAAAGTGAATTCGATAAGGTTATTCTATTTAAGTCAATTATTTTTTTAAAAACTTCAGTGATATTTTTAAATACCAGCAACAAATGGAATCTTTGAACAAAATACAAAATGTATTTATTAATAAATATTAAAAATGTGTATGAATGTATAAGATGTGTAAGAATGTTATGGCCTAAATAAATTTGGGAATAGGAAAACTTAGTAAATACGTCAATTCTCTCTCAATTAATAAAATACAATAAAGTTATAATACAAAGACACATCTTTTAGTAGACTTGAAAAGGAGATTATAAAATTTGTATGAGAGAAGAAAAAAGGGCCCCAAACAACCAGAAGGAAAGGGGAGCAGAGATCTTGTTGTACCAAATATCAAGACTCAATTTTAAAACTGCATCAATTAAGACACTCTTCCCACACTGGACTGATTTTGACAGAGGCAGCATAGCAGATCAGTGAGCAGAGAATGGACTGTTTAATGAGTGGTGATGAAACACTTGATTTTTTCCAAATGTACAAATGTAATATTGAATTCTTATCTTCCATATATATATTAATACAAAAATTATTTCCAGGGGGATTGTATTAGTTAGGGATCTCCAGAGAAACAGAACTGATAGTGCATGCACACCACACACACACACACACACACATATATGGTAGGAGAGAGAGATGATAAGGAATTGGCTCACACAATTATAGAGGCTAAGTCTGAAATCTACAAGATGGGGTAGTGATATGGGCGACCCCAGGAAGAGCCAACATTTTTATTTGAGGGCTATGAAGCAGGAAGAGCCAATGTTGCAATTGAAGTCTGAAGACCATCAGCTGGAGAATTTTTTCTTACTGGGGGAAGGATTGGTCTTTTTGTTCTATCCAGATCTTCAACTAATAAGATGAGGCCCACCCTCATTGGAAAGGCAGTTTGCTTTACTCAAAGTTCCGGATTTAACTGTTGATGTCATCCAAAACCACCCTCACAGAAACACCCAGAAAATGTTTGGCCAACTATCTGGGCACTCCATGGCCCAGCCAAATTGACACATAAAATTAACCATCATAGAGGTTACATGGAACTTAACATGTAGGAGGATATCTTTATGACCCTTAGGTAGAGAGAGTTTTTTGTTTGTTTGTTTGTTTGTTTCTTTGAGACGGAGTTTCACTCGTTACCCAGGCTGGAGTGCAATGGCGCAATCTCGGCTCACTGCAACCTCCGCCTCCCAAGTTCAAGTGATTCTCCTGCCTCAGCCTCCCAGGTAGCTGGGATTACAGGCACGCGCCACCACGCCTGGCTAATTTTGTATTTTTAGTAGAAACAGGGTTTCTCCATGTTGGTCAGGCTGGTCTCCAACTCCTGACCTCAGGTCATCCATCCGCATTGGCCTCCCAAAGTGTTGGGATTATAGGCATGAGCCACTGCGCCCGGCCTAGAGAGAGGTTTTTCAAAGAAGATACAAAAAATACAAATCATGAAGGAAACATGATAAATTTGACTACATAAAAATGTAAAAAATTTAATTCCAGTATTTAAAAAAGAGTGAAAAGACAAGCCACAGAAACATTCCAAACTTGACATTAGCATCTGCTTCTAGAGAGCTCATCCTATAACATGATCTCTTTACATGAAGTTTCATGCAAAACAATATACTGTATTGTTTCTAGAATATAATTCAGAATAGTGGTGGTGTGTTGGGTAGGAGATACATTTTGGGAGGAGTTGTCTAGGACTTCAAAAGCACTTGTAATACTTTATTCCTTAAGCCAATGGTGGGTGTGAGTATGTATTATATCAGGGCTCCCCAACCCCAGGGCCGTGGGCCAGTACCAGTCCATGGCCTCTTAGGAACAGGGCCACACAGCAGGAGGTGAGTGGCAGGTGAACAGGGAGCCAGCAAGCATTACTGCATTTGCTCTGCCTCCTGTCAGATCAGTGGTAGCATTAGATTCTTATAGCAGTGTGAACCCTATGGTGAACTACATATGTGAAGGATCTAGGTTGTGCACTCCTTATGAGAATCTAACTGATTCCTGATGATCTGAGGTGGAACAGTTTCATCCTGAAACCATCTTCCCAGCCCCCGCCCAAAAACTGGTCCCTGGCGCCAAAAAGTTTGGGGACTGCTGTAATTATATCATTATTTGAATCTTTGGTATTTAATGAATTAGTAATAAATAAATAAGTAGCAGAAATGAAACCGTCAGATTTATGATCTCTTGGAAATCAATCAAAAGAAAAGTAAAAGCCATTATTTTATATTTGAACATATGAATATGAGATTTATAAATAAAACATCAATATCTATAAGCTGAATTTAAGGGCCTGAATAAACTAAATATTAATTAAATTGCAAGTAACTGTGCATATTTCATTCTGGCCCACAGCCTTTTTAGACATTAAAAACCCACTGAAAAGAATTACTGTTCCATGCAAATGAAATATGCTTCTATTGCCTGTAAAGGACAAGACCTATGGACGTACTCATTGCACAGCCATTAAGATTAGCTGAATTAAGAATTAATTTCAAAAAAAAGAAGGATTTATATTTGAAGTTAGACGTGCATATACATCTTATCAGTCAACAAATATTAAATGCCTACTCTATGCCAGGTGCTATTTTCAGATGATACAGATAAGCTGTAAGCAAGAAACACAAAGTGCTCTTGAATCATTAGCATGATTTATTTTAAGAGTACTGTCTTACATCATCAAAGTATCCAATTGCTAATGTCTGACACAGGCAAAATATTTCTATTTCAATAAGTCAAGCTATTAATGGCTGTATAGTACACTGTGCAAGGGGAAATCTCCTCAAAGATTGCATAGAAAATTAAGGAGTTAATTTCATTTCTGTTCGGTGTTGTAATGGAATTTTGTATTCCAGACTGTTCACACATGTCTCTTTCCCTGAAGGCACCAAGGATTACAAATTTAGAATCAAATATTTCTGACCATAAAAGTTAACTATCCAAATCTTTAACCACATTTAAACTTGCACATGGTCCGGGCAAGGAAAAATTCACAAACGTCAATATTTATTGAGGTAAAAATGTAAATTATGAGAAACCACCTAGACACCTTAAAATAGAACACAGGTCTCTACGTTTTATTAAATTTGTGCTATTTCTCCTACTATAGTTACCATCAGAAACACATTCCATTGTAAGGTTTTTTTTTTTTTTTTTTTTTTTTTTTTTTTTTTTTTTTTTTTTTTTTGCAGTATTTTTCTATTGTTAAAAAAGCTGTAAAACTCAAAGCTCAAATTTGGAGTCACTTTAAATTTGAGTCATGAACCAATTAATTTTATAACTTTGGAGTGTTGAAATGGTCTCATAGGAGTTTGAGGTTGACACACATAGTTTGATCATTTAATAGTCATAGATGGCATGAAAAACTATATATTTGAGTAAAAGAACTCTTTGAATGTTTTGACAAACAAACACCAAAACTGGGTTTTGTAATTTTTCTCTTAATTGTTAAAATAGCTGGATTTTGGCATAATAATTTTGCATGTGTATATTTCAATTCATACACTAAATGTACTTATATTTACTTTTTGCTATTTTCATGTTATTTATACAACATATACTTACTGAGTGCCAATTCTGTGCCAGATACTCTTATAGGCTTTCATGTGAGCAAAAGCAGATGTCATACCTATTTTTATTGAACTTTTAGTTCAGTAGAGGAGAGAGACATTAGTTAATCAAATAATTACCAGGTGGGTGTGGTGGCTCACACCTGTAATCTCAGCTCTTTGGGAGGGCAAGGTGGGAGGATCACTTGAGGCTAGCAGTTGAAGACTAGCCTGGGCAACATAGCAAGACTCCATTTCTATGAAAAATGTTTAAAAATTAGCCAGGCATAGTGGTGCATGCTTGTAGTCCTGGCTACTGGGGAGGCTGAGGTGGGAGGACTGCTTGAGGCCAGGAGGCCAGGAATTTGAAGTTACAGTGAGCTGTTATCATACTGCTACACTCCAGCCCGGGTAACAAAGTGAGACCCTCTCTCTCCAAAAAAAAAAAAAAAAAAAAAAAATTGTCAAACGAAGAAAGCAGTTTAACTGACAAGAGCCAAAGAGGAGACCACGCAGCACTAACTTAGGAGGGGCATTTGATCTAGTCAAGGAAGGAGGTCAGGGTAGTCTTCTTGGAGGAAGTGGCCCTTGGGTTGAGATCTGAGGATCTTGGAGTTAATTAGGTTAAGAAAGGAGGGCCTGTAATCCCAGCACTTTGAGAGACCGAGGCGGGTGATTCACTTGAGGTCAGGAGTTTGAGGCCAGCCTGGCCAAAATGGTAAATCCCCGTCTCCACTAAAAATACAAAAAAAAAAAAAAAAAAAAAAAATTAGCTGGGCATGGTGGCTTGTGCCCATATTCTCAGCTACTTGGGAAGCTGAGGCAGGAGAATCGTTTGAACCTGGGAGGCAGAGGTGGCAGTGAGCCAAGATCGTGCCACTGCACTCCATCCCGGGTGACAGAGCTAGACACTGTCTCCAAAAAAAAAAAAAAGAAAGAAAGAAAAAGGAGAGGAGGGAAGAAGATTCTGGGAAGAGGGTCCTAAATGCATGTCTAGGCCCTATGACTGGAACCGTGTGAGGTTCTGAAAAATACACACTGAGTAGGAGCTTCTGCAAGCTGAGACCGGGACAGCAGGTAAGGGTTAGATCACAGGGTCACTTGTAAGCCACAGTCAGTCAAGAAAGAGTATGTCTTTCTCTTCGTGTGTGCATTTGAGAACCCCTGCTTCTGTCTGCAATGTGGAGAACAGATGGGACAGAGACCAGAGTGGGAGAACAGAAGACCAATTTGGAGACTGTGCCAATAATCTCTGAGTGAGACCTGATGGTAGAGGTGGTGCTAGTAGCAGAGACAAAGACACTTCAGAATTGGAATTGGCAGGGCTTTGTGATGGATTGATAATAAGAAAGCTGGATCGGATTGGTGGGCAAAGATGTTAATAATGAAATATAATTAACTATACAATTAAAGCTTACAGTAAAATCTTATTAAGTCTAATTAGGACACATACATCTTTATGGTAGAAGGCTCAATAACTGTATTAGATGACATTACTTCAGTAAAAATGACTTAGGCCTTACAGTATAGTTTGAATTCACATCTCTTATATTAAAGAAAATTTACCTTTAACACATTTACTTCCTTTACCCCTCTTCTCTAAATGCTTTTCATTTTAACCGAAAATCAATATCATTATATTCCATTTCGTGTCAGTGACAGATTTTGAAAATATCATGAACTTTAGGATTATATTTTTTCCATTTAATTGCATGTGAATTTTTACCTTTTTAAATAAAATCTCTTGGTTTTATAAACTCCTACTATAATCCAAATTTTACTAAACTAAATACAAAACCCACCAAATGAAGGCAATGGTATTCATTTTGACTTAAATTTATACCCATGTACGTAAAACTGTAGAAACTTCACAACTGGACTTACTTTTTAAACCCAAAGAAATTCCCAATATATTTGCAACAGCTCCTGTGTCATTCATGAATCTAGGCTTCAACATAATATAATCTGTTCACCCTTTCCTGTTTGGGACTGAGTCAACTTTAATGAAAATTACACATGCACTAGGGGAAAGGAAGCTAATTTAATGTGAAAGAAGCAATTGCAATGCCAGGGCCTCACAGATTCTACTCTCCATTCATTTTCATTAAGATTGTGAGGCAGATCAGGCTTTCCTTCTCTCCTTACTCCCTTTCTCCCCCCAGCCTCCATCCTGGGAGGGGTCTTTTTTTATCAGGGAAGAAAAGCAGAGCGTAAGGACACTATGCATGTGCGCTATCAAGGTGATCAATGTCCACAAGAGAAGATATTACTGAGCAATCAATGGGCTCACTGTCTGATGCACACAGAGGCCAATACCATGGCATCAGCTTTTGAGAAAAGAAAAGCTTTATTGTGAGTCAACTGGCAAAGAGACCGGAAGAAATGCTCTAATCTGTCTCCCCAAGGTGGAGTTTGGGTTGGATTTTATAAGCATAGAGTAATGAAGTGTGATCTGATTGGCTCTTGCAATGAGGCGATGCCAGGAGGCATGGTCTGACTGGATCCTGCCATGGGGTGACGCTAGAGTTTGGTCTGATTGGATCCCAGGTCCTGCCATGCAATGTCCCCTTTATTCAGTTCCTTGGTACAAGTACTTAGGTTCCCCCTGCGATTGCATGCTTGGTTTAACTGGGCATGCTCAGGTTATGTGACCTTCAACCTGGGAGTCCATGGCAACTGAAAAACAACTCACAACTTTGTTATATAAAAGTTGACCCTGATTGGTCTGGTGTGGTTACAAAGAGAGGAGCATTAGAGTAGCGGAGGTTTTTCCTTTTCCAAGGGACTTAAGATCCTCTCCCAAAGGACAGATGCTGCCCCTCTAGCCTTCTCCAGGAGAAAACCAAAATAATCAATTGATGGAGAGAGGAAGAGATAGGGGTAAGAACGCTGAGGGAAAAAAGACAGACGAGATTAAAAACACCTCTCTGATGCGTCCTTTAAGTACTGGGAGGGAACTTGAGGCCAAACAAACAAAAAAACACCACCACAAAAACCCGAACATCTGTTCTGTGACTTAATTTGGCCTTTGTATATTTGTGATCTACTTATTTAATAAGACTTTTCTGTCTGGTAAGAAATAGTGCCTTCACACCCTTCCAGATACTGGCTTAAGCAAGAGTTTATATTTACCACAGTGTTAGTGCTGTCAATTTTATCTTTACTTTTCCAAAGACTTAGATTTAAAATCAAATACCCCCTTTTATGGAACCTAGTTTGCTAGATTTTTCTTTTTTGATACCTTGTTTTATACTACTCTCTTTGTTATTATTTTTACTACCAGAGTCATCCTAAAGATTCAGTGACCTTGGGGCACTGCAAAATGTGGTGTTCCAGTCTATACTAAGCAACTCAAAGCCTAGCATCCTGGATAGTTCCTGCTGTAAAATAAATAATGCCACAGTTATTGGATGAAAGCCATCTATACAAGTGAACTAGACAGATGGTAAAACTCTAGGTACCTGACATACTTGTAAACGTCTTGGGATAAAGTGGCCCTAGCTGTTGGTTATGCATAAGTTGCCATGCTTTGGGCCATCTGGTCCTGTTGCCTTGGCCACAATCAATTAGACTCTGGAAATTTTCAAAACACCAGCCATTAAGGGCTCTTCATACTAAAATGGGATTACCCAGCCCAGTCAGGTTCTTCCTCACTGAGAACTTGTGTTCAAGATACCCATAGAGTAGAAGTGAAGAGGAAGCGATAGAGAGAAGCTGTGTCATGAATGTAGTGGAGTCACCAGAATAGGAAGCAGTGGAAGTCTACTTGGAGCTGCATCTCCAGATGTATTGAACACCAGGAATAACCACTGTGATGGTAAGTCCGTCACATCTTGACCAATGCTTCCCAATCTCCAGTGAGGCTGGACTATGCTGACGCATCTCTGGGTCTTTCTGATTTTCTGTACTGTCTTAGTTCCTGCTGCTATAACAAAATACCACAGACTGGATCATTTATAAATAATGGAAATGTATTGCTTATAGTCTGAGAGGCTGGAAAGTCCAAGAGCAAGTGAGCTGGCAGATTTGGGGTCTGATGAGGGCCTAGTCCTCACACTTACCTAATCTTTCCCCCAATGTTCTTTTTCGTTTTTTAGTTGACAAATAAAAATTGTATATATTTGTGTTATCGGAACATGATGTTCTGACATATGTATACATTGTAGAATTTGGCTAAATCAAGCTAATTAACATATGCATTACACATATACCTTTTTGTAGTTAGAAGACTTATGAGCTGCTCTCAGCATTTTCAAGTATGCAATACATTGTTATTAGTATAGTCACCATGTTGCATACTAGATCTCTTGAACTTACTCCTCCTATCTATCTTTAGTTTTGTTCCTGTTGACCTACCTCTCCCCCATCCCTCCGCCTCTCCCCTTCTCAGCCTCTGGTAACCACCATCTCACTCTGCTTCTGTGAGTCTGATTTTTAAAAATTCTACAGAAGTGAGATCATGTGGTATTTGACCTTCGTGACTGGCTTATTTCACTTAACATATGTTCCCCAGGTTCATCTATGTTGTTGCAAATGACAGAATTTCCTTCTTTTTTTAAGGCTGAATAGTATCCATTGTGTTCTTGTCCTGCAATGTTCTTTCTATTCAATCCCGTTTACCAGAACCCACTGCAGTGGCTCCACCATAAGAGTGGGTGGGATCTTGGAGGCATGACTGAGTAGTTTTCTTCAGGAAGAGGAAATTGCTCTTCCGAATATGCTTTGCCTGGTGTAGTCTAGTATGCAGAATGGCTTGCCTTCTTTTTCAGCACGGTCCACATGCTTGTTGGAAGAAGTTACATAAAGAGAATTGTGCAGTGGAAGAAAGCTATCCAAGAGTTGCAAATAGTTCCATTAAATTGAAAACCATAAGCAATCGAGAGAACTTTATTGTGTAGATTTTTTAAATTCCATAAATGCAGATTAAAGTTATATACTCATCCTGTAAGCAAACTAAATAGGAGAATACAATTTGTAGTTGAAACATTATGTCAGTCCTCTTCATTTTTGTTAAGAAAACCTCCATGTGCCTTTTGAGCAACACAACCTATATAAGATGAATTTCTACTACCCCTAAGCAGTTATCTTAAATATTGTCCTAATTTACAAAATAAGCTTTTTGTTCATGACTTTAAAAGTTAAAATGTAACACTGATTTATATTTTTCAGACATATAGCAGTATTTCTAAATAAATAAGCGCGCAGGAAAAGCAAAGTGAAGCACACAATTCTGAAATATTACAATCCTCTTTATGAAGGTGATAAAATTGCATACTATGTTACTTTAATATCAAAGCATGTGAAATTTATGTTGAGAGCTCATACAAAATAGATATCAATATAGAAAATTATATCAATTAGTGACATTTCCTTTCTATCATGTCCAAATGTATTTATTTCATTAACTGGAAATCTGTTCTTTTTAAAAATACTTGATCTTAAAAACAATTCATGCAAATTACATTTTTTTGTGATCACATCTCATTATAACCTTGGTGTCTAGAGTTTCACTACTACATCCTGTAAGAAACTGTTGTATCATGATCTAAAGACCTGAAGTTATTCTACGGAAGCCTCTGTTGGCTAGGATGTGAGTTCTCTGAGGACAGTGACTTTGGCTCATTCATTCTTTTCTCACCAGAATGTAGGTAGACTGGAGTTCTTTAACAGCAGTGACTACTTCTTCTTAACTTGGCATCTATGTTGCTTAGAACATAGTAAGTGCTTAATTAGTGTTTAATAATGAAATGAATCAAGTGCTTCATTCTTAGTGTTTAATAATGAAATGAATCAATGATCATGTTGCTTAGAACATAGTGCTTAAGTAGTGTTCAGTAATGAAACAAATCAATGATCAAGTTTGCTAACCGCTGGATATGCAGAGAACAGACACCTTTGCTGCCTTCAGGGAACTTGGAGTCAGAGGGAGAGACAACCATGAAATAGGTGAAATTCTGGCAATAGGGCCAGAGTGCTATGAGAACAGCTAAAAAGTAGTGATCATTTCTGTCTGGCAAGGTAAAAAGATTGACATTGAAGGTAGCCCTCTACAATGAATCACATTTTTCCAAATTAAAAACAAGTTACATGGGCCAGTTGTGGTGGCTCATGCCTTTAATCCCAGCACTTTGGGAGGTCAAGGTGGGCGGATCACCCAAGGTCAGGAGTTCAAGACCAGCCTGGCCAACATGGGGAAACTTTGTCTCTACAAAAATTAGCCAGGCATGATGGCGGGTGCCTGTAATCCCAGCTACTTGGGAGACTGAGGTGGGAGAATCACTTGAACCCAGGAGGCAGAGGTTGCAGTGAGTCAAGATTGCACCATTGTACTCCAGCCTTAGCAACAGAGCGAGATTCCATCTCAAAAAAAAAAAAAAAAAAAGCAAGGGACAAGAAGATATTTCAGAGAGTGGATATGAAAAAAGACACAACTGTTATGAGCACAGCATGATCTCAGTATGGTGTGTACATAACGATAGGGTTCCCAGGAAAGGGAATTGAAAAGTAAGAGAATTAGCACTTGTAAACATTATCATGTGCTAGGTTTTAGATACTCTGTATTATTAACTCTCCAGCAAGATGTTGTGGGGCAGTAATGAGGCACCTTACCTCAATGAATAAGATAGTTATTAGGTATAGATGTCATGGTGCTAGAGGATGAGCCCTTTTGGCAAAGGGCTTTGAAGGTCATCCAGTTAGGGTTACATAATCAGACATAATCAGACCGGTGTAATTCACTAGTCACGTGGCATACTTACCATTGTTAGTGTAACAAAGATTACAATTCTTCTGCCATAAATTGAGTTACCCGTATCCCACATATAGAAACATGCTTTTATGTTATTTCATTTCACTTCCTTCCTTTTCATCTTTGACCATATTATCTGTATTTCCTTGTATACCAGACTTTTGGACACCATATAGATGGAAGTTATTTTTTAATTTCCCTGTTTCAGCTTCTTCTTAGTTTTTTAGCTTGTCATTTTTGAGCTTCCTCCACTTTATTGGGGACACCAGTTTATTTGTGTCTGCATTTAATGTGTCCAAATGCTTTTCCTTTTCAACGATTTTCTTTCATCATTACATAAATCTAGCTCAAAGCCTTCACATTCCATATTTCGCTTTAAAGTTCAGCTTTGATTCTATTTCTCTGTTGTTTCTTTGTCTCTACATCCAAACACCACATTGTGTCATCTACCACAGAATTTATTTTATAACTTTTAATCATCAGCTTTACTTAATTCTGATTATGTCTGTGAACCATGTAGCATTCTTTCATAATAAGAAACTTCTCTGCCTTACTGTTTTTTCTTTCTTCCCTTTTTTAAAAAAACATGTTGTTACTCCAAGCTGAAGAACTGCTTATCTGTATAAGGAATCTGACTTTATTACCCATTTCTTCTGTTTACTTACTGAGTTATTATCTAATCTTAAGAACAAACTGATTCTAATGGACTCACACTGCTGTTTGCATCCTCGTAGGTGGCCAGTAAGAGGATGTGAGATCAAATTTTTCATAAAATTATCAAATGAATAGACAAAATGACATAAAACATCTGGACTTTTGGGTAAGCATTTGGTAGCATATACATTAGAGAAATGGAAATGCACGCCTTTGGTTATTGATACTATGAAATGAATCTTGGGACTATAAACAATGTACAGTTTAAAATGAAGTAGCATGTGGATGAATGAACTTGGTTTAGATTAGCAGACCTGGCATAGTTTAAGGTCAAACTCAGTTTTGTTTAACATCTTCATAAATAATCTAGAAGACATATTTTTAAAAACCCTTTAATTACATGTTTAAGTGACTTTAAGCTGGGAGGTGCTAAACATGATATGAGGAAAAGGACTAGAAGAGGTGAATAGATAAAATGATAAACTTTTTTTTCATTAATCAGGAAAAGTATAAAATGATAGCTTAGCATGAGAACAAATTTATGGCAAGTTACTAAAAGGAGAAAAAAACATGAGTAACGGAAGAACAGTGTTGAAAGGACGCCATAGCAATTTGCAATGTGGTATGGAAGCTAAAATGGTCATTATTTTATAGAGTTCTCTTAAAATGACTCTATGATTTCTCTCATGGGGGGCACATAAACTGCTGACCTAAGTACCAATAAGACACAGAATCATTAAGATGTTTACGTCAGTTATAAAATCATATGCACAAATTCATACATGGTTGTACTTAATTTTTATTGATTAAATAAAATCAACAGATACAAAGACTGAAGTTTTTTAAGGGGCCAACAATTGTATGAACTTTAATACATGTTTAGATTCCTGTAACCACCACACTTAGGTGACAGAAGAGTTCCATCTGTAAAACACTTCCTTTCATATCCCTCTTCCCACCCCAAGCCTCTGGCAATCACTTATGTTCTCTGTTCCCATAGTTCTGCCTTTTTGAGATGTTATGTAAATAGAAACACACATATAATGTCTCCTTTGTCCTTTGAGGTGCATTTTATTTTTTTATTGTAGTTAAAAACACATCACATAAAATTCATCATTGTGACCTTTTTTAAGTGTACTGTACAATAATGTTAACTATATGCACACAGATTGCTAGTGCAATAGATCTCTAGAACTTCAGTGCAATGGATATCTTGAAATTTATCAGCTTGCAAAACTGATACTTTATAGCCATTGAATGCCAATTTCCCTTTCCCTGGTTCCCACAGCCCCTGGAAACCACCATTCTGATTTCTGTTTCTAAGAGTTTAACGACTTTAGATATTTCACATAAGTAGAATCATGTAGTATTTAACCTTTTGTGATTGGCTTATTTCACTTAGCATAATGTTCTCAAGGGTCATATAGGACAGATTTTCCTTCCTTTTAAGGTGGTATAATATTCCATTGTATGCATATGTCACATTTGCTTTATCTATTCATCTGTTGATGGACATTTAGGTTGCTTTCACCTGTTAGCTATTGTGAAAAAATACTGCAATGAACATGCAGTGCAAACATCTCTTTGAGATCTTTTTTTCAATTCTTTTGGATATACACCCAAAAGTGCAGTTGCTGGATCATATGGTAATTCTATTTTCAATTTTTTGAGGAGCCTTGATACCATTTTCCATAGTAGCTGAAAGTATTTTACATTCCCACCAACAGGGCATGAGTTCCAAATTCTCCACATCCTCACCAACACTTGTTATTTTCTTTTTTAATACTAAACATCCTAATGAGTGTAAGGTGATATCTCACTGTGGTTTGGTTTTTTGTTTTTTGAGACTGGGTCTTACTCTGTCACCCAGGCTGGAGTGCAATCATGGCTTACTGCAGCCTTTAGCTCCTGGGGTCAGGTGATTCCCCCTCCACCTCAGTCTGTTGAGTAGCTGGGACTGTCGGCATGCACCACCATGCCTGACTAATTTTTATTTTATCATTTTATTTTATTTTATTTTACTTTTTGTAGAGATAGTGTCTCACTATGTTGTCCAAGCTGGTGTTGAACTCCTGGGCTCAAGCGATCCTCCTGTCTTGGCTTTCCAAAGTGGTGGAAATACAGGCGTGAGCCACTGTCCCAGTCTCCTGAATGATTAGTGTCTTAGTCTGTTTTGGGCTGCTACTAAAAATACCATAGACTGAATACTTTATAAAGAACGGAAATTTATTTCTCACAGCTCTGGCGCCTGGGAAGACATGAACAGATGCCTGGTCTCTGCTTCCAAGATGGAGTCTTTAACTATGTCCTCTGGAGGAGAAGAATGCTGTGTCCTCACATACCAGAAGCTGGAAGGGCAAAAATGGATGAACCCTCTCCCTCAAGTTTTTCCCTAATTTTCATTTATGAGGGGGGAGCCCTCATGGTCTAATCACCTCTTAGACCCACCCCACTCCCTACTGTCACATTGGCAACTTTTGAATTTTAGAGGTGATACATTCAAATCACAGCAATTAGTGATTTGGGGATTCTTCATTTTCCTGTTGGCCATTTGTGTATCTTCTTTAGAGAAATGTCAATGCAAGTCTTTTGCCCATTTTGAGTTGTTTCTTTTGTGTATTTTGAGTTGCAGAAGTTCTTTATATATTCAGGACATTAACTCCTTATCAGATATGGTTTGCAAATATTTTTTGCCATTTCATAGGTTGACTTTTCACTCTGGTGGTTGCCTTTTTGCTTTGCAGGAATTTTTCAGTTTGATGTACTCCTTGTGTACACACTCCTTGTGTATTTGTGCTTTTGTTGTCTGTGCTGTTGATGACATATCCGAGAAATCATTGCCAATCCAATGTTATGCAGCCTTTCATTATTTTCTTCTAGGATTTTTACAGTTTTCAGGTTATATGTTGAGGACTTGAATCAATCTTAATTTTTGCATATGGTGTAAGGTAAGGGTCCAACTTCGTTCATTTGTTACATGGATATTAAGTTTTACCAACATCATTTGTTGAAGAGACTATCTTTTCCCCATTGTGTGCCTTGGCACCTTTGTTGAAGATCATTTGACCATACACATGAGCATTTATTTCTCGGTTTTCTATTCTGTCCTTTGGTGTACATGTCTATCTTAATGCCAGCACCATATTGTAGCTTTATAATTTTTTTATTTTTATTTTTGAGATGGAGTCGTGCTCTGTTGCCCAGGCTGGAGTGCAGTGGCGTGATCTCGGTTCACTGTAAGCTCCGCCTCCTGGGTTCATACCATTCTCCTGCCTCAGTCTCCCAAGTAGCTGGGACTACAGGTGCCTGCCACCATGCCCGGCTAATTTTTTGTATTTTTAGTAGAGATGGGGTTTCACTATGTTAGCCAGGATGGTCTCGATCCCCTGACCTCGTGATCCACCCGCCTCAGCCTCCCAAAGTGCTGGGATTACAGGCTGAGCCTCCGTGCCCGGCCCTGTTATATGTTTTGAAATCAGGAAGTGGGAGGCTTCCAGCTTTGTATTTCTTTCTCAAGATTGGTTTGGCTCTTCAGGGTTGAGATTCCATATGAATATTAGGATTTTTTTCTATTTCTGCAAAAATGCCATTGATACTTTGATGAAGAGTGTGTTGAATCTGTAGATTGCTGTGGGTAGTATGGATATTTTGACAACATTAAGTCTTCCAATCCATGAACACAGTATACCTTTCTATATATTTCTATCTTCCTTGATATCTTTCAGTGATGTTTTGTAGTTTTCTGTGTACAAATCTCTAGACTTCTTGGTTAAGTTTATTCCTATTTTATTCTTTTTGATGCTATTATAGATGGGATCATTTCTAAATTTCCTATTCAGATTATTCATTATGTATAGAAATGCAGCTGTCTTTTGTCTGTTGATTTCATATACTATTTTGCTGAATTTGTTTATTAGATCTAAGTTTTTTGTGTAATCTTTTGAGTTTTCTACATATAAGATCCTGTCATCTGCAAACAGAGAAATTTCTCTTACTACTGCCTTTGATGTATCCCATAATTTTTGAGATGTGTCTTTGTTTTGATTTGTCTCCAGATATTTTCTAATTTCCCTTGTGATTTCTTCTTTGACCCATTGATTGTTAAAGTATGTGTTATTTCATTTCCACATATTTTGGATTTTCCATTTTGCCTTTTGCTATTGATTTTTTAGTTTTACTACACTGTGGTTGGAAAAGAGTCTTGGTATGATTTCAATCTTAAGTTTGTTAAGACTTATTTCATGACCTAACACATGATCTATTCTGGAAAAGGGTATTCTGCTGTTGTTGGGTGGGATGTTCTGTTTATGTCTTTTAAGTCCAATTGGTCTATAGTGTCAATCAAGTCCTCTCTTTCCTTGTTGGTCATCTATTTGGTTGATCTATCCATTATTGGAAGTGGAGAATGTCTTTCTGTCTAACGTGAGTCTCTTGTAGACAACATATAGTTCAATTTTGATTTTTAAAAATCCATTCAGCCACTCTATGCCTTTTGATTGGATAGTTTAATTAATTTACATTTAAAGTAATTACTGTTAGGGAACGATAATGATTTACTATTGACACTTTGTTCATTGTTTCCTTTATGTATTGTAGTTATTTTGTTCCTCTTTTTCTCTCTTGCTGCCTTCCTTTGTGTTTTGTTGAATTTTTAATAGTGACATGCTTTGATTCCTTTCTCATTTTCTTGTGTGCATCTTCTGTAGATATTTTCCTTGTGGTTATGATGAGAATTACATACAACATCTTATAACAATAACTTCAATTGCATACACTTCTGTACTTCTTTACCTCTTCTCACTTAATGTTATCAGTGTCACAAATTATGTTTTTATATTTGGTATTTATTACCATAGTGCTATGGTTAAATGTTTGTCCCCTCCAGAACTCATGTTAAAACTTAATTGCCATTGTAATAGTATTAAGAGGTGGGACTTTTAAGAGGTGATTAGACTACGAGGGCTCTGCACTCATGGGTGGAATTGGTGCTGTGAGTGACTTTGGCCTCCTCTTGCTCTCTCTTGCCCCCTCTCACTCTGTTGCTTTCTCCCAAGGATGACACAGCAAGAAGGCCCTTGTTAGATGCTGGCACCTTGATATTGGACTTCCCAGTTTTCAGAACTGTGAGCCGCCAATAAATTCTGTTCATTATAAATTACCTAGGTCAGGTATTTTGTTATAGTAGCACAAAATGGATGGAAACACATAATTTTATAGCTGTAGCTGTTTCTTATGCTTTTGTCTTTTAAACTCTGTATCTGAATTGAGAATGATTTATACATGATCACTATAGTATTTACAGAATTCTGTATTTGTTTACATATTTACCTTTACCAAAGGCTTTATATTTTCATATACTATCATGTTGCTGATAGCATTCTTTCATTTCAACTTGAAGAGCTGTCTTCTACAATTCTTGTAAGGGAGGTTTAGTGGTGATAAATTTCCTCAGCTTTTGTTTATTCAGGAAGAACTTTATTTCTCCCTCATTTTTGGAGGACATTTTTGCTAGAGACAGTATTCTTGGTTGGAAGTTCTTTTTCTTTTAGGTCTTTGAATATGTCAGTCCACTCCCTTCTGGTTTGTAATGTTGCACTGAGAAATCTATGAAAGCTCTCCTTGTTTGTGACAAATCACTTTTCTTTTGCTGCTTTCAAGATTCTTTGTCTTTAACTTTTGACAGTTTCATTATAATGTGTCTTAGTGTGAGCCTCTTTGGGTTCATCCTAGTGTTGAGTTTCTTGAATTTGGATGTCCATTTTCTTCTTCATATTTGGGACATTTGGGGCCATTATTTCTTAAAATCAGCTTTCTACCCATTCTCTTTCTCTCTTCTCCTTCTGAGTTGCCCATAATATGTAGATTGGTCTGCGTAACGCTTAGGCTTTCTTCAATTTTCCTCATTATTTTTACTTTTGTCCCCCTGACTTAATAATTTCAAATGACCTGTTTTGATGATTCTTTCTTGATTTCCTTTATGGAATTTTTCAATTTAGTTGTTGAATGCTTCAGCTCCAGAATTTCTGTTTGGCACTTTTCTACAGTTTCCATCTCTTTGTTGTTATTCTCAATTTGTTGATCTCACATTTTTCTGATTTTAATTGTCTATGTTCCCTTGTAATACATTGAGCTTCCTTAAGATGACTGTTTTCAATTCTTTTTTGGGTAATTCATGGTTCTATGTTTCTTTAGGGTTGGTTTCTAGAGATTTATTTTGAGCCATTGATTGGGCCATGTTTCCCCGATTCTTTTTATGCCTTGTTTTGTTATCATTTTTGCATTTGAAAAAATAGTCACCTCTCCCAGTATTTATGAACTGGTTTTATGTGGAAAACACTTTTACCAACCAATCTGGCTAGAGATGCTGAGGGTCTCTTTAAAACCTTTCATGGAGATGCATCTTCTCTGGGCCAAGTAGCCACTTCATGCATTCTTTCCAGGTTTCATAGCTGCATTTACTGAGAGACAGGGTGGAGTATGCTTACATCATCTTACCTACAACCAGCAGTCCTCTGATTTGTATTTGCCCAATATAAATTACAGATTCTTTTATTAAAATGGTATTATAGTTACTCTTAAGATCATTTCCTCTTTTTTCTTGCCTTGCTTTTTTCCTCCTTTCTTACCTACTCAACATTATTTACCTACATCATCTACCCCGCTCAAATATGTATGGCTAAGGAAGAAAACACCCAGAATGAAACAGTAAAAGTAAAGGTAACAACAGTGAGAGTCTTTAACACTCTGATATAAGCAGGCAGTGTAAACTCTAAACCATGTTTCCTATAGTTGGAGCAACTCAAAGATTTCAAAATTCTCTTTTCATAGGAATGAGCTTCTCATCATTAGAGACTCTAAGCAGAGGCTAAATAACCACCTGGTGTAGGTGACTGCAGGGAATTCAAGTCCTAAATAGGAGGTTGTGTCTGGTAAACTTTAAGGTGCCTCCTAGATCCTCCTAGGACAGAAACTGTATTAAGGATTTTAAAAGAAGTCATCTGTAATCCCAGCACTTTGGGAGGCCGAGACGGGCAGATCACAAGGTCGGGAGATCGAGACCATCCTGGCTAACCCGGTGAAACCCCATCTCTACTAAAAAATACAAAAAACTACCCGGGCGAGGTGGCGGGCGCCTGTAGTCCCAGCTACTCGGGAGGCTGAGGCAGGAGAATGGTGTAAACCCGGGAGGCGGAGCTTGCAGTGAGCTGAGATCTGGCCACTGCACTCCAGCTTAGGCGACAGAGCGAGACTCCATCTCAAAAAAAAAAAAAGAAGTCATGGGTGATAGAAAATCATACTCACCTCTCAACAAATATTTATTAAGTAGCTACTCTTTGGTTGGGCCCTGGGGATATGCAAGCGAACATGACACATTCCCTCTTTCCAGGAATGTATAGATATATAGAGAGACAGACAAGTAAATAGGCAATTATGAGCCAGTGTGACAAGTGCTACAGTAGGGATAAGCACAAGATGTTATGGAGTCTATTGGAGGGCTTCTATATTTAGGAATCAGGGAAGTCTTCATGGGAGGGGAACTTCTAAACAAAGGGTCTACTAGGAATCAGGGAAAAGGAGGAGGGAAGAGAGGCTGTTCTAGGAAGATAAACAACCTGGGCAAGGTTGAGGCAGGAGAGTGTGGTGTATTCTTGGAACTGCAAGTGCTATAGGCAGGTTGAGTAGTATCATCCCTTTCCAGTGGGCTAAAAGCCACCATTTCATTGTCCCCAGTTCTTTGGATATGTGTTTGCATATTTGAGAGCAATGGAATGTTCCTGAAACATCTTCATAGTAGTCTTAAACCTTTCACATTTATCTTAATTTTTATTTCAGCCTTCCTTTGTCCTCTTTATAAATAGCATATGGCTAAGATTTTGTAAATATCAAACATACACTCTCCTGTTAGGGAAGTTTAATTCATTAATATGTATTGTGTTTCTGTTTTATTCGTTCCATCTTATTTAATGTTTACTATTTATCATGGTTTGTTTAAAATAATCTTTTTTCTCTCTGTGCTTTTGTTAGAATTGACCATGCTTTTAATTTTTAAAATCTTTCTGATATCTTAAAAGATCTACTATATATCTGTAATTAGTGGGTAGCTATTTTTTTCCTTAGAGGCTTTTATCTGAAGTTTTATCCTACTACTTCAAATAGCCATAGTTAAGTCATTATTTCTCCATACATATGACAGAATAAAATACTTATATCTTTCCCCAGCTAGAAAATTTTATTTCCCACTCCCTTTCCACACTAAGACTTGAGAACATTTTTATTTCCCCAGTCTCTATTACTAGCCTGATCCCTTTCATCTGACACTCTATGCCAAATAAATGAGGAAATAAAATACGTCCTTGGTTTTGCTAAGAAAATTTATAACATTGGTTTCAGGTCATTATTAAGCTTTCCTTAGTAGGCAACCTCTTCACTTAAATATTTCATCAACAAATATTTATTAACTACATATTGTATGCCAGTGGTCTTTCGGCTGTAGAGATATTGCCATATATAAGTATAGTAGAGAAGTTACATAACAAGACAACAAGAAAACAAAACATATTTTAAAAAATAGGTTGATAGGAAGTGATAGAAAGTGACCAGGCAAGGCTGTCAGCAGAAGTAGTAGAAGCCATGAGGAGACCAGCAGGAAGAGTATTCAGCCCGAGGGAATTGCATGTATGATGATCATATGGTGTGGGATTGGTCTTAGAGGTGGGCACAGGCAGTTTTTGAAAGGCCTTGAAGGGCTCAGGTAAGGAATGAGGACTTTTATTTTAAGTGTGATAGGACCTCATTGAACATTGATTGATTGATTGATTTTAGACACAGAATCTCATTCTGTCGCCTAGCCTGGAGTGCAGTGGCATAATCATAGCACACTGCAACTTCGAACTCCTGGGCTCAAGTGATCCTCCTTCCTCAGCCTCCCGAGTGGCTGGGGATACGGGCATGTGCTACCATGCCTAGCCAATTATTTAATTTTTTGTAGAGGTGGAGTCTCACTATGTTGCCCAGGTTGGTATTGAGGTTTTGAACTCCTGACTTCAAGGGATCCTCCTGCCTTGACTTCCCATAGTGTTGGGATTACAGGTGTGGGCCATAGTGCCTGGAAAATAAGTGTTTTTAAAATTGTTGCAGTTATTATTTTAATTAATTAATTTTTTATTATACTTTAAGTTCTCGGGTACGTGTGCAGAACTGGGAGGTTTGCTACATAGGTAAACACATGCCATGGTGGTTTGCTGCACCCATCAACCCATCACCTACATTAGGTATTTCTCCTAATGCTATCCCTCCTCTATCCCCCGACCCCTCGAAAGGCCCCAGTGTGTGATGTTCCCCTCACTGTGTTCCTGTGTTCTCATTGTTTAACTCCCATTTATGAGTGAGAACAAGCGGCATTTGTTTTTCTGTTCTTGTGTTAGTTTGCTGAGAAAGATGGCTTCCAGCTTCATCCATGTCCCTGCAAAGGACATGAATTCATCCTTTTATATGGCTGCACAGTATTTCAAGGTGTATATGTGTCACATTTTCTTTACCCAGTCTGTCACTGAGGGACACTGGGTTGGTTCCACGTCTTTACTATTGTGAATAGTGCCACAGTAAACAACGTGTGCATGTATCTTTATAGTAGAATGATTTATAATCCTTTGGGTATACGCCCAGTAATGAAATTGTTGGGTCAAATGGTATTTCTAGTTCTAGATCCTTGAGAAATCGCCACACTGTATTCCACAACGGTTGAACTAATTTACACTCCCACCAACAGTGTAAAAGCCTTCCTATTTCTCCACATCCTGTCCAACATCTGTTGTTTCCGACTTTTTAATGATCGCCATTCTAACTGGCATGAGATGGTATCTCATTGTGGTTTTGATTTGCATTTCTCTGATGACCAGTGATGATGAGCATTTTTTCGTATGTTTGTTGGCTGCATAAATGTCTTCTTTTGAGATGTGTCTGTTTATATCCTTTGCCCACTTTTTGATAGGGTTGTTTTTTTCTTGTACATTTGTTTAAGTTCTTTGTAGATTCTGGACATTAGCCCTTTGTCAGATGAGTAGATTGCAAAACTTTTCTCCCATTCTGTAGGTTGCCTGTTCACTCTGATGGTAGTTTCTTTTGCCGTGCAGAAGCTCTTTAGTTTAATTAGATCACATTTGTCAATTTTGGCTTTTATTGCTATTGCTTTTGGTGTTTTAGACATGAAGTCTTTGCCCATGCCTATGTCCTGAATGGTATTGCCCAAGTTTTCTTCTAGGATTTTTATGGTTTCAGGTCTTACCTTTAAGTCTTTAATCCATTTTGAGTTGATTTTTGTATAAGGTGTAAAGAAGGGGTCCAGTTTCAGTTGTCTGCATATGGCTAGCCAGTTTTCCCAACACCATTTATTAAATAGGGAATCTTTTCCCCATTGCTTGTTTGTGTCAGGTTTGTCAAAGATCAGATGGCTGTAGATGTGTGGTGCTATTTGTGAAACCTCTGTTCTGTTTCATTGGTCTATATATCTGTTTTGGTACCAGTACCATGCTGTTTTGGCTACTGTAGCCTTGAGGCATAGTTTGAAGTCAGGTAGCATGATGCCTCCAGCTTTATTCCTTTTGCTTAGGATTGTCTTGGCTATGCAGACTCTTTTTTGGTTCCATACGAGGTTTAAAGTAGTTTTTTCCAATTCTGTGAAGAAAGTCAATGGTAGCTTGATGGGGATAGCATTGAATCTATATATTACTTTGGAATATATGGCCATTTTCACTATATTGATTCTTCCTATCCATGAACATGGAATGTTCTTCCATTTGTTTGTGTCCTTTCTTATTTCCTTGAGCAATGGTTTGTAGTTTTCCTTGAAGAGGTCCTTCACATCCCTTGTAAGTTGTATTCCTAGGTATTTTATTCTCTTTGTAGCAATTGTGAATGGGAGTCCACTCACAATTTGGTTCTCTGTTTGTCTATTATTGGCGTATAGGAATGCTTGTGATTTTTGGGCATTGATTTTTTTATCCTGAGACTCTGCTGAAGTTGCTTATCAGCTTAAGGAAATCTGGAGCTGAGATGTTGGGGTTTTCTAAGTATACAATCATGTCATCTGCAAACAGAGACAATTTGACTTCCTCTTTTCCTCATTGAATATCCTTTATTTATTTCTCTTGCCTGATTGCCCTGGCCAGGGCTTCCAACACTATGTTGAATAGGAGTGGGGAGAGAGGGCATTCTTGTCTTGTGCCGGTTTTTAAAGGGAATGCTTCCAGTTTTTGCCCATTCAGTATGATATTGGCTGTGGGTTTGTCATAAATAGCTCTTATTATTTTGAGATATATTCCATCATTAGCTAGTTTATTGAGAGTTTTTAGCATGAAGGGCTGTTGAATTTTGTTGAATGCCTTTTTGCATCTATTAAGATAATCGGGGGGCGGAGCGAGATGGCCGAATAGGAACAGCTTCAGTCTCCATCTCCCAGCGTGAGCGACACAGAAGACCGGTGATTTCTGCATTTTCAACTGAGGTACTGGGGTCATCTCACTGGGGAGTGCCGGACAATCGGTGCTGGTCAGCTGCTGCAGCCCGACCAGCCAGAGCTGAAGCAGGGCGAGGCATCGCCTCACCTGGGAAGCGCGAGGGGGAAGGGAGTCCCTTTTCCTAGCCAGGGGAACTGAGACACACAACACCTGGAAAATCGGGTAACTCCCACCCCAATACTGCGCTGTAACACCGGCACACCGGAGATTATATCCCACACCTGGCCGGGAGGGTCCCACGCCCACGGAGCCTCCCTCCTTGCTAACACAGCAGTCTGCGGCAATCTAACCTTGCCGCAAGGCAGCAGCGAGGCTGGGGGAGGGGCGCCCGCCATCGCTGAGGCTTAAGTAGGTAAATAAAGCTGCTGGGAAGCTCAAACTGGGTGGAGCTCACAGCAGCTCAAGGAAACCTGCCTGTCTCTGTAGACTCCACCTCTGGGGACAGGGCTC
Organism: Piliocolobus tephrosceles; assembly: GCF_002776525.5. Taxonomy (NCBI): domain Eukaryota; kingdom Metazoa; phylum Chordata; class Mammalia; order Primates; family Cercopithecidae; genus Piliocolobus; species Piliocolobus tephrosceles. Next base: position 109,313,317 of record NC_045442.1, on the reverse strand, counting down.
AGCTAAAGCAGCAGAGGCCTGTCCAGACGCGAACGACTCTGTCTGACAGCTTTGAAGAGAGCAGTGGATCTCCCAACACGGAGGTTGAGATCTGAGAAGGGGCAGTCTGCCTGCTCAAGTGGGTCACTGACCCCTGAGTAGCCTAACTGGGAGACATCCCCCACTAGGGGCAGTCTGACACCCCACACCTCACAGGGTGGAGTACACCCCTGAGAGGAAGCTTCCAAAGCAAGAATCAGACAGGTGCACTCGCTGTTCAGCAATATTCTATCTTCTGCAACCTCTGCTGCTGATACCCAGGCAAACAGGGTCTGGAGTGGACCTCAAGCAATCTCCAACAGACCTATAGCTGAGGGTCCTGACAGTCAGAAGGAAACCTATCAAACAGGAAGGACACCTATATCAAAACCCCATCAGTACGTCACCATCATCAAAGACCAGTGACAGATAAAACCACAAAGATGGGGAAAAAGCAGGGCAGAAAAGCTGGAAATTCAAAAAATAAGAGCGCATCTCCTCCTGCAAAGGAGCACAGCCCATCGCCAGCAACGGATCAAAGCTGGTCAGAGAATGATTTTGATGAGATGAGAGAAGAAGGCTTCAGTCCATCAAACCTCTCAGAGCTAAAGGAGGAATTACGTACCCAGCACAAAGAAACTAAAAATCCTGAAAAAAGAGTGGAAGAATTGACAGCTAGACTAATGAATGCAGAGAAGGTCATAAACGAAATGACAGAGATGAAAACCATGACACGAGAAATACGTGACAAATGCACAAGCTTCAGTAACCGACTCGATCAACTGGAAGAAAGAGTATCAGCGATGGAGGATCAAATGAATGAAATGAAGCGAGAAGAGAAACCAAAAGAAAAAAGAAGAAAAAGAAATGAACAAAGCCTGCAAGAAGTATGGGATTATGTAAAAAGACCAAATCTACGTCTGATTGGGGTGCCTGAAAGTGAGGGGGAAAATGGAACCAAATTGGAAAACACTCTACAGGATATCATCCAGGAGAACTTCCCCAACCTAGCAGGCCAGGCCAACATTCAAATTCAGGAAATACAGAGAACGCCACAAAGATACTCCTCCAGAAGAGCAACTCCAAGACACATAATTGCCAGATTCACCAAAGTTGAAATGAAGGAAAAAATCTTAAGGGCAGCCAGAGAGAAAGGTCGGGTTACCCACAAAGGGAAGCCCATCAGACTGACAGCAGATCTCTCGGCAGAAACTCTACAAGCCAGAAGAGAGTGGGGGCCAATATTCAACGTTCTTAAAGAAAAGAATTTTAAACCCAGAATTTCATATCCAGCCAAACTAAGTTTCATAAGTGAAGGAGAAATAAAATTCTTTACAGATAAGCAAATGCTTAGAGATTTTGTCACCACCAGGCCTGCCTTACAAGAGACCCTGAAGGAAGCTCTAAACATGGAAAGGAACAACCGGTACCAGCCATTGCAAAAACATGCCAAAATGTAAAGACCATCGAGCCTAGGAAGAAACTGCATCAACTAATGAGCAAAATAACCAGTTAATATCATAATGGCAGGATCAAGATCACACATAACAATATTAACCTTAAATGTAAATGGACTAAATGCTCCAATTAAAAGACACAGACTGGCAAACTGGATAAAGAGTCAAGACCCATCAGTCTGCTGTCTTCAGGAGACCCATCTCACATGCAGAGACATACATAGGCTCAAAATAAAGGGATGGAGGAAGATCTACCAAGCAAATGGAGAACAAAAAAAAGCAGGGGTTGCAATCCTAGTCTCTGATAAAACAGACTTTAAACCATCAAAGATCAAAAGAGACAAAGAAGGCCATTACATAATGGTAAAGGGATCAATCCAACAGGAAGAGCTAACTATCCTAAATATATATGCACCTAATACAGGAGCACCCAGATTCATAAAGCAAGTCCTTAGAGACTTACAAAGAGACTTAGACTCCCATACAATAATAATGGGAGACTTCAACACTCCACTGTCAACATTAGACAGATCAACGAGACAGAAAGTTAACAAGGATATCCAGGAATTGAACTCATCTCTGCACCAAGTGGACCTAATAGACATCTATAGAACTCTCCACCCCAAGTCAACAGAATATACATTCTTCTCAGCACCACATCACACTTATTCCAAAATTGACCACATAATTGGAAGTAAAGTACTCCTCAGCAAATGTAAAAGAACAGAAATTATAACAAACTGTCTCTCTGACCACAGTGCAATCAAACTAGAACTCAGGACTAAGAAACTCAATCAAAACCGCTCAACTACATGGAAACTGAACAACCTGCTCCTGAATGACTACTGGGTACATAACGAAATGAAAGCAGAAATAAAGATGTTCTTTGAATCCAATGAGAACAAAGATACAACATACCAGAATCTCTGGGACACATTTAAAGCAGTGTGTAGAGGGAAATTTATAGCACTAAGTGCCCACAAGAGAAAGCAGGAAAGATCTAAAATTGACACTCTAACATCACAATTAAACGAACTAGAGAGGCAAGAGCAAACACATTCAAAAGCTAGCAGAAGGCAAGAAATAACTAAGATCAGAGCAGAACTGAAGGAGATAGAGACACAAAAAACCCTCCAAAAAATCAATGAATCCAGGAGTTGGTTTTTTGAAAAGATCAACAAAATTGACAGACCGCTAGCAAGGCTAATAAAGAAGAAAAGAGAGAGGAATCAAATAGATGCAATAAAAAATGATAAAGGGGATATCACCACCGACCCCACAGAAATACAAACTACCATCAGAGAATACTATAAATACCTCTACGCAAATCAACTAGAAAATCTAGAAGAAATGGATAATTTCCTGGACACGTACACTCTTCCAAGACTAAACCAGGAAGAAGTTGAATCCCTGAATAGACCAATAGCAGCCTCTGAAATTGAGGCAACAATTAATAGCCTACCCACCAAAAAAAGCCCAGGACCAGATGGATTCACAGCTGATTTCTACCAGAGGTACAAGGAGAAGCTGGTACCATTCCTTCTGAAACTATTCCAATCAATAGAAAAAGAGGGAATCCTCCCTAACTCATTTTATGAGGCCAACATCATCCTGATACCAAAGCCTGGCAGAGACACAACAAAAAAAGAGAATTTTAGACTAATATCCCTGATGAACATC